>NW_028257379.1:623628-935443 GCF_982258835.1 Parasteatoda tepidariorum | reverse complement strand
GAACGCTTATTTCTTCATTTTAAGCTTCTCAGAACACTCTATTTCGCCTAGGTATGCATAGTAAAATTTAGGGTCACGCTGTGTACCCCCTAAATGACCTATAATTATTTCCTGTTTTAGGGTACACTATTACCCTGTAATATAATACGTGGTCCAATTTAAAAATTATAGGTCAATATTAAGTTCCGATACCGTGCCGTTATTTAACATTGAAAAATGTCTTCGTATTTCCTTGTTTTAATGCACTATTTAAAATATACATAGTGTACCCCCTAATTGACCTATAATTATTTCCTGTGGTAGGGTACACTATTACCCTGTAATACAATACCTGGTCCAATTTAAATATTATGGGTCAATATTAAGGTCTGATATTGCGCCTTGAGTTAGTTAACCATTGAAAGATGTCTTTGAATTTTTAACGCATTTTAGAACGCTTATTTCCTCATTTTAAGCTTCTCAGAACACTTTATTTCGCATAGGCATACATAGTAAACTTTAGGGTCACTCTGTGTGCCCCCTAATTGACCTATAATTATTTCCTGTGGTAGGGTACACTATAACCCTGTAATATAATACGTGGTCAAATTTAAAAATTATAGGTCAATATTAAGGTCCGATACCGTGCCGTTAGTTAACCATTGAAAGATGTCTTTGAATTTTTAAAGCATTTTAGAACGCTTATTTTTTCATTTTAAGCTTCTCAGAACACTCTATTTCGCATAGGCATACATAGTAAACTTTAGGGTCACGCTGTGTACCACCTAATTGACCTATAATTATTTCCTGTGGTAAGGTACACTATTACCCTGTAATATAATACGTGGTACAATTTAAAAATTATAGGTCAATATTAAGGTCCGATACCGTGCCGTTAGTTAACATAGAAAAGTGTCTTCGTATTTCCTTGTTTTAATGCACTATTTGAAATATACATAGTGTACCCCCTAAATGACCTATAATTATTTCCTGTGGTAGGGTACACCATTACCCTGTAATATAATACGTGGTCCAATTTAAAAATTATAGGTCAATATTAAGGTCCGATACCGTGCCGTTAGTTAACATAGAAAAATGTCTTTGAATTTTTAAAGCATTTTAGAACGCTTATTTCCTCATTTTAAGCTTCTCAGAACACTTAATTTCGCATAGGCATACATAGTAAACTTTAGGGTCACGCAGTGTACCCCCTAATTGACCTATAATTATTTCCTTTGGTAGGGTACACTATTACCCTGTAATATAATACCTGGTCCAATTTAAATATTGTGGGTCAATATTAAGGTCTGATATTGCGCCTTGCGTTAGTTAACCATTGAAAGATGTCTTTGAATTTTTAAAGCATTTTAGAACGCTTATTTCTTCATTTTAAGCTTCTCAGAACACTCTATTTCGCCTAGGCATGCATAGTAAAATTTAGGGTCACGCTGTGTACCCCCTAAATGACCTATAATTATTTCCTGTTTTAGGGTACACTATTACCCTGTAATATAATACGTGGTCCAATTTAAAAATTATAGGTCAATATTAAGTTCCGATACCGTGCCGTTATTTAACATTGAAAAATGTCTTCGTATTTCCTTGTTTTAATGCACTATTTAAAATATACATAGTGTACCCCCTAATTGACCTATAATTATTTCCTGTGGTAGGGTACACTATTTCCCTGTAATACAATACCTGGTCCAATTTAAATATTATGGGTCAATATTAAGGTCTGATATTGCGCCTTGAGTTAGTTAACCATTGAAAGATGTCTTTGAATTTTTAACGCATTTTAGAACGCTTATTTCTTCATTTTAAGCATCTCAGAACACTCTATTTCGCATAGGCATACATAGTAAAATTTAGGGTCACGCTGTGTACCCCCTATATGACCTATAATTATTTCCTGTGGTAGGGTACACTATTACCCTGTAATATAATACGTGGTCCAATTTAAAAATTATAGGTCAATATTAAGGTCCGATACCGTGCCGGTAGTTAACATAGAAAAATGTCTTTGAATTTTTAAAGCATTTTAGAACGCTTATTTCCTCATTTTAAGCTTCTCAGAACACTTTATTTCGCATAGGCATACATAGTAAACTTTAGGGTCACTCTGTGTACCCCCTAATTGACCTATAATTATTTCCTGTGGTAGGGTACACTATAACCCTGTAATATAATACGTGGTCCAATTTAAAAATTATAGATCAATATTAAGGTCCGATACCGTGCCGTTAGTTAACATAGAAAAGTGTCTTCGTATTTTCTTGTTTTAATGCACTATTTAAAATATACATAGTGTGCCCCCTAATTGACCTATAATTATTTCCTGTTGTAGGGTACACTATTACCCTGTAATATAATACCTGGTCCAATTGAAATATTATGGTTCCATATTAAGGTCTGATATCGCGCCTTGCGTTAGTTAACCATTGAAAGATGTCTTTGAATTTTTAAAGCATTTTAGAACGCTTATTTCTTCATTTTAAGCTTCTCAGAACTCTCTATTTTGCATAGGCATACATAGTAAACTTTAGGGTCACGCTGTGTACCACCTAATTGACCTATAATTATATCCTGTTATAAGGTACACTATTACCCTGTAATATAATACGTGGTACAATTTAAAAATTATAGGTCAATATTAAGGTCCGATACCGTGCCGTTAGTTAACATAGAAAAGTGTCTTCGTATTTCCTTGTTTTAATGCACTATTTAAAATATACATAGTGTACCCCCTAAATGACTTATAATTATTTCCTGTGGTAGGGTACACTATTACCCTGTAATATAATAGGTGGTCCAATTTAAAAATTATAGGTCAATATTAAGGTCCGATACCGTGCCGTTAGTTAACATAGAAAAATGTCTTTGAATTTTTAAAGCATTTTAGAACGCTTATTTCCTCATTTTAAGCTTCTCAGAGCACTTTATTTCGCATAGGCATACATAGTAAACTTTGGGGTCACTCTGTGTACCCCCTAATTGACCTATAATTATTTCCTATGGTAGGGTACACTATAACCCTGTAATATAATACGTGGTCCAATATAAATATTATGGGTCAATATTAAGGTCTGATATTGCGCCTTGCGTTAGTTAACCATTGAAAGATGTCTTTGAATTTTTAAAGCATTTTAGAACGCTTATTTCTTCATTTTAAGCATCTCAGAACACTCTATTTCGCATAGGCATACATAGTAAAATTTAGGGTCACGCTGTGTACCCCCTAAATGACCTATAAATATTTCCTGTGGTAGGGTATACTATTACCCTGTAATATAATACGTGGTCCAATTTAAAAATTATAGGTCAATATTAAGGTCCGATACCGTGCCGTTAGTTAACATAGAAAAATGTCTTTGAATTTTTAAAGCATTTTAGAACGCTTATTTCCTCATTTTAAGCTTCTCAGAACACTTTATTTCGCATAGGCATACATAGTAAACTTTAGGGTCACGCTGTGTACCCCCTAATTGACCTATAATTATTTTACGTGGTAGGGTACACTATAACCCTGTAATATAATAGGTGGTTCAATTTAAAAATTTTAGGTCAATATTAAGGTCCGATACCGTGCCGTTAGATAACATAGAAAAGTGTCTTCGAATTTCCTTGTTTTAATGCACTATTTAAAATATACATAGTGTACCCCCTAATTGACCTATAATTATTTCCTGTGGTAGGGTACACTATTACCCTGTAATATAATACCTGGTCCAATTTAAATATTATGGGTCAATATTAAGGTCTGATATTGCGCCTTGCGCTAGTTAACCATTGAAAGATGTCTTTGAATTTTAAAAGCATTTTAGAACGCATATTTCTTCATTTTAAGCTTCTCAGAACACTTTATTTCGCATAGGCATACATAGTAAACTTTAGGGTCACGCTGCGTACCCCCTAAGTGACCTATAATTATTTCCCGTGGTAGGGAACAATATTACCCTGTAATATAATACGTGGCCCAATTTAAAAATTATAGGTCAATATTAAGGTCCGATACCGTACCGTTAGTTAACATAGAAAAATGTCTTTGAATTTTTAAAGCATTTTAGAACGTTTATTTCCTCATTTTAAGCTTCTCAGAACTCTTTATTTCGCATAGGCATACATTGTAAACTTTACGGTCACGCTGTGTACCCCCTAATTGACCTATAATTATTTCCTGTGGTAGGGTACACTATTACCCTGTAATATAATACGTGGTCCAATTTAAAAATTATAGGTCAATATTAAGGTCTGATATTGCGCCTTGCGTTAGTTAACCATTGAAAGATGTCTTTGAATTTTTAAAGCATTTTAGAACGCTTATTTCTTCATTTTAAGCTTCTCAGAACACTCTATTTCGCATAGGCATACATCGTAAACTTTAGGGTCACGCTGTGTACCCCCTAATTGACCTATAATTATTTCCTGTGGTAGGGTACACTATTACCCTGTAATATAACACGTGGTCCAATTTAAAAATTATAGGTCAATATTAAGGTCCGATACCGTGCCGTTAGTAAACATAGAAAAATGTCTTTGAATTTTTAAAGCATTTTAGAACGCTTATTTCCTCATTTTAAGCTTCTCAGAACACTTTATTTCGCATAGGCATACATAGTAACCTTTAGGGTCACGCTGTGTACCCCCTAATTGACCTATAATTATTTTCCGTGGTAGGGTACACTATCACCCTGTAATATAATACGTGGCCCAATTTAAAAATTTTAGGTCATTATTAAGGTCCGATACCGTGCCGTTAGTTTACATAGAAAAGAGTCTTCGAATTTCCTTGTTTTAATGCACTATTTAAAATATACATAGTGTACCCCCTAATTGACCTATAATTATTTCCTGTTGTAGGGTACACTATTACCCTGTAATATAATACCTGGTCCAATTTAAATATTATGGTTCCTTATTAAGGTCTGATATCGCGCCTTGCGTTAGTTAACCATTGAAAGATGTCTTTGAATTTTTAAAGCTTTTTAGAACGCTTATTTCTTCATTTTAAGCTTCTCAGAACACTTTATTTCGCATAGGCATACATAGTAAACTTTAGGGTCACTCTGTGTACCCCCTAATTGACCTATAATTATTTCCTGTGGTAAGGTACACTATTACCCTGTAATATAATACGTGGTACAATTTAAAAATTATAGGTCAATATTAAGGTCCGATACCGTGCCGTTAGTTAACATAGAAAAGTGTCTTCGTATTTCCTTGTTTTAATGCACTATTTGAAATATACATAGTGTACCCCCTAAATGACCTATAATTATTTCCTGTGGTAGGGTACACCATTACCCTGTAATATAATACGTGGTCCAATTTAAAAATTATAGGTCAATATTAAGGTCCGATACCGTGCCGTTAGTTAACATAGAAAAATGTCTTTGAATTTTTAAAGCATTTTAGAACGCTTATTTCCTCATTTTAAGCTTCTCAGAACACTTAATTTCGCATAGGCATACATAGTAAACTTTAGGGTCACGCAGTGTACCCCCTAATTGACCTATAATTATTTCCTTTATTAGGGTACACTATTACCCTGTAATATAATACCTGGTCCAATTTAAATATTGTGGGTCAATATTAAGGTCTGATATTGCGCCTTGCGTTAGTTAACCATTGAAAGATGTCTTTGAATTTTTAAAGCATTTTAGAACGCTTATTTCTTCATTTTAAGCTTCTCAGAACACTCTATTTCGCCTAGGCATGCATAGTAAAATTTAGGGTCACGCTGTGTACCCCCTAAATGACCTATAATTATTTCCTGTTTTAGGGTACACTATTACCCTGTAATATAATACGTGGTCCAATTTAAAAATTATAGGTCAATATTAAGTTCCGATACCGTGCCGTTATTTAACATTGAAAAATGTCTTCGTATTTCCTTGTTTTAATGCACTATTTAAAATATACATAGTGTACCCCCTAATTGACCTATAATTATTTCCTGTGGTAGGGTACACTATTACCCTGTAATACAATACCTGGTCCAATTTAAATATTATGGGTCAATATTAAGGTCTGATATTGCGCCTTGAGTTAGTTAACCATTGAAAGATGTCTTTGAATTTTTAACGCATTTTAGAACGCTTATTTCCTCATTTTAAGCTTCTCAGAACACTTTATTTCGCATAGGCATACATAGTAAACTTTAGGGTCACTCTGTGTGCCCCCTAATTGACCTATAATTATTTCCTGTGGTAGGGTACACTATAACCCTGTAATATAATACGTGGTCAAATTTAAAAATTATAGGTCAATATTAAGGTCCGATACCGTGCCGTTAGTTAACCATTGAAAGATGTCTTTGAATTTTTAAAGCATTTTAGAACGCTTATTTTTTCATTTTAAGCTTCTCAGAACACTCTATTTCGCATAGGCATACATAGTAAACTTTAGGGTCACGCTGTGTACCACCTAATTGACCTATAATTATTTCCTGTGGTAGGGTACACTATTACCCTGTAATATAATAAGTGGTCCAATTTAAAAATTATAGGTCAATATTAAGGTCCGATACCTTGCCGTTAGTTAACCATTGAAAGATGTCTTTGAATTTTTAAAGCATTTTAGAACGCTTATTTCTTCATTTTAAGCTTCTCAGAACACTCTATTTTGCATAGGCATACATAGTAAACTTTAGGGTCACGCTGTGTACCACCTAATTGACCTATAATTATTTCCTGTGGTAAGGTACACTATTACCCTGTAATATAATACGTGGTACAATTTAAAAATTATAGGTCAATATTAAGGTCCGATACCGTGCCGTTAGTTAACATAGAAAAGTGTCTTCGTATTTCCTTGTTTTAATGCACTATTTGAAATATACATAGTGTACCCCCTAAATGACCTATAATTATTTCCTGTGGTAGGGTACACCATTACCCTGTAATATAATACGTGGTCCAATTTAAAAATTATAGGTCAATATTAAGGTCCGATACCGTGCCGTTAGTTAACATAGAAAAATGTCTTTGAATTTTTAAAGCATTTTAGAACGCTTATTTCCTCATTTTAAGCTTCTCAGAACACTTAATTTCGCATAGGCATACATAGTAAACTTTAGGGTCACGCAGTGTACCCCCTAATTGACCTATAATTATTTCCTTTGGTAGGGTACACTATTACCCTGTAATATAATACCTGGTCCAATTTAAATATTGTGGGTCAATATTAAGGTCTGATATTGCGCCTTGCGTTAGTTAACCATTGAAAGATGTCTTTGAATTTTTAAAGCATTTTAGAACGCTTATTTCTTCATTTTAAGCTTCTCAGAACACTCTATTTCGCCTAGGCATGCATAGTAAAATTTAGGGTCACGCTGTGTACCCCCTAAATGACCTATAATTATTTCCTGTTTTAGGGTACACTATTACCCTGTAATATAATACGTGGTCCAATTTAAAAATTATAGGTCAATATTAAGTTCCGATACCGTGCCGTTATTTAACATTGAAAAATGTCTTCGTATTTCCTTGTTTTAATGCACTATTTAAAATATACATAGTGTACCCCCTAATTGACCTATAATTATTTCCTGTGGTAGGGTACACTATTACCCTGTAATACAATACCTGGTCCAATTTAAATATTATGGGTCAATATTAAGGTCTGATATTGCGCCTTGAGTTAGTTAACCATTGAAAGATGTCTTTGAATTTTTAACGCATTTTAGAACGCTTATTTCTTCATTTTAAGCATCTCAGAACACTCTATTTCGCATAGGCATACATAGTAAAATTTAGGGTCACGCTGTGTACCCCCTATATGACCTATAATTATTTCCTGTGGTAGGGTACACTATTACCCTGTAATATAATACGTGGTCCAATTTAAAAATTATAGGTCAATATTAAGGTCCGATACCGTGCCGGTAGTTAACATAGAAAAATGTCTTTGAATTTTTAAAGCATTTTAGAACGCTTATTTCCTCATTTTAAGCTTCTCAGAACACTTTATTTCGCATAGGCATACATAGTAAACTTTAGGGTCACTCTGTGTACCCCCTAATTGACCTATAAATATTTCCTGTGGTAGGGTACACTATAACCCTGTAATATAATACGTGGTCCAATTTAAAAATTATAGATCAATATTAAGGTCCGATACCGTGCCGTTAGTTAACATAGAAAAGTGTCTTCGTATTTTCTTGTTTTAATGCACTATTTAAAATATACATAGTGTGCCCCCTAATTGACCTATAATTATTTCCTGTTGTAGGGTACACTATTACCCTGTAATATAATACCTGGTCCAATTGAAATATTATGGTTCCATATTAAGGTCTGATATCGCGCCTTGCGTTAGTTAACCATTGAAAGATGTCTTTGAATTTTTAAAGCATTTTAGAACGCTTATTTCTTCATTTTAACTCTCTATTTTGCATAGGCATACATAGTAAACTTTAGGGTCACGCTGTGTACCACCTAATTGACCTATAATTATATCCTGTTATAAGGTACACTATTACCCTGTAATATAATACGTGGTACAATTTAAAAATTATAGGTCAATATTAAGGTCCGATACCGTGCCGTTAGTTAACATAGAAAAGTGTCTTCGTATTTCCTTGTTTTAATGCACTATTTAAAATATACATAGTGTACCCCCTAAATGACTTATAATTATTTCCTGTGGTAGGGTACACTATTACCCTGTAATATAATAGGTGGTCCAATTTAAAAATTATAGGTCAATATTAAGGTCCGATACCGTGCCGTTAGTTAACATAGAAAAATGTCTTTGAATTTTTAAAGCATTTTAGAACGCTTATTTCCTCATTTTAAGCTTCTCAGGGCACTTTATTTCGCATAGGCATACATAGTAAACTTTGGGGTCACTCTGTGTACCCCCTAATTGACCTATAATTATTTCCTATGGTAGGGTACACTATAACCCTGTAATATAATACGTGGTCCAATATAAATATTATGGGTCAATATTAAGGTCTGATATTGCGCCTTGCGTTAGTTAACCATTGAAAGATGTCTTTGAATTTTTAAAGCATTTTAGAACGCTTATTTCTTCATTTTAAGCATCTCAGAACACTCTATTTCGCATAGGCATACATAGTAAAATTTAGGGTCACGCTGTGTACCCCCTAAATGACCTATAATTATTTCCTGTTTTAGGGTACACTATTACCCTGTAATATAATACGTGGTCCAATTTAAAAATTATAGGTCAATATTAAGTTCCGATACCGTGCCGTTATTTAACATTGAAAAATGTCTTCGTATTTCCTTGTTTTAATGCACTATTTAAAATATACATAGTGTACCCCCTAATTGACCTATAATTATTTCCTGTGGTAGGGTACACTATTACCCTGTAATACAATACCTGGTCCAATTTAAATATTATGGGTCAATATTAAGGTCTGATATTGCGCCTTGAGTTAGTTAACCATTGAAAGATGTCTTTGAATTTTTAACGCATTTTAGAACGCTTATTTCTTCATTTTAAGCATCTCAGAACACTCTATTTCGCATAGGCATACATAGTAAAATTTAGGGTCACGCTGTGTACCCCCTATATGACCTATAATTATTTCCTGTGGTAGGGTACACTATTACCCTGTAATATAATACGTGGTCCAATTTAAAAATTATAGGTCAATATTAAGGTCCGATACCGTGCCGGTAGTTAACATAGAAAAATGTCTTTGAATTTTTAAAGCATTTTAGAACGCTTATTTCCTCATTTTAAGCTTCTCAGAACACTTTATTTCGCATAGGCATACATAGTAAACTTTAGGGTCACTCTGTGTACCCCCTAATTGACCTATAATTATTTCCTGTGGTAGGGTACACTATAACCCTGTAATATAATACGTGGTCCAATTTAAAAATTATAGATCAATATTAAGGTCCGATACCGTGCCGTTAGTTAACATAGAAAAGTGTCTTCGTATTTTCTTGTTTTAATGCACTATTTAAAATATACATAGTGTGCCCCCTAATTGACCTATAATTATTTCCTGTTGTAGGGTACACTATTACCCTGTAATATAATACCTGGTCCAATTGAAATATTATGGTTCCATATTAAGGTCTGATATCGCGCCTTGCGTTAGTTAACCATTGAAAGATGTCTTTGAATTTTTAAAGCATTTTAGAACGCTTATTTCTTCATTTTAACTCTCTATTTTGCATAGGCATACATAGTAAACTTTAGGGTCACGCTGTGTACCACCTAATTGACCTATAATTATATCCTGTTATAAGGTACACTATTACCCTGTAATATAATACGTGGTACAATTTAAAAATTATAGGTCAATATTAAGGTCCGATACCGTGCCGTTAGTTAACATAGAAAAGTGTCTTCGTATTTCCTTGTTTTAATGCACTATTTAAAATATACATAGTGTACCCCCTAAATGACTTATAATTATTTCCTGTGGTAGGGTACACTATTACCCTGTAATATAATAGGTGGTCCAATTTAAAAATTATAGGTCAATATTAAGGTCCGATACCGTGCCGTTAGTTAACATAGAAAAATGTCTTTGAATTTTTAAAGCATTTTAGAACGCTTATTTCCTCATTTTAAGCTTCTCAGAGCACTTTATTTCGCATAGGCATACATAGTAAACTTTGGGGTCACTCTGTGTACCCCCTAATTGACCTATAATTATTTCCTATGGTAGGGTACACTATAACCCTGTAATATAATACGTGGTCCAATTTAAAACCTATAGGTCAATATTAAGGTCTCATATAGCGCCTTGCGTTAGCTAACCATTGAAAGATGTCTTTGAATTTTTAAAGCATTTTAGAATGCTTATTTCCTCATTTTAAGCTTCTCAGAACACTTTATTTCGCATAGGCATACATAGTAACCTTTAGGGTCACGCTGTGTACCCCCTAATTGACCTATAATTATTTTCCGTGGTAGGTTACACTATCACCCTGTAATATAATACGTGGCCCAATTTAAAAATTTTAGGTCAATATTAAGGTCCGATTCCGTGCCGTTAGTTTACATAGAAAAGAGTCTTCGAATTTCCTTGTTTTAATGCACTATTTAAAATATACATAGTGTACCCCCTAATTGACCTATAATTATTTCCTGTTGTAGGGTACACAATTACCCTGTAATATAATACCTGGTCCAATTTAAATATTATGGTTCCATATTAAGGTCTGATATCGCGCCTTGCATTAGTTAACCATTGAAAGATGTCTTTGATTTTTTAAAGCATTTTAGAACGCTTATTTCTTCATTTTAAGCTTCTCAGAACACTCTATTTCGCATAGGCATACATAGTAAACTTTAGGGTCACGCTGTGTACCCCCTAATTGTCATATAATTATTACCTGTGGTAGGGTACACTATAACCCTGTAATATAATACGTGGTCCAATTTAAAAATTATAGGTCAATATTAAGGTCCGATACCGTGCCGGTAGCTAACATAGAACAGTGTCTTCGAATTTCCTTGTTTTAATGCACTATTTAAAATATACATAGTGTATCCCCTAATTTACCTATAATTATTTCCTGTGGGAGGGTACACTATTACCCTGTAATATAATACCTGGTCCAATTTAAATATTATGGTTCCATATTAAGGTCTGATATCGCTCCTTGCGTAAGTTAACCATTGAAAGATGTCTTTGAATTTTTAAAGCATTTTAGAACGCTTATTTCCTCATTTTAAGCTTCTCAGAACACTTTATTTCGCATAGGCATACATAGTAAACTTTAGGGTCACGCTGTGTACCCCCTAAGAGACCTATAATTATTTCCCGTGGTAGGGAACAATATTACCCTGTAATATAATACGTGGTCCAATTTAAAAATTATAGGTCAATATTAAGGTCCGATACCGTACCGTTAGTTAACATAGAAAAATGTCTTTGAATTTTTAAAGCATTTTAGAACGCTTATTTCCTCATTTTAAGCTTCTCAGAACACTTTATTTCGCATAGGCATACATAGTAAACTTTAGGGTCACGCTGTGTACCCCCTAATTGACCTATAATTATTTCCTGTGGTAGGGTACACTATAACCCTGTAATATAATACGTGGTCCAATTTAAAACTTATAGGTCAATATTAAGGTCTGATATTGCGCGTTGCGTTAGTTAACCATTGAAAGATGTCTTTGAATTCTTAAAGCATTTTAGAACGCTTATTTCTTCATTTTAAGCTTCTCAGAACACTCTATTTCGCATAGGCATACATAGTAAACTTTAGGGTCACGCTGTGTACCCCCTAATTGACCTATAATTATTTCCTGTGGTAGGGTACACTATTACCCTGTAATATAATACGTGGTCCAATTTAAAAATTATAGGTCAATATTAAGGTCCGATACCGTGCCGTTAGTTAACATAGAAAAATGTCTTTGAATTTTTAAAGCATTTTAGAATGCTTATTTCCTCATTTTAAGCTTCTCAGAACACTTTATTTCGCATAGGCATACATAGTAACCTTTAGGGTCACGCTGTGTACCCCCTAATTGACCTATAATTATTTTCCGTGGTAGGTTACACTATCACCCTGTAATATAATACGTGGCCCAATTTAAAAATTTTAGGTCAATATTAAGGTCCGATACCGTGCCGTTAGTTTACATAGAAAAGAGTCTTCGAATTTCCTTGTTTTAATGCACTATTTAAAATATACATAGTGTACCCCCTAATTGACCTATAATTATTTCCTGTTGTAGGGTACACAACTACCCTGTAATATAATACCTGGTCCAATTTAAATATTATGGTTCCATATTAAGGTCTGATATCGCGCCTTGCATTAGTTAACCATTGAAAGATGTCTTTGATTTTTTAAAGCATTTTAGAACGCTTATTTCTTCATTTTAAGCTTCTCAGAACACTCTATTTCGCATAGGCATACATAGTAAACTTTATGGTCACGCTGTGTACCCCCTAATTGTCATATAATTATTACCTGTGGTAGGGTACACTATAACCCTGTAATATAATACGTGGTCAAATTTAAAAATTATAGGTCAATATTAAGGTACGATACCGTGCCGGTAGTTAACATAGAAAAGTTACTTCGAATTTCCTTGTTTTAATGCACTATTTAAAATATACATAGTGTACCCCCTAATTGACCTATATATATTTCCTGTGGTAGGGTACACTATTACCCTGTAATATAATACCTGGTCCAATTTAAATATTATGGGTCAATATTAAGGTCTGATATTGCGCCTTGCGTTAGTTAACCATTGAAAGATGTCTTTGAATTTTTAAAGCATTTTAGAACGCTTATTTCCTCATTTTAAGCTTCTCAGAACACTTTATTTCGCATAGGCATACATAGTAAACTTTAGGGTCACGCTGTGTACCCCCTAATTGACCTATAATTATTTCCTGTGGTAGGGTACACTATAACCCTGTAATATAATACGTGGTCCAATTTAAATATTATGGTTCCATATTGAGGTCTGATATCGCGCCTTGCGTTAGTTAACCATTGAAAGATGTCTTTGAATTTTTAAAGCATTTTAGAACGCTTATTTCCTCATTTTAAGCTTCTCAGAACACTTTATTTCGCATAGGCATACATAGTAAACTTTAGGGTCACTCTGTGTACCCCCTAATTGACCTATAATTATTTCCTGTGGTAGGGTACACTATAACCCTGTAATATAATACGTGGTCCAATTTAAAAATTATAGGTCAATATTAAGGTCCGATACCGTGCCGTTAGTTAACATAGAAAAGTGTCTTCGTATTTTCTTGTTTTAATGCACTATTTAAAATATACATAGTGTACCCCCTAATTGACCTATAATTATTTCCTGTTGTAGGGTACACTATTACCCTGTAATATAATACCTGGTCCAATTGAAATATTATGGTTCCATATTAAGGTCTGATATCGCGCCTTGCGTTAGTTAACCATTGCAAGATGTCTTTGAATTTTTAAAGCATTTTAGAACGCTTATTTCCTCATTTTAAGCTTCTCAGAACAATTTATTTCGCATAGGCATACATAGTAAACTTTAGGGTCACGCTGTGTACCCCCTAAGAGACCTATAATTATTTCCCGTGGTAGGGAACAATATTACCCTGTAATATAATACGTGGTCCAATTCAAAAATTATAGGTCAATATTAAGGTCCGATACCGTACCGTTAGTTAACATAGAAAAATGTCTTTGAATTTTTAAAGCATTTTAGAACGCTTATTTCCTCATTTTAAGCTTCTCAGAACACTTTATTTCGCATAGGCATACATAGTAACCTTTAGGGTCACACTGTGTACCCCCTAATTGACCTATAATTATTTTCCGTGGTAGGGTACACTATCACCCTGTAATATAATACGTGGCCCAATTTAAAAATTTTAGGTCAATATTAAGGTCCGATACCGAGCCGTTAGTTAACATAGAAAAGAGTCTTCGAATTTCCTTGTTTTAATGCACTATTTAAAATATACATAGTGTACCCCCTAATTGACCTATAATTATTTCCTGTTGTAGGGTACACTATTACCCTGTAATATAATACCTGGTCCAATTTAAATATTATGGTTCCATATTAAGGTCTGATATCGCGCTTTGCGTTAGTTAACCATTGAAAGATGTCTTTGAATTTTTAAAGCTTTTTTGAACGCTTATTTCTTCATTTTAAGCTTCTCAGAACACTCTATTTCGCATAGGCATACATAGTAAACTTCAGGGTCACGCTGTGTACCCCCTAATTGACATATAATTATTTCCTGTGGTAGGGAACAATATTACCCTGTAATATAATACGTGGTCCAATTTAAAAATTATAGGTCAATATTATGGTCCGATACCGTACCGTTAGTTAACATAGAAAAATGTCTTTGAATTTTTAAAGCATTTTAGAACGCTTATTTCCTCATTTTAAGCTTCTCAGAACACTTTATTTCGCATAGGCATACATAGTAAACTTTAGGGTCACGCTGTGTACCCCCTAATTGACCTATAATTATTTCCTGTGGTAGGGTACACTATAACCCTGTAATATAATACGTGGTCCAATTTAAAAATTATAGGTCAATATTATGGTCCGATACCGTACCGTTAGTTAACATAGAAAAATGTCTTTGAATTTTTAAAGCATTTTAGAACGCTTATTTCCTCATTTTAAGCTTCTCAGAACACTTTATTTCGCATAGGCATACATAGTAACCTTTAGGGTCACGCTGTGTACCCCCTAATTGACCTATAATTATTTTCCGTGGTAGGTTACACTATCACCCTGTAATATAATACGTGGCCCAATTTAAAAATTTTAGGTCAATATTAAGGTCCGATTCCGTGCCGTTAGTTTACATAGAAAAGAGTCTTCGAATTTCCTTGTTTTAATGCACTATTTAAAATATACATAGTGTACCCCCTAATTGACCTATAATTATTTCCTGTTGTAGGGTACACAATTACCCTGTAATATAATACCTGGTCCAATTTAAATATTATGGTTCCATATTAAGGTCTGATATCGCGCCTTGCATTAGTTAACCATTGAAAGATGTCTTTGATTTTTTAAAGCATTTTAGAACGCTTATTTCTTCATTTTAAGCTTCTCAGAACACTCTATTTCGCATAGGCATACATAGTAAACTTTAGGGTCACGCTGTGTACCCCCTAATTGTCATATAATTATTACCTGTGGTAGGGTACACTATAACCCTGTAATATAATACGTGGTCCAATTTAAAAATTATAGGTCAATATTAAGGTCCAAAACCGTGCCGGTAGCTAACATAGAACAGTGTCTTCAAATTTCCTTGTTTTAATGCACTATTTAAAATATACATAGTGTATCCCCTAATTTACCTATAATTATTTCCTGTGGGAGGGTACACTATTACCCTGTAATATAATACCTGGTCCAATTTAAATATTATGGTTCCATATTAAGGTCAGATATCGCTCCTTGCGTAAGTTAACCATTGAAAGATGTCTTTGAATTTTTAAAGCATTTTAGAACGCTTATTTCCTCATTTTAAGCTTCTCAGAACACTTTATTTCGCATAGGCATACATAGTAAACTTTAGGGTCACGCTGTGTACCCCCTAAGAGACCTATAATTATTTCCCGTGGTAGGGAACAATATTACCCTGTAATATAATACGTGGTCCAATTTAAAAATTATAGGTCAATATTAAGGTTCGATACCGTACCGTTAGTTAACATAGAAAAATGTCTTTGAATTTTTAAAGCATTTTAGAACGCTTATTTCCTCATTTTAAGCTTCTCAGAACACTTTATTTCGCATAGGCATACATAGTAAACTTTAGGGTCACGCTGTGTACCCCCTAATTGACCTATAATTATTTCCTGTGGTAGGGTACACTATAACCCTGTAATATAATACGTGGTCCAATTTAAAACTTATAGGTCAATATTAAGGTCTGATATTGCGCGTTGCGTTAGTTAACCATTGAAAGATGTCTTTGAATTCTTAAAGCATTTTAGAACGCTTATTTCTTCATTTTAAGCTTCTCAGAACACTCTATTTCGCATAGGCATACATAGTAAACTTTAGGGTCACGCTGTGTACCCCCTAATTGACCTATAATTATTTCCTGTGGTAGGGTACACTATTACCCTGTAATATAATACGTGGTCCAATTTAAAAATTATAGGTCAATATTAAGGTCCGATACCGTGCCGTTAGTTAACATAGAAAAATGTCTTTGAATTTTTAAAGCATTTTAGAATGCTTATTTCCTCATTTTAAGCTTCTCAGAACACTTTATTTCGCATAGGCATACATAGTAACCTTTAGGGTCACGCTGTGTACCCCCTAATTGACCTATAATTATTTTCCGTGGTAGGTTACACTATCACCCTGTAATATAATACGTGGCCCAATTTAAAAATTTTAGGTCAATATTAAGGTCCGATACCGTGCCGTTAGTTTACATAGAAAAGAGTCTTCGAATTTCCTTGTTTTAATGCACTATTTAAAATATACATAGTGTACCCCCTAATTGACCTATAATTATTTCCTGTTGTAGGGTACACAATTACCCTGTAATATAATACCTGGTCTAATTTAAATATTATGGTTCCATATTAAGGTCTGATATCGCGCCTTGCATTAGTTAACCATTGAAAGATGTCTTTGATTTTTTAAAGCATTTTAGAACGCTTATTTCTTCATTTTAAGCTTCTCAGAACACTCTATTTCGCATAGGCATACATAGTAAACTTTAGGGTCACGCTGTGTACCCCCTAATTGTCATATAATTATTACCTGTGGTAGGGTACACTATAACCCTGTAATATAATACGTGGTCAAATTTAAAAATTATAGGTCAATATTAAGGTACGATACCGTGCCGGTAGTTAACATAGAAAAGTTACTTCGAATTTCCTTGTTTTAATGCACTATTTAAAATATACATAGTGTATCCCCTAATTGACCTATAATTATTTCCTGTGGTAGGGTACACTATTACCTTGTAATATAATACCTGGTCCAATTTAAATATTATGGTTCCATATTAAGGTCTGATATCGCGCCTTGCGTTAGTTAACCATTGAAAGATGTCTTTGAATTTTTAAAGCATTTTAGAACGCTTATTTCCTCATTTTAAGCTTCTCAGAACACTTTATTTCGCATAGGCATACATAGTAAACTTTAGGGTCACGCTGTGTACCCCTAAGAGACCTATAATTATTTCCCGTGGTAGGGAACAATATTACCCTGTAATATAATACGTGGTCCAATTTAAAAATTATAGGTCAATATTAAGGTCCGATACCGTACCGTTAGTTAACATAGAAAAATGTCTTTGGATTTTTAAAGCATTTTAGAACGCTTATTTCCTCATTTTAGGCTTCTCAGAACACTTTATTTCGCATAGGCATACATAGTAAACTTTAGGGTCACGCTGTGTACCCCCTAAATGACCTATAATTATTTCCTGTGGTAGGGTACACTATAACCCTGTAATATAATACGTGGTCCAATTTAAAAATTATAGGTCAATATTAAGGTCTGATATTGCGCCTTGCGTTAGTTAACCATTGAAAGATGTCTTTGAATTTTTAAAGCATTTTAGAACGCTTATTTCTTCATTTTAAGCTTCTCAAAACATTTAATTTCGCATAGGCATACATAGTAAAATTTAGGGTGACGCTGTGTACCCCCTAAATGACCTATAATTATTTCCTGTGGTAGGGTTCACTATTACCCTGTATTATAATACGTGGTCCAATTTAAAAATTATAGGTCAATATTAAGTTCCGATACCGTGCCGTTAGTTAACATAGAAAAATGTCTTTGAATTTTTAAAGCATTTTAGAACGCTTATTTCCTCATTTTAAGCTTCTCAGAACACTTTATTTCGCATAGGCATACATAGTAAACTTTAGGGTCACGCTGTGTACCCCCTAATTGACCTATAATTATTTCCTGTGGTAGGGTACACTATTACCCTGTAATATAATACGTGGTCCAATTTAAAAAGTATAGGTCAATATTAAGGTCCGATACCGTGCCGTTAGTTAACATAGAAAAATGTCTTCGAATTTCCTTGTTTTAATGCACTATTTAAAATATACATAGTGTACCCCCCAATTGACCTATAATTATTTCCTGTGGTAGGGTACACTAATACCCTGTAATATAATACCTGGTCCAATTTAAATATTATGGGTCAATATTAAGGTCTGATATCGCGCCTTGCGTTGGTTAACCATTAAAAGATGTCTTTGAATTTTTAAAGCATTTTAGAACGCTTATTTCTTCATTTTAAGCTTCTCAGAACATTCTATTTCGCATAGGCATACATAGTAAACTTTAGGGACACGCTGTGTACCCCCTGATTGAAATATAATTATTTCCTGTGGTAGGGAACACTATAACCCTGTAATATAATACGTGGTCCAATTTAAAAATTATAGGTCAATATTAAGGTCTGATACCGTGCCGTTAGTTAACATAGAAAAATGTCTTCGAATTTCCTTGTTTTAATGCACTATTTAAAATATACATAGTGTACCCCCCAATTGACCTATAATTATTTCCTGTGGTAGGGTACACTATTACCCTGTAATATAATACCTTTTCCAATTTAAATATTATGGGTCAATATTAAGGTCTGATATCGCGCCTTGCGTTGGTTAACCATTAAAAGATGTCTTTGAATTTTTAAAGCATTTTAGAACGCTTATTTCTTCATTTTAAGCTTCTCAGAACATTCTATTTCGCATAGGCATACATAGTAAACTTTAGGGACACGCTGTGTACCCCCTGATTGAAATATAATTATTTCCTGTGGTAGGGTACACTATAACCCTGTAATATAATACGTGGTCCAATTTAAAAATTATAGGTCAATATTAAGGTCTGATACCGTGCCGTTAGTTAACATAGAAAAATGTCTTCGAATTTCCTTGTTTTAATGCACTATTTAAAATATACATAGTGTTCCCCCCAATTGACCTATAATTATTTCCTGTGGTAGGGTACACTATTACCCTGTAATATAATACCTGGTCCAATTTAAATATTATGGGTCAATATTAAGGTCTGATATCGCGCCTTGCGTTCGTTAACCATTGAAAGATGTCTTTGAATTTTTAAAGCATTTTAGAACGCTTATTTCTTCATTTTAAGCTTCTCACAACTTTCTATTTCGCATAGGCATACATAGAAAACTTTAGGGACACGCTGTGTACCCCCTGATTGAAATATAATTCTCTCCTGTGGTAGGGTACACTATAACCCTGTAATATAATACGTGGTCCAATTTAAAAATTATAGGTCAATATTAAGGTCCGATACCGTGCCGTTAGTTAACATAGAAAAGAGTCTTCGAATTTCCTTGTTTTAATGCACTATTTAAAATATACATAGTGTACCCCCTAATTGACCTATAATTATTTCCTGTTGTAGGGTACACTATTACCCTGTAATATAATACCTGGTCCAATTTAAATATTATGGTTCCATATTAAGGTCTGATATCGCGTCTTGCGTTAGTTAACCATTGAAAGATGTCTTTGAATTTTTAAAGCATTTTAGAACGCTTATTTCTTCATTTTAAGCTTCTCAGAACACTCTATTTCGCATAGGCATACATAGTAAACTTTAGGGTCACGCTGTGTACCCCCTAATTGACCTATAATTATTTCCTGTGGTAGGGTACACTATTACCCTGTAATATAATACGTGGTCCAATTTAAAAATTATAGGTCAATATTAAGGTCCGATACCGTGCCGTTAGTTAACATAGAAAAATGTCTTCGAATTTCCTTGTTTTAATGCACTATTTAAAATATACATAGTGTACCCCCCAATTGACCTATAATTTTTTCCTGTGGTAGGGTACACTATTACCCTGTAATATAATACCTGGTCCAATTTAAATATTATGGGTCAATATTAAGGTCTGATATCGCGCCTTGCGTTGGTTAACCATTAAAAGATGTCTTTGAATTTTTAAAGCATTTTAGAACGCTTATTTCTTCATTTTAAGCTTCTCAGAACATTCTATTTCGCATAGGCATACATAGTAAACTTTAGGGACACGCTGTGTACCCCCTGATTGAAATATAATTATTTCCTGTGGTAGGGTACACTATAACCCTGTAATATAATACGAGGTCCAATTTAAAAATTATAGGTCAATATTAAGGTCCGATACCGTGCCGTTAGTTAACATAGAAAAATGTCTTCGAATTTCCTTGTTTTAATGCACTATTTAAAATATACATAGTGTACCCCCCAATTGACCTATAATTATTTCCTGTGGTAGGGTACACTATTACCCTGTAATATAATACCTGGTCCAATTTAAATATTATGGGTCAATATTAAGGTCTGATATCGCGCCTTGCGTTCGTTAACCATTGAAAGATGTCTTTGAATTTTTAAAGCATTTTAGAACGCTTATTTCTTCATTTTAAGCTTCTCACAACTTTCTATTTCGCATAGGCATACATAGAAAACTTTAGGGACACGCTGTGTACCCCCTGATTGAAATATAATTCTCTCCTGTGGTAGGGTACACTATAACCCTGTAATATAATACGTGGTCCAATTTAAAAATTATAGGTCAATATTAAGGTCCGATACCGTGCCGTTAGTTAACATAGAAAAGAGTCTTCGAATTTCCTTGTTTTAATGCACTATTTAAAATATACATAGTGTACCCCCTAATTGACCTATAATTATTTCCTGTTGTAGGGTACACTATTACCCTGTAATATAATACCTGGTCCAATTTAAATATTATGGTTCCATATTAAGGTCTGATATCGCGTCTTGCGTTAGTTAACCATTGAAAGATGTCTTTGAATTTTTAAAGCATTTTAGAACGCTTATTTCTTCATTTTAAGCTTCTCAGAACACTCTATTTCGCATAGGCATACATAGTAAACTTTAGGGTCACGCTGTGTACCCCCTAATTGACCTATAATTATTTCCTGTGGTAGGGTACACTATTACCCTGTAATATAATACGTGGTCCAATTTAAAAATTATAGGTCAATATTAAGGTCCGATACCGTGCCGTTAGTTAACATAGAAAAATGTCTTCGAATTTCCTTGTTTTAATGCACTATTTAAAATATACATAGTGTACCCCCCAATTGACCTATAATTATTTCCTGTGGTAGGGTACACTATTACCCTGTAATATAATACCTGGTCCAATTTAAATATTATGGGTCAATATTAAGGTCTGATATCGCGCCTTGCGTTGGTTAACCATTGAAAGATGTCTTTGAATTTTTAAAGCATTTTAGAACGCTTATTTCTTCATTTTAAGCTTCTCACAACTTTCTATTTCGCATAGGCATACATAGAAAACTTTAGGGACACGCTGTGTACCCCCTGATTGAAATATAATTCTCTCCTGTGGTAGGTACACTATAACCCTGTAATATAATACGTGGTCCAATTTAAAAATTATAGGTCAATATTAAGGTCCGATACCGTGCCGTTAGTTAACATAGAAAAGAGTCTTCGAATTTCCTTGTTTTAATGCACTATTTAAAATATACATAGTGTACCCCCTAATTGACCTATAATTATTTCCTGTTGTAGGGTACACTATTACCCTGTAATATAATACCTGGTCCAATTTAAATATTATGGTTCCATATTAAGGTCTGATATCGCGTCTTGCGTTAGTTAACCATTGAAAGATGTCTTTGAATTTTTAAAGCATTTTAGAACGCTTATTTCTTCATTTTAAGCTTCTCAGAACACTCTATTTCGCATAGGCATACATAGTAAACTTTAGGGTCACGCTGTGTACCCCCTAATTGACCTATAATTATTTCCTGTGGTAGGGTACACTATTACCCTGTAATATAATACGTGGTCCAATTTAAAAATTATAAGTCAATATTAAGGTCCGATACCGTGCCGTTAGTTAACATAGAAAAATGTCTTCGAATTTCCTTGTTTTAATGCACTATTTAAAATATACATAGTGTACCCCCCAATTGACCTATAATTATTTCCTGTGGTAGGGTACACTATTACCCTGTAATATAATACCTGGTCCAATTTAAATATTATGGGTCAATATTAAGGTCTGATATCGCGCCTTGCGTTGGTTAACCATTAAAAGATGTCTTTGAATTTTTAAAGCATTTTAGAACGCTTATTTCTTCATTTTAAGCTTCTCAGAACATTCTATTTCGCATAGGCATACATAGTAAACTTTAGGGACAAGCTGTGTACCCCCTGATTGAAATATAATTATTTCCTGTGGTAGGGTACACTATAACCCTGTAATATAATACGTGGTCCAATTTAAAAATTATAGGTCAATATTAAGGTCTGATACCGTGCCGTTAGTTAACATAGAAAAATGTCTTCGAATTTCCTTGTTTTAATGCACTATTTAAAATATACATAGTGTACCCCCCAATTGACCTATAATTATTTCCTGTGTTAGGGTACACTATTACCCTGTAATATAATACCTGGTCCAATTTAAATATTATGGGTCAATATTAAGGTCTGATATCGCGCCTTGCGTTAGTTAACCATTGAAAGATGTCTTTGAATTTTTAAAGCATTTTAGAACGCTTATTTCTTAATTTTAAGCTTCTCAGAACACTCTATTTCGCATAGGCATACATAGTAAACTTTAGGGTCACGCTGTGTACCCCCTAATTGACCTATAATTATTTCCTGTGGTAGGGTACACTATTACCCTGTAATATAATACGTGGTCCAATTTAAAAATTATAGGTCAATATTAAGGTCCGATACCGTGCCGTTAGTTAACATAGAAAAATGTCTTCGAATTTCCTTGTTTTAATGCACTATTTAAAATATACATAGTGTACCCCCCAATTGACCTATAATTATTTCCTGAGGTAGGGTACACTATTACCCTGTAATATAATACCTGGTCCAATTTAAATATTATGGGTCAATATTAAGGTCTGATATCGCGCCTTGCGTTGGTTAACCATTAAAAGATGTCTTTGAATTTTTAAAGCATTTTAGAACGCTTATTTCTTCATTTTAAGCTTCTCAGAACATTCTATTTCGCATAGGCATACATAGTAAACTTTAGGGACACGCTGTGTACCCCCTGATTGAAATATAATTATTTCCTGTGGTAGGGTACACTATAACCCTGTAATATAATACGTGGTCCAATTTAAAAATTATAGGTCAATATTAAGGTCTGATACCGTGCCGTTAGTTAACATAGAAAAATGTCTTCGAATTTCCTTGTTTTAATGCACTATTTAAAATATACATAGTGTACCCCCCAATTGACCTATAATTATTTCCTGTGGTAGGGTACACTATTACCCTGTAATATAATACCTGGTCCAATTTAAATATTATGGGTCAATATTAAGGTCTGATATCGCGCCTTGCGTTCGTTAACCATTGAAAGATGCCTTTGAATTTTTAAAGCATTTTAGAACGCTTATTTCTTCATTTTAAGCTTCTCACAACTTTCTATTTCGCATAGGCATACATAGAAAACTTTAGGGACACGCTGTGTACCCCCTGATTGAAATATAATTCTCTCCTGTGGTAGGGTACACTATAACCCTGTAATATAATACGTGGTCCAATTTAAAAATTATAGGTCAATATTAAGGTCCGATACCGTGCCGTTAGTTAACATAGAAAAGAGTCTTCGAATTTCCTTGTTTTAATGCCTATTTAAAATATACATAGTGTACCCCCTAATTGACCTATAATTATTTCCTGTTGTAGGGTACACTATTACCCTGTAATATAATACCTGGTCCAATTTAAATATTATGGGTCAATATTAAGGTCTGATATCGCGCCTTGCGTTCGTTAACCATTGAAAGATGTCTTTGAATTTTTAAAGCATTTTAGAACGCTTATTTCTTCATTTTAAGCTTCTCACAACTTTCTATTTCGCATAGGCATACATAGAAAACTTTAGGGACACGCTGTGTACCCCCTGATTGAAATATAATTCTCTCCTGTGGTAGGGTACACTATAACCCTGTAATATAATACGTGGTCCAATTTAAAAATTATAGGTCAATATTAAGGTCCGATACCGTGCCGTTAGTTAACATAGAAAAGAGTCTTCGAATTTCCTTGTTTTAATGCACTATTTAAAATATACATAGTGTACCCCCTAATTGACCTATAATTATTTCCTGTTGTAGGGTACACTATTACCCTGTAATATAATACCTGGTCCAATTTAAATATTATGGTTCCATATTAAGGTCTGATATCGCGTCTTGCGTTAGTTAACCATTTAAAGATGTCTTTGAATTTTTAAAGCATTTTAGAACGCTTATTTCTTCATTTTAAGATTCTCAGAACACTCTATTTCGCATAGGCATACATAGTAAACTTTAGGGTCACGCTGTGTACCCCCTAAGAGACCTATAATTAATTCCCGCGGTAGGGAACAATATTACCCTGTAATATAATACGTGGTCCAATTTAAAAATTATAGGTCAATATTAAGGTCCGATACCGTACCGTTAGTTAACATAGAAAAATGTCTTTGAATTTTTAAAGCATTTTAGAACGCTTATTTCCTCATTTTAAGCTTCTCTGAACACTTTATTTCCCATAGGCATACATAGTAAACTTTAGGGTCACGCTGTGTACCCCCTAATTGACCTATAATTATTTCCTGTGGTAGGGTACACTATAACCCTGTAATATAATACGTGGTCCAATTTAAAAATTATAGGTCAATATTAAGGTCTGATATTGCGCCTTGCGTTAGTTAACCATTGAAAGATGTCTTTGAATTTTTAAAGCATTTTAGAACGCTTATTTCTTCATTTTAAGCTTCTCAGAACACTTTATTTCTCATAGGCATACATAGTAAACTTTAGGGTCTCGCTGTGTACCCCCTAATTGACCTATAATTATTTCCTGTGGTAGGGTACACTATAACCCTGTAATATAATACGTGGTCCAATTTAAAAATTATAGGTCAATATTAAGGTCCGATACCGTGCCGTTAGTTAACATAGAAAAGTGTCTTCGAATTTCCTTGTTTTAATGCACTATTTAAAATATACATAGTGTACCCCCTAATTGACCTATAATTATTTCCTGTGGTAGGGTACACTATTACCCTGTAATACAATACCTGGTCCAATTTAAATATTATGGGTCAATATTAAGGTCTGATATTGCGCCTTGCGTTAGTTAACCATTGAAAGATGTCTTTGAATTTTTAAAGCATTTTAGAACGCTTATTTCCTCATTTTAAGCTTCTCAGAACACTTTATTTCTCATAGGCATACATAGTAAACTTTAGGGTCTCGCTGTGTACCCCCTAATTGACCTATAATTATTTCCTGTGGTAGGGTACACTATAACCCTGTAATATAATACGTGGTCCAATTTAAAAATTATAGGTCAATATTAAGGTCCGATACCGTGCCGTTAGTTAACATAGAAAAGTGTCTTCGAATTTCCTTGTTTTAATGCACTATTTAAAATATACATAGTGTACCCCCTAATTGACCTATAATTATTTCCTGTGGTAGGGTACACTATTACCCTGTAATATAATACCTGGTCCAATTTAAATATTATGGGTCAATATTAAGGTCTGATATTGCGCCTTGCGTTAGTTAACCATTGAAAGATGTCTTTGAATTTTTAAAGCATTTTAGAACGCTTATTTCCTCATTTTAAGCTTCTCAGAACACTTTATTTCGCATAGGCATACATAGTAACCTTTAGGGTCACGCTGTGTACCCCCTAATTGACCTATAATTATTTTCCGTCGTAGGGTACACTATCACCCTGTAATATAATACGTGGCCCAATTTAAAAATTTTAGGTCAATATTAAGGTCCGATACCGTGCCGTTAGTTAACATAGAAAAGAGTCTTCGAATTTCCTTGTTTTAATGCACTATTTAAAATATACATAGTGTACCCCCTAATTGACCTATAATTATTTCCTTTTGTAGGGTACACTATTACCCTGTAATATAATACCTTGTCCAATTTAAATATTATGGTTCCATATTAAGGTCTGATATCGCGCCTTGCGTTAGTTAACCATTGAAAGATGTTTTTGAATTTTTAAAGCATTTTAGAATGCTTATTTCTTCATTTTAAGCTTCTCAGAGCACTCTATTTCGCATAGGCATACATAGTAAACTTTAGGGTCACGCTGTGTACCCCCTAATTGACATATAATTATTTCCTGTGGTAGGGTACACTATTACCCTGTAATATAATAGGTGGTCCAATTTAAAAATTATAGGTCAATATTAAGGTCCGATACCGTACCGTTAGTTAACATAGAGAAATGTCTTTGAATTTTTAAAGCATTTTAGAACGCTTATTTCCTCATTTTAAGCTTCTCAGAACTCTTTATTTCGCATAGGCATACATAGTAAACTTTAGTGTCACGCTGTGTACCCCCTAATTGACCTATAATTATTTCCTGTGGTAGGGTACACTATAACCCTGTAATATAATACGTGGTCCAATTTAAAAATTATAGGTCAATATTAAGGTCTGATATTGCGCCTTGCGTTAGTTAACCATTGAAAGATGTCTTTGAATTTTTAAAGCATTTTAGAACGCTTATTTCTTCATTTTAAACTTCTCAGAACACTCTATTTCGCATAGGCATACATAGTAAATTTGAGGGTCACGCTGTGTACCCCCTAATTGACCTATAATTATTTCCTGTGGTAGGGTACACTATTACCCTGTAATATAATACGTGGTCCAATTTAAAAATTATAGGTCAATATTAAGGTCCGATATCGTGCCGTTAGTTAACATGGAAAAATGTCTTTGAATTTTTAAAGCATTTTAGAACGCTTATTTCCTCATTTTAAGCTTCTCAGAACACTTTATTTCGCATAGGCATACATAGTAACCTTTAGGGTCACGCTGTGTACCCCCTAATTGACCTATAATTATTTTCCGTGGTAAGGTACACTATAACCCTGTAATATAATACGTATTCCAATTTAAAAATTATAGGTCAATATTAAGGTCCGATACCGTGCCGTTAGTTAACATAGAAAAGTGTCTTCGTATTTCCTTGTTTTAATGCACTATTTAAAATATACATAGTGTACCCCCTAATTGACCTATATATATTTCCTGTGGTAGGGTACACTATTACCCTGTAATATAATACCTGGTCCAATTTAAATATTATGGGTCAATATTAAGGTCTGATATTGCGCCTTGCGTTAGTTAACCATTGAAAGATGTCTTTGAATTTTTAAAGCATTTTAGAACGCTTATTTCTTCATTTTAAGCATCTCAGAACACTCTATTTCGCATAGGCATACATAGTAAAATTTAGGGTCACGCTGTGTACCCCCTAAATGACCTATAATTATTTCCTGTGGTAGGGTACACTATTACCCTGTAATATAATAGGTGGTCCAATTTAAAAATTATAGGTCAATATTAAGGTCCGATACCGTGCCGTTAGTTAACATAAAAAAATGTCTTTGAATTTTTAAAGCATTTTAGAACGCTTATTTCCTCATTTTAAGCTTCTCAGAACACTTTATTTCGCATTGGCATACATAGTAACCTTTAGGGTCACGCTGTGTACCCCCTAATTGACCTATAATTATTTTCCGTATTAGGGTACACTATCACCCTGTAATATAATACGTGGCCCAATTTAAAAATTTTAGGTCAATATTAAGGTCCGATACCGTGCCGTTAGTTAACATAGAAAAGAGTCTTCGAATTTCCTTGTTTTAATGCACTATTTAAAATATACATAGTGTACCCCCTAATTGACCTATAATTATTTCCTGTTGTAGGGTACACTATTACCCTGTAATATAATACCTGGTCCAATTTAAATATTATGGTTCCATATTAAGGTCTGATATCGCGCCTTGCGTTAGTTAACCATTGAAAGATGTTTTTGAATTTTTAAACATTTTAGAATGCTTATTTCTTCATTTTAAGCTTCTCAGAGCACTCTATTTCGCATAGGCATACATAGTAAACTTTAGGGTCACGCTGTGTACCCCCTAATTGACATATAATTATTTCCTGTGGTAGGGTACACTATTACCCTGTAATATAATAGGTGGTCCAATTTAAAAATTATAGGTCAATATTAAGGTCCGATACCGTGCCGTTAGTTAACATAGAAAAATGTCTTTGAATTTTTAAAGCATTTTAGAACGCTTATTTCATCATTTTAAGCTTCTCAGAACACTTTATTTTGCATAGGCATACATAGTAAACTTTAGGGTCACTCTGTGTACCCCCTAATTGACCTATAATTATTTCCTGTGGTAGGGTACACTATAACCCTGTAATATAATACGTGGTCCAATTTAAAAATTATAGGTCAATATTAAGGTCCGATACCGTGCCGTTAGTTAACATAGAAAAGTGTCTTCGTATTTCCTTGTTTTAATGCACTATTTAAAATATACATAGTGTACCCCCTAATTGACCTATATATATTTCCTGTGGTAGGGTACACTATTACCCTGTAATATAATACCTGGTCCAATTTAAATATTATGGGTCAATATTAAGGTCTGATATTGCGCCTTGCGTTAGTTAACCATTGAAAGATGTCTTTGAATTTTTAAAGCATTTTAGAACGCTTATTTCTTCATTTTAAGCATCTCAGAACATTCTATTTCGCATAGGCATACATAGTAAAATTTAGGGTCACGCTGTGTACCCCCTAAATGACCTATAATTATTTCCTGTGGTAGGGTACACTATTACCCTGTAATATAATAGGTGGTCCAATTTAAAAATTATAGGTCAATATTAATGTCCGATACCGTGCCGTTAGTTAACATAGAAAAATGTCTTTGAATTTTTAAAGCATTTTAGAACGCTTATTTCCTCATTTTAAGCTTCTCAGAAGACTTTATTTTGCATAGGCATACATAGTAAACTTTAGGGTCACTCTGTGTACCCCCTAATTGACCTATAATTATTTCCTGTGGTAGGGTACACTATAACCCTGTAATATAATACGTGGTCCAATTTAAAAATTATAGGTCAATATTAAGGTCCGATACCGTGCCGTTAGTTAACATAGAAAAGTGTCTTCGTATTTCCTTGTTTTAATGCACTATTTAAAATATACATAGTGTACCCCCTAATTGACCTATATATATTTCCTGTGGTAGGGGACACTATTACCCTGTAATATAATACCTGGTCCAATTTAAATATTATGGGTCAATATTAAGGTCTGATATTGCGCCTTGCGTTAGTTAACCATTGAAAGATGTCTTTGAATTTTTAAAGCATTTTAGAACGCTTATTTCTTCATTTTAAGCATCTCAGAACACTCTATTTCGCATAGGCATACATAGTAAAATTTAGGGTCACGCTGTGTACCCCCTAAATGACCTATAATTATTTCCTGTGGTAGGGTACACTATTACCCTGTAATATAATAGGTGGTCCAATTTAAAAATTATAGGTCAATATTAAGGTCCGATACCGTGCCGTTAGTTAACATAAAAAAATGTCTTTGAATTTTTAAAGCATTTTAGAACGCTTATTTCCTCATTTTAAGCTTCTCAGAACACTTTATTTCGCATTGGCATACATAGTAACCTTTAGGGTCACGCTGTGTACCCCCTAATTGACCTATAATTATTTTCCGTATTAGGGTACACTATCACCCTGTAATATAATACGTGGCCCAATTTAAAAACTTTAGGTCAATATTAAGGTCCGATACCGTGCCGTTAGTTAACATAGAAAAGAGTCTTCGAATTTCCTTGTTTTAATGCACTATTTAAAATATACATAGTGTACCCCCTAATTGACCTATAATTATTTCCTGTTGTAGGGTACACTATTACCCTGTAATATAATACCTGGTCCAATTTAAATATTATGGTTCCATATTAAGGTCTGATATCGCGCCTTGCGTTAGTTAACCATTGAAAGATGTTTTTGAATTTTTAAACATTTTAGAATGCTTATTTCTTCATTTTAAGCTTCTCAGAGCACTCTATTTCGCATAGGCATACATAGTAAACTTTAGGGTCACGCTGTGTACCCCCTAATTGACATATAATTATTTCCTGTGGTAGGGTACACTATTACCCTGTAATATAATAGGTGGTCCAATTTAAAAATTATAGGTCAATATTAAGGTCCGATACCGTGCCGTTAGTTAACATAGAAAAATGTCTTTGAATTTTTAAAGCATTTTAGAACGCTTATTTCATCATTTTAAGCTTCTCAGAACACTTTATTTTGCATAGGCATACATAGTAAACTTTAGGGTCACTCTGTGTACCCCCTAATTGACCTATAATTATTTCCTGTGGTAGGGTACACTATAACCCTGTAATATAATACGTGGTCCAATTTAAAAATTATAGGTCAATATTAAGGTCCGATACCGTGCCGTTAGTTAACATAGAAAAGTGTCTTCGTATTTCCTTGTTTTAATGCACTATTTAAAATATACATAGTGTACCCCCTAATTGACCTATATATATTTCCTGTGGTAGGGTACACTATTACCCTGTAATATAATACCTGGTCCAATTTAAATATTATGGGTCAATATTAAGGTCTGATATTGCGCCTTGCGTTAGTTAACCATTGAAAGATGTCTTTGAATTTTTAAAGCATTTTAGAACGCTTATTTCTTCATTTTAAGCATCTCAGAACATTCTATTTCGCATAGGCATACATAGTAAAATTTAGGGTCACGCTGTGTACCCCCTAAATGACCTATAATTATTTCCTGTGGTAGGGTACACTATTACCCTGTAATATAATAGGTGGTCCAATTTAAAAATTATAGGTCAATATTAAGGTCCGATACCGTGCCGTTAGTTAACATAGAAAAATGTCTTTGAATTTTTAAAGCATTTTAGAACGCTTATTTCCTCATTTTAAGCTTCTCAGAAGACTTTATTTTGCATAGGCATACATAGTAAACTTTAGGGTCACTCTGTGTACCCCCTAATTGACCTATAATTATTTCCTGTGGTAGGGTACACTATAACCCTGTAATATAATACGTGGTCCAATTTAAAAATTATAGGTCAATATTAAGGTCCGATACCGTGCCGTTAGTTAACATAGAAAAGTGTCTTCGTATTTCCTTGTTTTAATGCACTATTTAAAATATACATAGTGTACCCCCTAATTGACCTATATATATTTCCTGTGGTAGGGGACACTATTACCCTGTAATATAATACCTGGTCCAATTTAAATATTATGGGTCAATATTAAGGTCTGATATTGCGCCTTGCGTTAGTTAACCATTGAAAGATGTCTTTGAATTTTTAAAGCATTTTAGAACGCTTATTTCTTCATTTTAAGCATCTCAGAACACTCTATTTCGCATAGGCATACATAGTAAAATTTAGGGTCACGCTGTGTAACCCCTAAATGACCTATAATTATTTCCTGTGGTAGGGTACACTATTACCCTGTAATATAATAGGTGGTCCAATTTAAAAATTATAGGTCAATATTAAGGTCTGATATTGCGCCTTGCGTTAGTTAACCATTGAAAGATGTCTTTGAATTTTTAAAGCATTTTAGAACGCTTATTTCTTCATTTTAAGCATCTCAGAACACTCTATTTCGCATAGGCATACATAGTAAAATTTAGGGTCACGCTGTGTACCCCCTAAATGACCTATAATTATTTCCTGTGGTAGGGAACACTATTACCCTGTAATATAATAGGTGGTCCAATTTAAAAATTATAGGTCAATATTAAGGTCCGATACCGTGCCGTTAGTTAACATAGAAAAGTGTCTTCGTATTTCCTTGTTTTAATGCACTATTTAAAATATACATAGTGTACCCCCTAATTGACCTATAAATATTTCCTGTGGTAGGGTACACTATTACCCTGTAATATAATACCTGGTCCAATATAAATATTATGGGTCAATATTAAGGTCTGATATTGCGCCTTGCGTTAGTTAACCATTGAAAGATGTCTTTGAATTTTTAAAGCATTTTAGAACGCTTATTTCTTCATTTTAAGCTTCTCAGAACACTTTATTTCGCATACGCATACATAGTAAAATTTAGGGTCACGCTGTGTACCCACTAATTGACATATAATTATTTCTTGTGGTAGGGTACACTACTACCCTGTAATATAATAGGTGGTCCAATTTAAAAATTATAGGTCAATATTAAGGTCCGATACCGTGCCGTTAGTTAACATAGAAAAATGTCTTTGAATTTTTAAAGCATTTTAGAACGCTTATTTCCTCATTTTAAGCTTCTCAGAACACTTTATTTCGCATAGGCATACATAGTAAACTTTAGGGTCACTCTGTGTTCCCCCTAATTGACCTATAATTATTTCCTGTGGTAGGGTACACTATAACCCTGTAATATAATACGTGGTCCAATTTAAAAATTATAGGTCAATATTAAGGTCCGATACCATGCCGTTAGTTAACATAGAAAAGTGTCTTCGTATTTCCTTGTTTTAATGCACTATTTAAAATATACATAGTGTACCCCCTAATTGACCTATATATATTTTCTGTGGTAGGGTTCACTATTACCCTGTAATATAATACCTGGTCCAATTTAAATATTATGGGTCAATATTAAGGTCTGATATTGCGCCTTGCGTTAGTTAACCATTGAAAGATGTCTTTGAATTTTTAAAGCATTTTAGAACGCTTATTTCTTCATTTTAAGCATCTCAGAACACTCTATTTCGCATAGGCATACATAGTAAAATTTAGGGTCACGCTGTGTACCCCCTAAATGACCTATAATTATTTCCTGTGGTATGGTGCACTATAACCCTGTAATATAATACGTGGTCCAATTTAAAAATTATAGGTCAATATTAAGTTCCGATACCGTGCCGTTAGTTAACATAGAAAAGTGTCTTCGTATTTCCTTGTTTTAATGCACTATTTAAAATATACATAGTGTACCCCCTAATTGACCTATATATATTTCCTGTGGTAGGGTACACTATTACCCTGTAATATAATAGGTGGTCCAATTTAAAAATTATAGGTCAATATTAAGGTCCGATACCGTGCCGTTAGTTAACATAGAAAAATGTCTTTGAATTTTTAAAGCATTTTAGAACGCTTATTTCCTCATTTTAAGCTTCTCTGAACACTTTATTTCGCATAGGCATACATAGTAAACTTTAGGGTCACTCTGTGTACCCCCTAATTGACCTATAATTATTTCTTGTGGTAGGGTACACTATAACCCTGTAATATAATACGTGGTCCAATTTAAAAATTATAGGTCAATATTAAGGTCCGATACCGTGCCGTTAGTTAACATAGAAAAGTGTCTTCGTATTTCCTTGTTTTAATGCACTATTTAAAATATACATAGTGTACCCCCTAATTGACCTATATATATTTCCTGTGGTAGGGTACACTATTACCCTGTAATATAATACCTGGTCCAATTTAAATATTATGGGTCAATATTAAGGTCTGATATTGCGCCTTGCGTTAGTTAACCATTGAAAGATGTCTTTGAATTTTTAAAGCATTTTAGAACGCTTATTTCTTCATTTTAAGCATCTCAGAACATTCTATTTCGCATAGGCATACATAGTAAAATTTAGGGTCACGCTGTGTACCCCCTAAATGACCTATAATTATTTCCTGTGGTAGGGTACACTATTACCCTGTAATATAATAGGTGGTCCAATTTAAAAATTATAGGTCAATATTAATGTCCGATACCGTGCCGTTAGTTAACATAGAAAAATGTCTTTGAATTTTTAAAGCATTTTAGAACGCTTATTTCCTCATTTTAAGCTTCTCAGAAGACTTTATTTTGCATAGGCATACATAGTAAACTTTAGGGTCACTCTGTGTACCCCCTAATTGACCTATAATTATTTCCTGTGGTAGGGTACACTATAACCCTGTAATATAATACGTGGTCCAATTTAAAAATTATAGGTCAATATTAAGGTCCGATACCGTGCCGTTAGTTAACATAGAAAAGTGTCTTCGTATTTCCTTGTTTTAATGCACTATTTAAAATATACATAGTGTACCCCCTAATTGACCTATATATATTTCCTGTGGTAGGGGACACTATTACCCTGTAATATAATACCTGGTCCAATTTAAATATTATGGGTCAATATTAAGGTCTGATATTGCGCCTTGCGTTAGTTAACCATTGAAAGATGTCTTTGAATTTTTAAAGCATTTTAGAACGCTTATTTCTTCATTTTAAGCATCTCAGAACACTCTATTTCGCATAGGCATACATAGTAAAATTTAGGGTCACGCTGTGTACCCCCTAAATGACCTATAATTATTTCCTGTGGTAGGGTACACTATTACCCTGTAATATAATAGGTGGTCCAATTTAAAAATTATAGGTCAATATTAAGGTCCGATACCGTGCCGTTAGTTAACATAAAAAAATGTCTTTGAATTTTTAAAGCATTTTAGAACGCTTATTTCCTCATTTTAAGCTTCTCAGAACACTTTATTTCGCATTGGCATACATAGTAACCTTTAGGGTCACGCTGTGTACCCCCTAATTGACCTATAATTATTTTCCGTATTAGGGTACACTATCACCCTGTAATATAATACGTGGCCCAATTTAAAAACTTTAGGTCAATATTAAGGTCCGATACCGTGCCGTTAGTTAACATAGAAAAGAGTCTTCGAATTTCCTTGTTTTAATGCACTATTTAAAATATACATAGTGTACCCCCTAATTGACCTATAATTATTTCCTGTTGTAGGGTACACTATTACCCTGTAATATAATACCTGGTCCAATTTAAATATTATGGTTCCATATTAAGGTCTGATATCGCGCCTTGCGTTAGTTAACCATTGAAAGATGTTTTTGAATTTTTAAACATTTTAGAATGCTTATTTCTTCATTTTAAGCTTCTCAGAGCACTCTATTTCGCATAGGCATACATAGTAAACTTTAGGGTCACGCTGTGTACCCCCTAATTGACATATAATTATTTCCTGTGGTAGGGTACACTATTACCCTGTAATATAATAGGTGGTCCAATTTAAAAATTATAGGTCAATATTAAGGTCCGATACCGTGCCGTTAGTTAACATAGAAAAATGTCTTTGAATTTTTAAAGCATTTTAGAACGCTTATTTCATCATTTTAAGCTTCTCAGAACACTTTATTTTGCATAGGCATACATAGTAAACTTTAGGGTCACTCTGTGTACCCCCTAATTGACCTATAATTATTTCCTGTGGTAGGGTACACTATAACCCTGTAATATAATACGTGGTCCAATTTAAAAATTATAGGTCAATATTAAGGTCCGATACCGTGCCGTTAGTTAACATAGAAAAGTGTCTTCGTATTTCCTTGTTTTAATGCACTATTTAAAATATACATAGTGTACCCCCTAATTGACCTATATATATTTCCTGTGGTAGGGTACACTATTACCCTGTAATATAATACCTGGTCCAATTTAAATATTATGGGTCAATATTAAGGTCTGATATTGCGCCTTGCGTTAGTTAACCATTGAAAGATGTCTTTGAATTTTTAAAGCATTTTAGAACGCTTATTTCTTCATTTTAAGCATCTCAGAACATTCTATTTCGCATAGGCATACATAGTAAAATTTAGGGTCACGCTGTGTACCCCCTAAATGACCTATAATTATTTCCTGTGGTAGGGTACACTATTACCCTGTAATATAATAGGTGGTCCAATTTAAAAATTATAGGTCAATATTAAGGTCCGATACCGTGCCGTTAGTTAACATAGAAAAATGTCTTTGAATTTTTAAAGCATTTTAGAACGCTTATTTCCTCATTTTAAGCTTCTCAGAAGACTTTATTTTGCATAGGCATACATAGTAAACTTTAGGGTCACTCTGTGTACCCCCTAATTGACCTATAATTATTTCCTGTGGTAGGGTACACTATAACCCTGTAATATAATACGTGGTCCAATTTAAAAATTATAGGTCAATATTAAGGTCCGATACCGTGCCGTTAGTTAACATAGAAAAGTGTCTTCGTATTTCCTTGTTTTAATGCACTATTTAAAATATACATAGTGTACCCCCTAATTGACCTATATATATTTCCTGTGGTAGGGGACACTATTACCCTGTAATATAATACCTGGTCCAATTTAAATATTATGGGTCAATATTAAGGTCTGATATTGCGCCTTGCGTTAGTTAACCATTGAAAGATGTCTTTGAATTTTTAAAGCATTTTAGAACGCTTATTTCTTCATTTTAAGCATCTCAGAACACTCTATTTCGCATAGGCATACATAGTAAAATTTAGGGTCACGCTGTGTAACCCCTAAATGACCTATAATTATTTCCTGTGGTAGGGTACACTATTACCCTGTAATATAATAGGTGGTCCAATTTAAAAATTATAGGTCAATATTAAGGTCTGATATTGCGCCTTGCGTTAGTTAACCATTGAAAGATGTCTTTGAATTTTTAAAGCATTTTAGAACGCTTATTTCTTCATTTTAAGCATCTCAGAACACTCTATTTCGCATAGGCATACATAGTAAAATTTAGGGTCACGCTGTGTACCCCCTAAATGACCTATAATTATTTCCTGTGGTAGGGAACACTATTACCCTGTAATATAATAGGTGGTCCAATTTAAAAATTATAGGTCAATATTAAGGTCCGATACCGTGCCGTTAGTTAACATAGAAAAGTGTCTTCGTATTTCCTTGTTTTAATGCACTATTTAAAATATACATAGTGTACCCCCTAATTGACCTATAAATATTTCCTGTGGTAGGGTACACTATTACCCTGTAATATAATACCTGGTCCAATATAAATATTATGGGTCAATATTAAGGTCTGATATTGCGCCTTGCGTTAGTTAACCATTGAAAGATGTCTTTGAATTTTTAAAGCATTTTAGAACGCTTATTTCTTCATTTTAAGCTTCTCAGAACACTTTATTTCGCATACGCATACATAGTAAAATTTAGGGTCACGCTGTGTACCCACTAATTGACATATAATTATTTCTTGTGGTAGGGTACACTACTACCCTGTAATATAATAGGTGGTCCAATTTAAAAATTATAGGTCAATATTAAGGTCCGATACCGTGCCGTTAGTTAACATAGAAAAATGTCTTTGAATTTTTAAAGCATTTTAGAACGCTTATTTCCTCATTTTAAGCTTCTCAGAACACTTTATTTCGCATAGGCATACATAGTAAACTTTAGGGTCACTCTGTGTTCCCCCTAATTGACCTATAATTATTTCCTGTGGTAGGGTACACTATAACCCTGTAATATAATACGTGGTCCAATTTAAAAATTATAGGTCAATATTAAGGTCCGATACCATGCCGTTAGTTAACATAGAAAAGTGTCTTCGTATTTCCTTGTTTTAATGCACTATTTAAAATATACATAGTGTACCCCCTAATTGACCTATATATATTTTCTGTGGTAGGGTTCACTATTACCCTGTAATATAATACCTGGTCCAATTTAAATATTATGGGTCAATATTAAGGTCTGATATTGCGCCTTGCGTTAGTTAACCATTGAAAGATGTCTTTGAATTTTTAAAGCATTTTAGAACGCTTATTTCTTCATTTTAAGCATCTCAGAACACTCTATTTCGCATAGGCATACATAGTAAAATTTAGGGTCACGCTGTGTACCCCCTAAATGACCTATAATTATTTCCTGTGGTATGGTGCACTATAACCCTGTAATATAATACGTGGTCCAATTTAAAAATTATAGGTCAATATTAAGTTCCGATACCGTGCCGTTAGTTAACATAGAAAAGTGTCTTCGTATTTCCTTGTTTTAATGCACTATTTAAAATATACATAGTGTACCCCCTAATTGACCTATATATATTTCCTGTGGTAGGGTACACTATTACCCTGTAATATAATAGGTGGTCCAATTTAAAAATTATAGGTCAATATTAAGGTCCGATACCGTGCCGTTAGTTAACATAGAAAAATGTCTTTGAATTTTTAAAGCATTTTAGAACGCTTATTTCCTCATTTTAAGCTTCTCTGAACACTTTATTTCGCATAGGCATACATAGTAAACTTTAGGGTCACTCTGTGTACCCCCTAATTGACCTATAATTATTTCTTGTGGTAGGGTACACTATAACCCTGTAATATAATACGTGGTCCAATTTAAAAATTATAGGTCAATATTAAGGTCCGATACCGTGCCGTTAGTTAACATAGAAAAGTGTCTTCGTATTTCCTTGTTTTAATGCACTATTTAAAATATACATAGTGTACCCCCTAATTGACCTATATATATTTCCTGTGGTAGGGTACACTATTACGCTGTAATTTAATACCTTTTCCAATTTAAATATTATGGGTCAATATTAAGGTCTGATATTGCGCCTTGCGTTAGTTAACCATTAAAAGATGTCTTTGAATTTTTAAAGCATTTTAGAACGCTTATTTCTTCATTTTAAGCATCTCAGAACACTCAATTTCGCATAGGCATACATAGTAAAATTTAGGGTCACGCTGTGTACCCCCTAAATGACCTATAATTATTTCCTGTGGTAGGGTACACTATTACCCTGTAATGTAATACGTGGTCCAATTTAAAAATTATAGGTCAATATTAAGTTCCGATACCGTGCCGTTAGTTAACATAGAAAAATGTCTTTGAATTTTTAAAGCATTTTAGAACGCTTATTTCCTCATTTTAAGCTTCTCAGAACACTTTATTTCCCATAGGCATACATAGTAAACTTTAGGGTCACTCTGTGTACCCCCTAATTGACCTATAATTATTTCCTGTGGTAGGGTACACTATAACCCTGTAATATAATACGTGGTCCAATTTAAAAATTATAGGTCAATATTAAGGTCCGATACCGTGCCGTTAGTTAACATAGAAAAGTGTCTTCGTATTTCCTTGTTTTAATGCACTATTTAAAATATACATAGTGTACCCCCTAATTGACCTATATATATTTCCTGTGGTAGGGTACACTATTACGCTGTAATTTAATACCTGGTCCAATTTAAATATTATGGGTCAATATTAAGGTCTGATATTGCGCCTTGCGTTAGTTAACCATTAAAAGATGTCTTTGAATTTTTAAAGCATTTTAGAACGCTTATTTCTTCATTTTAAGCATCTCAGAACACTCAATTTCGCATAGGCATACATAGTAAAATTTAGGGTCACGCTGTGTACCCCCTAAATGACCTATAATTATTTCCTGTGGTAGGGTACACTATTACCCTGTAATGTAATACGTGGTCCAATTTAAAAATTATAGGTCAATATTAAGTTCCGATACCGTGCCGTTAGTTAACATAGAAAAATGTCTTTGAATTTTTAAAGCATTTTAGAACGCTTATTTCCTCATTTTAAGCTTCTCAGAACACTTTATTTCCCATAGGCATACATAGTAAACTTTAGGGTCACTCTGTGTGCTACCTAATTGACCTATAATTATTTCCTGTGGTAGGGTACACTATAACCCTGTAATATAATACGTGGTCCAATTTAAAAATTATAGGTCAATATTAAGGTCCGATACCGTGCAGTTAGTTAACATAGAAAAGTGTCTTCGTATTTCCTTGTTTTAATGCACTATTTAAAATATAAATAGTGTACCCCCTAAATGACCTATAATTATTTCCTGTGGTAGGGTACACTATTACCCTGTAATATAATAGGTGGTCCAATTTAAAAATTATAGGTCAGTATTAAGGTCCGATACCGTGCCGTTAGTTAACATAGAAAAATGTCTTTGAATTTTTAAAGCATTTTAGAACGCTTATTTCCTCATTTTAAGCTTCTCAGAGCACTTTATCTCGCATAGGCATACATAGTAAACTTTGGGGTCAGCCTGTGTACCCCCTAATTGACCTATAATTATTTCCTGTGGAAGGGTACACTATAACCCTGTAATATAATACGTGGTCCAATTTAAAAATTATAGGTCAATATTAAGGTCCGATACCGTGCCGTTAGTTAACATAGAAAAGTGTCTTCGTATTTCCTTGTTTTAATGCACTATTTAAAATATACATAGTGTACCCCCTGATTGACCTATATATATTTCCTGTGGTAGGGTTCACTATTACCCTGTAATATAATACCTGGTCCAATTTAAATATTATGGGTCAATATTAAGGTCTGATATTGCGCCTTGCGTTAGTTAACCATTGAAAGATGTCTTTGAATTTTTAAAGCATTTTACAACGCTTATTTCTTCATTTTAAGCATCTCAGAACACTCTATTTCGCATAGGCATACATAGTAAAATTTAGGGTCACGCTGTGTACCCCCTAAATGACCTATAATTATTTCCTGCAATAGGGTACACTATATCCCTGTAATATAATACGTGGTCCAATTTAAAAATTTTAGGTCAATATTAAGGTCCGATACCGTGCCGTTAGTTAACATAGAAAAGTGTCTTCGAATTTCCTTGTTTTAATGCACTATTTAAAATATACATAGTGTACCCCCTAATTGACCTATAATTATTTCCTGTGGTAGGGAACACTATAACCCTGTAATATAATACCTGGTCCAATATAAATATTATGGGTCAATATTAAGGTCTGATATTGCGCCTTGCGTTAGTTAACCATTGAAAGATGTCTTTGAATTTTTAAAGCATTTTAGAACGCTTATTTCTTCATTTTAAGCTTCTCAGAACACTTTATTTCGCATACGCATACATAGTATACTTTAGGGTCACGCTGTGTACCCCCTAATTGACATATAATTATTTCCTGTGGTAGGGTACACTATTATCCTGTAATATAATAGGTGGTCCAATTTAAAAATTATAGGTCAATATTAAGGTCCGATACCGTGCCGTTAGTTAACATAGAAAAATGTCTTTGAATTTTTAAAGCATTTTAGAACGCTTATTTCCTCATTTTAAACTTCTCAGAACACTTTATTTCGCATAGGCATACATAGTAAACTTTAGGGTCAATCTGTGTACCCCCTAATTGACCTATAATTAGTTCCTGTGGAAGGGTACACTATAACCCTGTAATATAATACGTGGTCCAATTTAAAAATTATAGGTCAATATTAAGTTCCGATACCGTGCCGTTAGTTAACATAGAAAAGTGTCTTCGTATTTCCTTGTTTTAATGCACTATTTAAAATATACATAGTGTACCCCCTAATTGACCTATATATATTTCCTGTGGTAGGGTTCACTATTACCCTGTAATATAATACCTGGTCCAATTTAAATATTATGGGTCAATATTAAGGTCTGATATTGCGCCTTGCGTTAGTTAACCATTGAAAGATGTCTTTGAATTTTTAAAGCATTTTAGAACGCTTATTTCTTCATTTTAAGCATCTCAGAACACTCTATTTCGCATAGGCATACATAGTAAAATTTAGGGTCACGCTGTGTACCCCCTAAATGACCTATAATTATTTCCTGCGGTAGGGTACACTATAACCCTGTAATATAATACGTGGTCCAATTTAAAAATTATAGGTCAATATTAAGGCCCGATACCGTGCCGTTAGTTAACATAGAAAAGTGTCTTCGTATTTCCTTGTTTTAATGCACTATTTAAAATATACATAGTGTACCCCCTAATTGACCTATAAATATTTCCTGTGCTAGGGTACACTATTACCCTGTAATATAATACCTGGTCCAATATAAATATTATGGGTCAATATTAAGGTCTGATATTGCGCCTTGCGTTAGTTAACCATTGAAAGATGTCTTTGAATTTTTAAAGCATTTTAGAACGCTTATTTCTTCATTTTAAGCTTCTCAGAACACTTTATTTCGCATACGCATACATAGTAAACTTTAGGGTCACGCTGTGTACCCCCTAATTGACCTATAATTATTTCACGTGGTAGGGTACACTATAACCCTGTAATATAATAGGTGGTTCAATTTAAAAATTTTAGGTCAATATTAAGGTCCGATACCGTGCCGTTAGTTAACATAGAAAAGTGTCTTCGAATTTCCTTGTTTTAATGCACTATTTAAAATATACATAGTGTACCCCCTAATTGACCTATAATTATTTCCTGTGGTAGGGTACACTATTACCCTGTAATATAATACCTGGTCCAATATAAATATTATGGGTCAATATTAAGGTCTGATATTGCGCCTTGCGTTAGTTAACCATTGAAAGATGTCTTTGAATTTTTAAAGCATTTTAGAACGCTTATTTCTTCATTTTAAGCTTCTCAGAACACTTTATTTCGCATACGCATACATAGTAAATTTTAGGGTCATGCTGTGTACCACCTAATTGACCTATAATTATTTCCTGTGGTAAGGTACACTATTACCCTGTAATATAATACGTGGTACAATTTAAAAATTATAGGTCAATATTAAGGTCCGATACCGTGCCGTTAGTTAACATAGAAAAGTGTCTTCGTATTTCGTTGTTTTAATGCACTATTTAAAATATACATAGTGTACCCCCTAATTGACCTATATATATTTCCTGTGGTAGGGTTCACTATTACCCTGTAATATAATACCTGGTCCAATTTAAATATTATGGGTCAATATTAAGGTCTGATATTGCGCCTTGCGTTAGTTAACCATTGAAAGATGTCTTTGAATTTTTAAAGCATTTTAGAACGCTTATTTCTTCATTTTAAGCATCTCAGAACACTCTATTTCGCATAGGCATACATAGTAAAATTTAGGGTCACGCTGTGTACCCCCTAAATGACCTATAATTATTTCCTGCGGTAGGGTACACTATAACCCTGTAATATAATACGTGGTCCAATTTAAAAATTTTAGGTCAATATTAAGGTCCGATACCGTGCCGTTAGTTAACATAGAAAAGTGTCTTCGAATTTCCTTGTTTTAATGCACTATTTAAAATATACATAGTGTACCCCCTAATTGACCTATAATTATTTCCTGTGGTAGGGTACACTATAACCCTGTAATATAATACCTGGTCCAATATAAATATTATGGGTCAATATTAAGGTCTGATATTGCGCCTTGCGTTAGTTAACCATTGAAAGATGTCTTTGAATTTTTAAAGCATTTTAGAACGCTTATTTCTTCATTTTAAGCTTCTCAGAACACTTTATTTCGCATACGCATACATAGTATACTTTAGGGTCACGCTGTGTACCCCCTAATTGACATATAATTATTTCCTGTGGTAGGGTACACTATTATCCTGTAATATAATAGGTGGTCCAATTTAAAAATTATAGGTCAATATTAAGGTCCGATACCGTGCCGTTAGTTAACATAGAAAAATGTCTTTGAATTTTTAAAGCATTTTAGAACGCTTATTTCCTCATTTTAAGCTTCTCAGAACACTTTATTTCGCATAGGCATACATAGTAAACTTTAGGGTCACTCTGTGTACCCCCTAATTGACCTATAATTATTTCCTGTGGAAGGGTACACTATAACCCTGTAATATAATACGTGGTCCAATTTAAAAATTATAGGTCAATATTAAGGTCCGATACCGTGCCGTTAGTTAACATAGAAAAGTGTCTTCGTATTTCCTTGTTTTAATGCACTATTTAAAATATACATAGTGTACCCCCTAATTGACCTATATATATTTCCTGTGGTAGGGTTCACTATTACCCTGTAATATAATACCTGGTCCAATTTAAATATTATGGGTCAATATTAAGGTCTGATATTGCGCCTTGCGTTAGTTAACCATTGAAAGATGTCTTTGAATTTTTAAAGCATTTTAGAACGCTTATTTCTTCATTTTAAGCATCTCAGAACACTCTATTTCGCATAGGCATACATAGTAAAATTTAGGGTCACGCTGTGTACCCCCTAAATGACCTATAATTATTTCCTGCGGTAGGGTACACTATAACCCTGTAATATAATACGTGGTCCAATTTAAAAATTATAGGTCAATATTAAGGCCCGATACCGTGCCGTTGGTTAACATAGAAAAGTGTCTTCGTATTTCCTTGTTTTAATGCACTATTTAAAATATACATAGTGTACCCCCTAATTGACCTATAAATATTTCCTGTGCTAGGGTACACTATTACCCTGTAATATAATACCTGGTCCAATATAAATATTATGGGTCAATATTAAGGTCTGATATTGCGCCTTGCGTTAGTTAACCATTGAAAGATGTCTTTGAATTTTTAAAGCATTTTAGAACGCTTATTTCTTCATTTTAAGCTTCTCAGAACACTTTATTTCGCATACGCATACATAGTAAACTTTAGGGTCACGCTGTGTACCCCCTAATTGACCTATAATTATTTTACGTGGTAGGGTACACTATAACCCTGTAATATAATAGGTGGTTCAATTTAAAAATTTTAGGTCAATATTAAGGTCCGATACCGTGCCGTTAGTTAACATAGAAAAGTGTCTTCGAATTTCCTTGTTTTAATGCACTATTTAAAATATACATAGTGTACCCCCTAATTGACCTATAATTATTTCCTGTGGTAGGGTACACTATTACCCTGTAATATAATACCTGGTCCAATATAAATATTATGGGTCAATATTAAGGTCTGATATTGCGCCTTGCGTTAGTTAACCATTGAAAGATGTCTTTGAATTTTTAAAGCATTTTAGAACGCTTATTTCTTCATTTTAAGCTTCTCAGAACACTTTATTTCGCATACGCATACATAGTAAACTTTAGGGTCACGCTGTGTACCCCCTAATTGACCTATAATTATTTTACGTGGTAGGGTACACTATAACCCTGTAATATAATAGGTGGTTCAATTTAAAAATTTTAGGTCAATATTAAGGTCCGATACCGTGCCATTAGTTAACATAGAAAAGTGTCTTCGAATTTCCTTGTTTTAATGCACTATTTAAAATATACATAGTGTACCCCCTAATTGACCTATAATTATTTCCTGTGGTAGTTTACACTATTACCCTGTAATATAATACCTGGTCCAATTTAAATATTATGGGTCAATATTAAGGTCTGACATTGCGCCTTGCGCTAGTTAACCATTGAAAGATGTCTTTGAATTTTAAAAGCATTTTAGAACGCTTATTTCCTCATTTTAAGCTTCTCAGAACTCTTTATTTCGCATAGGCATACATAGTAAACTTTAGTGTCACGCTGTTTACCCCCTAATTGACCTATAATTATTTCCTTTGGAAGGGAACACTATAACCCTGTAATATAATACGCGGTCCAATTTTAAAATTATAGGTCAATATTAAGGTCTGATATTGCGCCTTGCGTTAGCTAACCATTGAAAGATGTCTTTGAATTTTTAACGCATTTTAGAACGCTTATTTCTTCATTTTAAGCTTCTCAGAACACTCTATTTCGCATAGGCATACATAGTAAACTTTAGGGTCACGCTGTGTACCCCCTAATTGACCTATAATTATTTCCTGTGGTAGGGTACACTATTACCCTGTAATATAATACGTGGTCCAATTTAAAAATTATAGGTCAATTTTAAGGTCTGATATTGCGCCTTAAGTTAGTTAACCATTGAAAGATGTCTTTGAATTTTTAAAGCATTTTAGAACGCTTATTTCTTCATTTTAAGCTTCTCAGAACACTCTATTTCGCATAGGCATACATAGTAAACTTTAGGGTCACGCTGCGTACCCCCTAATTGACCTATAATTATTTCCTGTGGTAGGGTACAGTATTACCCTGTAATATAATACGTGGTCCAATTTAAAAATTATTGGTCAATATTAAGGTCCGATACCGTGCCGTTAGTTAACATAGAAAAATGTCGTTGAATTTTTAAAGCATTTTAGAACGCTTATTTTAAGCTTCTCAGAACACTTTATTTCGCATAGGCATACATAGTAACCTTTAGGGTCACGCTGTGTACCCCCTAATTGACCTATAATTATTTTCCGTGGTAGGGTACACTATCACCCTGTAATATAATACGTGGCCCAATTTAAAAATTTTAGGTCAATATTAAGGTCCGATACCGTGCCGTTAGTTAACATAGAAAAGAGTCTTCGAATTTCCTTGTTTTAATGCACTATTTAAAATATACATAGTGTACCCCCTAATTGACCTATAATTATTTCCTGTTGTAGGGTACACTATTACCCTGTAATATAATACCTGGTCCAATTTAAATATTATGGTTCCATATTAAGGTCTGATATTGCGCCTTGCGTTAGTTAACCATTGAAAGATGTCTTTGAATTTTTAAAGCATTTTAGAACGCTTATTTCTTCATTTTAAGCATCTCAGAACACTCTATTTCGCATAGGCATACATAGTAAAATTTAGGGTCACGCTGTGTACCCCCTAAATGACCTATAATTATTTCCTGCGGTAGGGTACACTATAACCCTGTAATATAATACGTGGTCCAATTTAAAAATTATAGGTCAATATTAAGGCCCGATACCGTGCCGTTGGTTAACATAGAAAAGTGTCTTCGTATTTCCTTGTTTTAATGCACTATTTAAAATATACATAGTGTACCCCCTAATTGACCTATAAATATTTCCTGTGCTAGGGTACACTATTACCCTGTAATATAATACCTGGTCCAATATAAATATTATGGGTCAATATTAAGGTCTGATATTGCGCCTTGCGTTAGTTAACCATTGAAAGATGTCTTTGAATTTTTAAAGCATTTTAGAACGCTTATTTCTTCATTTTAAGCTTCTCAGAACACTTTATTTCGCATACGCATACATAGTAAACTTTAGGGTCACGCTGTGTACCCCCTAATTGACCTATAATTATTTTACGTGGTAGGGTACACTATAACCCTGTAATATAATAGGTGGTTCAATTTAAAAATTTTAGGTCAATATTAAGGTCCGATACCGTGCCGTTAGTTAACATAGAAAAGTGTCTTCGAATTTCCTTGTTTTAATGCACTATTTAAAATATACATAGTGTACCCCCTAATTGACCTATAATTATTTCCTGTGGTAGGGTACACTATTACCCTGTAATATAATACCTGGTCCAATATAAATATTATGGGTCAATATTAAGGTCTGATATTGCGCCTTGCGTTAGTTAACCATTGAAAGATGTCTTTGAATTTTTAAAGCATTTTAGAACGCTTATTTCTTCATTTTAAGCTTCTCAGAACACTTTATTTCGCATACGCATACATAGTAAACTTTAGGGTCACGCTGTGTACCCCCTAATTGACCTATAATTATTTTACGTGGTAGGGTACACTATAACCCTGTAATATAATAGGTGGTTCAATTTAAAAATTTTAGGTCAATATTAAGGTCCGATACCGTGCCATTAGTTAACATAGAAAAGTGTCTTCGAATTTCCTTGTTTTAATGCACTATTTAAAATATACATAGTGTACCCCCTAATTGACCTATAATTATTTCCTGTGGTAGTTTACACTATTACCCTGTAATATAATACCTGGTCCAATTTAAATATTATGGGTCAATATTAAGGTCTGACATTGCGCCTTGCGCTAGTTAACCATTGAAAGATGTCTTTGAATTTTAAAAGCATTTTAGAACGCTTATTTCCTCATTTTAAGCTTCTCAGAACTCTTTATTTCGCATAGGCATACATAGTAAACTTTAGTGTCACGCTGTTTACCCCCTAATTGACCTATAATTATTTCCTTTGGAAGGGAACACTATAACCCTGTAATATAATACGCGGTCCAATTTTAAAATTATAGGTCAATATTAAGGTCTGATATTGCGCCTTGCGTTAGCTAACCATTGAAAGATGTCTTTGAATTTTTAACGCATTTTAGAACGCTTATTTCTTCATTTTAAGCTTCTCAGAACACTCTATTTCGCATAGGCATACATAGTAAACTTTAGGGTCACGCTGTGTACCCCCTAATTGACCTATAATTATTTCCTGTGGTAGGGTACACTATTACCCTGTAATATAATACGTGGTCCAATTTAAAAATTATAGGTCAATTTTAAGGTCTGATATTGCGCCTTAAGTTAGTTAACCATTGAAAGATGTCTTTGAATTTTTAAAGCATTTTAGAACGCTTATTTCTTCATTTTAAGCTTCTCAGAACACTCTATTTCGCATAGGCATACATAGTAAACTTTAGGGTCACGCTGCGTACCCCCTAATTGACCTATAATTATTTCCTGTGGTAGGGTACAGTATTACCCTGTAATATAATACGTGGTCCAATTTAAAAATTATTGGTCAATATTAAGGTCCGATACCGTGCCGTTAGTTAACATAGAAAAATGTCGTTGAATTTTTAAAGCATTTTAGAACGCTTATTTTAAGCTTCTCAGAACACTTTATTTCGCATAGGCATACATAGTAACCTTTAGGGTCACGCTGTGTACCCCCTAATTGACCTATAATTATTTTCCGTGGTAGGGTACACTATCACCCTGTAATATAATACGTGGCCCAATTTAAAAATTTTAGGTCAATATTAAGGTCCGATACCGTGCCGTTAGTTAACATAGAAAAGAGTCTTCGAATTTCCTTGTTTTAATGCACTATTTAAAATATACATAGTGTACCCCCTAATTGACCTATAATTATTTCCTGTTGTAGGGTACACTATTACCCTGTAATATAATACCTGGTCCAATTTAAATATTATGGTTCCATATTAAGGTCTGATATCGCGCCTTGCGTTAGTTAACCATTGAAAGATGTCTTTGAATTTTTAAAGCATTTTAGAACGCTTATTTCTTCATTTTAAGCATCTCAGAACACTCTATTTCGCATAGGCATACATAGTAAAATTTAGGGTCACGCTGTGTACCCCCTAAATGACCTATAATTATTTCCTGCGGTAGGGTACACTATAACCCTGTAATATAATACGTGGTCCAATTTAAAAATTATAGGTCAATATTAAGGCCCGATACCGTGCCGTTAGTTAACATAGAAAAGTGTCTTCGTATTTCCTTGTTTTAATGCACTATTTAAAATATACATAGTGTACCCCCTAATTGACCTATAAATATTTCCTGTGCTATGGTACACTATTACCCTGTAATATAATACCTGGTCCAATATAAATATTATGGGTCAATATTAAGGTCTGATATTGCGCCTTGCGTTAGTTAACCATTGAAAGATGTCTTTGAATTTTTAAAGCATTTTAGAACGCTTATTTCTTCATTTTAAGCTTCTCAGAACACTTTATTTCGCATACGCATACATAGTAAACTTTAGGGTCACGCTGTGTACCCCCTAATTGACCTATAATTATTTTACGTGGTAGGGTACACTATAACCCTGTAATATAATAGGTGGTTCAATTTAAAAATTTTAGGTCAATATTAAGGTCCGATACCGTGCCGTTAGTTAACATAGAAAAGTGTCTTCGAATTTCCTTGTTTTAATGCACTATTTAAAATATACATAGTGTACCCCCTAATTGACCTATAATTATTTCCTGTGGTAGTTTACACTATTACCCTGTAATATAATACCTGGTCCAATTTAAATATTATGGGTCAATATTAAGGTCTGACATTGCGCCTTGCGCTAGTTAACCATTGAAAGATGTCTTTGAATTTTAAAAGCATTTTAGAACGCTTATTTCCTCATTTTAAGCTTCTCAGAACTCTTTATTTCGCATAGGCATACATAGTAAACTTTAGTGTCACGCTGTTTACCCCCTAATTGACCTATAATTATTTCCTTTGGAAGGGAACACTATAACCCTGTAATATAATACGCGGTCCAATTTTAAAATTATAGGTCAATATTGAGGTCTGATATTGCGCCTTGCGTTAGCTAACCATTGAAAGATGTCTTTGAATTTTTAACGCATTTTAGAACGCTTATTTCTTCATTTTAAGCTTCTCAGAACACTCTATTTCGCATAGGCATACATAGTAAACTTTAGGGTCACGCTGTGTACCCCCTAATTGACCTATAATTATTTCCTGTGGTAGGGTACACTATTACCCTGTAATATAATACGTGGTCCAATTTAAAAATTATAGGTCAATTTTAAGGTCTGATATTGCGCCTTAAGTTAGTTAACCATTGAAAGATGTCTTTGAATTTTTAAAGCATTTTAGAACGCTTATTTCTTCATTTTAAGCTTCTCAGAACACTCTATTTCACATAGGCATACATAGTAAACTTTAGGGTCACGCTGTGTAGTGCACTGACGTGTAGTAGTAGGGCAGTGAAGAGTCCTTTATTTTGTTCCACCGCAACGGGGTAAAAAAGCCACGCACGTGTCGCAGTAGGGCCGTGGAGTGTCCGCCATCTTTGGCCACTGATTAAGCTCAACTGAGGAGAAAAAGCACAGGCGTTTCGTAGTAGGGCAGTGTAGAGTCCATTATTTTGGGGCACCGCAACGCGACACTACAGTCGCGGACGAGCTGCTGTAGGGCTATGGAGTGTCCGCCATCTTTGGCCACTGATTAGAGCGGAAGCTCATCTGAGGAGTAAAGCCACAGGCGTGTCGTTGTAGGGCAGTGTAGAGTCCGCCATTTAGGGGCACCGCAACGTGGCACTACAGCCGCAGACGTGCCGCAGTAGGGCTATAGACTGTCCGCCATCTTTAGCCACTGATTTAAGCGGAAGCCCTACTGAGGAGTAAAGGAACAGGCGTGTCGTAGTAGGGCAGTGTAGAGTCCGATATTTTGGGGCAACGCAACGCGACACTACAGCCGCGCGCTTGCCGCAGTAGGGCCATGGAGGGTCCGCCATATTTGGCCTCTGATTTAAGCGGAAGCGCAACTGAGAACTTAAGTCTTTGGTAGAGTCTAGTAGGACAGTGTAGTGTCCGCCATTTCGGGCCACCGCAACGCGGCACAACAGCCTATTACGTGCCGCAGTAGGGCCGTGGAGTGTCCTCCATTTTTGGCCACTGATTAGAGCGGAAGCCGAACTGAGGAGTAAAGGCACTGGCGTGTCGTAGTCGGACAGTGTTGCGTCCGACATGTTGGGCCACTGCAACGCGGCACTTCAGCAGCGCACGTGCCGCCGAAGGGCCATGGAGTGTCCGACATCTTTTTCCACTATTTAGAGCGGAAGCAGAACTGAGGAGAAAAGGCACTGGCGTGTAGGAGTAGGGCAGTGTAGTATCCTGCCATTTTGGCCACCACTGCTCAGCACTACAGCCGCGGACGTGCTGCAGTAGGGCTGTAGACTGTCCGACATCTTTTTCCACTATTTAGAGCGGAAGCAGAACTGAGGAGAAAAGGCACTGGCGTGTAGTAGTCGGGCAGTGTAGAGTCCGATATTTTGGGCCATCGCAACACGTCACTACTGCCGTACACGTGCCGCATTAGGGCCGGGGAGTGTTCATCATCTTTGGACACGGATTAGAGCGGAAGCCCAACTGAGGAGTAAATCCACAGGCGTGTCGTCGTAGGACAGTGTAGAGTCCGCTATTTTTGTTCCACCGCAACGGGGCAATAAAGCCACGTACGTGTCGCAGTAGTGCCGTGGAGTGTCCGCCATCTTTGGCCACTGATTAGAGCGGAAGCCGAACTGTGGAGTAAAGGCACTGGCGTGTCGTAGTCGGGCAGTGTAGAGTACGCCATTTTGGGCCACTGCAACGCGGCACTTTAGCAGCGCACGCGCCGCTGAAGGGCCATGGAGTGTCCGACATCTTTGGCCACTGATTTGAGCGGAAGTCGATTTAAGGAGTAAAGGCACTGACGTGTCGTCGTAGGACAGTGTAGAGTCCGCTATTTTTGTTCCACCGCAACGGGGCAATAAAGCCACGCACGTGTCGCAGTAGTGCCGTGGAGTGTCCGCCATCTTTGGCCACTGATTAGAGCGGAAGCCGAACTGGGGAGTAAAGGCACTGGCGTGTCGTAGTTGGGCAGTGTAGAGTACGCCATTTTGGGCCACTGCAACGCGGCACTTTAGCAGCGCACGCGCCGCTGAAGGGCCATGGAGTGTCCGACATCTTTTTCCATTAGTTAGAGTGGAAGCCGAACTGAGGAGAAAAGGCACAGGCGTGCAGTAGTAGGGCAGTGTAGAGTCCGATATTTTGGGGCAACACAACGCGACACTACAGCCGCGCGCTTGGCGCAATAGGGCCATGGAGGGTCCGCCATATTTGGCCTCTGATTTAAGCGGAAGCGCAACTGAGAACTTAAGTCTTTGGTAGAGTCTAGTAGGGCAGTGTGGTGTCCGCCATTTTGGGCCGACGCAACGCGGCACAACAGCCTATTACGTGCCGCAGTAGGGCCGTGGAGTGTCCGCCATTTTTGGCCACTGATTAGAGCGGAAGCCGAACTGAGGAGAAAAGGCACTGGCGTGTAGTAGTAGGGCAGTGTAGTATCCTGCCATTTTGGCCACCACTGCTCAGCACTACAGCCGCGGACGTGCAGCAGTAGGGCTATAGACTGTCCGCCATCTTTAGCCACTGATTTAAGCGGAAGCCCAACTGAGGAGTAAAGTAACAGGCGTGTCGCAGTAGGGCAGTGTAGAGTCCGCTATTTTGGGGCTCCGCAACACGGCACTACAGCCTCGGACGTGCCGCAGTAGGACTATGGAATGTCCGCCATCTTTGGCCACTGATTAGAGCGGAAGCTCATCTGAGGAGTAAAGCCACTGTCGTGTGGTAGTAGGGCAGTGTAGAGTCCGCCATTTAGGGGCACCGCAACGCGGCACTACAGCCGCAGACGTGCCGCAGTAGGGCCACGGAGGGTCCGCCATATTAGGCCACTGATTTAAGCGGAAGCCCAACTGAGAACTTAAGTCTTTGGTAGAGTCTAGTAGGGCAGTGTAGAGTCCGACATTTTGGGGCACCGCATCGCGGCACTACAGCCGCGGACGTGCTGCAGTAGGGCCAAGGAGGTTCCGCCATATTTGGCCACTGATTTAAGCGAAAGCCCAACTGAGGAGTAAAGGAACAGGCGTGTCGTAGTAGGGCAGTGAAGTGTCCGCCATTTTGGGGCACCGCAACGCGGCACTACAGCCGCGGACGTGCCGCAGAAGGTCTATAGACTATTCGCCATCTTTGGCCACTGATTTGAGCGGAAGTCGATTTAAGGAGTAAAGGCACTTACGCGTCGTCTTAGGGCAGTGTAGAGTCCGATATTTTGGGCCTCCGCAACACGGCACTACAGCCGTGATGTGCCGCATTAGGGCCGGGGAGTGTTCGCCATCTTTGGCCAGGGATTAGAGCGGAAGCCGAACAGAGGAGTAAATGCACTGACGTGTAGTAGTAGGGCAGAGTAGAGTCCGATATTTTGGGGCAACACAACGTGGCACTTCAGCAGCGCACGTGCCGCTGAAGGGCCATGGAGTGTCCGACATCTTTTTCCACTATTAAGAGCGGAAGCCGAACTGAGGAGAAAAGGCACTGGCGTGTAGTAGTAAGGTAGTGTAGAGTCCGACATTTTGGGCCACTGCAACGTGGCACTACAGCCACGCACGTGCCGCAGAAGGGCCGTGGAGTGTCCGCCATCTTTATCCACTGATTAGAGCGGAATCCCAACTGAGGAGTAAAGGCACTGGCGTGCCGTAGTAAGCCAGTGTAGAGTCCGACATTTTGGGCCACTGCAACGTGGCACTACAGCCACACACGTGCCGCAGTAGGGCAATAGACCGTCCGCCATCGTTAAACACTGATTAGAGGAGAAGCCGAACTGAGGAGTAAAGGCACAGGCGTGTCGTAGTCGGGCAGTATAGCGTCCGACATGTTGGGCCACCGCAACGCGGCAATAAAGACGCGCACGTGCCGCAGAAGGGCCATGGAGGGTCCGCCATATTTGGCCATAGATTAAAGCGGAAGCGCAACTGAGGAGTAAAAGCACTGACGTGTAGTAGTAGGGCAGTGAAGAGTCCTATATTTTGTTCCACCGCAACGGGGCAATAAAGCCACGCACGTGTCGCAGTAGTGCCGTGGAGTGTCCGCCATATTTGGCCACTGATTAGAGCGGAAGCCGAACTGTGGAGTAAAGGCACTGACGTGTCGTAGTCGGGCAGTGTAGAGTCCGCCATTTAGGGGCACCGCATCGCGGCACTACAGCCGCAGACGTGCCGCAGTAGGGCCACGGAGGGTCCGCCATATTAGGCCACTGATTTAAGCGGAAGCGCAACTGAGAACTTAAGTCTTTGGTAGAGTCTAGTAGGGCAGTGTGGTGTCCGCCATTTCGGGCCGACGCAACGCGGCACAACAGCCTATTACGTGCCGCAGTAGGGCCGTGGAGTGTCCGCCATTTTTGGCCACTGATTAGAGCGGAAGCCGAACTGAGGAGAAAAGGCACTGGCGTGTAGTAGTAGGGCAGTGTAGTATCCTGCCATTTTGGCCACCACTGCTCAGCACTACTGCCGCGGACGTGCAGCAGTAGGGCTATAGACTGTCCGCCATCTTTAGCCACTGATTTAAGCGGAAGCCCAACTGAGGAGTAAAGTAACAGGCGTGTCGCAGTAGGGCAGTGTAGAGTCCGCTATTTTGGGGCTCCGCAACACGGTACTACAGCCTCGGACGTGCCGCAGTAGGACTATGGAATGTCCGCCATCTTTGGTAACGGATAAGAGCGGAAGCTCAACTGAGGAGTAAAGGCACAGGCGTGTCGTAGTAGGGCAGAGTAGAGTCCGATATTTTGGGCCACCGCAACGTGACACTACAGCCGTGCACGTGCCGCGGTAAGACTATGGATTGTCCGCCAACTTTGGCCTCAAATTAGAGCGGAAGCCGAACTGAAGAGTAAAGGCACTTGCGTGTCGTAGTAGGGCAGTATAGAGTCTGATAGTTTAGGGCAACGCAACGCGACACTACAGCCGCGCGCTTGCCGCAGTAGGGTCAAGAAGGGGCCGCCATATTTGGGAGCTGATTAAAGCGGAAGCGCAACTGAGAACTTAAGTCTTTGGTAGAGTCTAGAAGGGCAGTGCAGTGTCCGCCCTTTTGGGCCACCGCAACGCGTCACTATAGCCACGCACGTGCAGCAGTAGGGCCGTGGAGTGTCCGCCATTTTTGACCATTGATTCGAGCGGAAGCCGAACTGAGGAGTAAAGGCACTGGCGTGTCGTAGTCGGACAGTGTTGCGTCCGACATGTTGGGCCACTACAATGCGGCACTTCAGCAGCGCACGTGCCGCTGAAGGGCCATGGAGTGTCCGACATGTTTTTCCACTATTTATAGCGGAAGCCGAACTGAGGAGAAAAGGCACTGGCGTGTAGTAGTAGGGCAGTGCAGTGTCCGCCCTTTTGGGCCATCGCAACACGGCACTACAGCCGTGCACGCGCCGAAGTAGGGCTATGGACTGTCCGCCATTTTTGGCCACTAATTAGAGTGGAAGCCAAACTGAAGAGTAAAGGCACAGGCGTGTAGTAGTAGGACAGTGTATAGTCCGATATTTTGGGTCACCGCAACGCGGCACTACAGCCGTGCACGTGCCGAAATAGGGCCGGGGAGTGTTCGCCATCTTTGGCCACGGATTAGAGCGGAAGCTCAACTGAGGAGAAAAAGCACAGGCGTTTCGTAGTAGGGCAGTGTAGAGTCCATTATTTTGGGGCACCGCAACGCGACACTACAGTCGCGGACGAGCTGCTGTAGGGCTATGGAGTGTCCGCCATCTTTGGCCACTGATTAGAGCGGAAGCTCATCTGAGGAGTAAAGCCACAGGCGTGTCGTTGTAGGGCAGTGTAGAGTCCGCCATTTAGGGGCACCGCAACGTGGCACTACAGCCGCAGACGTGCCGCAGTAGGGCTATAGACTGTCCGCCATCTTTAGCCACTGATTTAAGCGGAAGCCCTACTGAGGAGTAAAGGAACAGGCGTGTCGTAGTAGGGCAGTGTAGAGTCCGATATTTTGGGGCAACGCAACGCGACACTACAGCCGCGCGCTTGCCGCAGTAGGGCCATGGAGGGTCCGCCATATTTGGCCTCTGATTTAAGCGGAAGCGCAACTGAGAACTTAAGTCTTTGGTAGAGTCTAGTAGGACAGTGTAGTGTCCGCCATTTCGGGCCACCGCAACGCGGCACAACAGCCTATTACGTGCCGCAGTAGGGCCGTGGAGTGTTCTCCATTTTTGGCCACTGATTAGAGCGGAAGCCGAACTGAGGAGTAAAGGCACTGGCGTGTCGTAGTCGGACAGTGTTGCGTCCGACATGTTGGGCCACTGCAACGCGGCACTTCAGCAGCGCACGTGCCGCCGAAGGGCCATGGAGTGTCCGACATCTTTTTCCACTATTTAGAGCGGAAGCAGAACTGAGGAGAAAAGGCACTGGCGTGTAGGGCAGTGTAGTATCCTGCCATTTTGGCCACCACTGCTCAGCACTACAGCCGCGGACGTGCTGCAGTAGGGCTATAGACTGTCCGCCATCTTTAGCCACTGATTTAAGCGGAAGCCCAACTGAGGAGTAAAGGAACAGGCGTGTCGCAGTAGGGCAGTGTAGAGTCCGCAATTTTGGGGCACCGCAACACGGTACTACAGCCGCGGACGTGCCGCAGTAGGACTATGGAATGTCCGCCATCTTTGGTAACGGATAAGAGCGGAAGCTCAACTGAGGAGAAAAGGCACAGGCGTTTCGTAGTAGGGCAGAGTAGAGTCCGATATTTTGGGCCACCGCAACGTGACACTACAGCCGTGCACGTGCCGCGGTAAGGCTATGGATTGTCCGCCAACTTTGGCCACAAATTAGAGCGGAAGCCGAACTGAAGAGTAAAGGCACTTGCGTGTCGTGGTAGGGCAGTGTATAGTCCGACATTTTGGGCCACCGCACCGCGGCACTACAGTCGCGGACGTGCTGCTGTAGGGCTATTGAGTGTCCACCATCTTTGGCCATTGATTAGAGCGGAAGCTCATCTGAGGAGTAAAGCCACTGGCGTGTCGTAGTAGGGCAGAGTAGAGTCCGCCATTTAGGGGCACCGCAACGCGGCACTACAGCCGCAGACGTGCCGCAGTAGGGCCACGGAGGGTCCGCCATATTAGGCCACTGATTTAAGCGGAAGCGCAACTGAGAACTTAAGTCTTTGGTAGAGTCTAGTAGGGCAGTGTAGAGTCCGACATTTTGGGGCACCGCATCGCGGCACTACAGCCGCGGACGTGCTGCAGTAGGGCCATGGAGGGTCCGCCATAGTTGGCCACTGATTTGAGCGGAAGTCGATTTAAGGAGTAAAGGCACTGACATGTCGTCTTAGGGCAGTGTAGAGTCCGATATTTTGGGCCACCGCAACACGGCACTACAGCCGTTATGTGCCGCATTAGGGACGGGAGTGTTCGCCATCTTTGGCCAGAGATTAGAGCGGAAGCCGAAAAGAGGAGTAAAGGCACTGATGTGTAGTAGTAGGGCAGAGTAGAGTCCGATATTTTGGGGCAACACAACGTGGCACTTCAGCAGCGCACGTGCCGCTGAAGGGCCATGGAGTGTCCGACATCTTTTTCCACTATTAAGAGCGGAAGCCGAACTGAGGAGAAAAGGCACTGGCGTGTAGTAGTAAGGTAGTGTAGAGTCCGACATTTTGGGCCACTGCAATGTGGCACTACAGCCACGCACGTGCCGCAGAAGGGCCGTGGAGTGTCCGCCATCTTTATCCACTGATTAGAGCGGAATCCCAACTGAGGAGTAAAGGCACTGGCGTGCCGTAGTAAGCCAGTGTAGAGTCCGACATTTTGGGCCACTGCAACGTGGCACTACAGCCACACACGTGCCGCAGTAGGGCAATAGACCGTCCGCCATCGTTAAACACTGATTAGAGGAGAAGCCGAACTGAGGAGTAAAGGCACAGGCGTGTCGTAGTCGGGCAGTATAGCGTCCGACATGTTGGGCCACCGCAACGCGGCAATAAAGACGCGCACGTGCCGCAGAAGGGCCATGGAGGGTCCGCCATATTTGGCCATAGATTAAAGCGGAAGCGCAACTGAGGAGTAAAAGCACTGACGTGTAGTAGTAGGGCAGTGAAGAGTCCTATATTTTGTTCCACCGCAACGGGGCAATAAAGCCACGCACGTGTCGCAGTAGTGCCGTGGAGTGTCCGCCATATTTGGCCACTGATTAGAGCGGAAGCCGAACTGTGGAGTAAAGGCACTGACGTGTCGTAGTCGGGCAGTGTAGAGTCCGCCATTTAGGGGCACCGCATCGCGGCACTACAGCCGCAGACGTGCCGCAGTAGGGCCACGGAGGGTCCGCCATATTAGGCCACTGATTTAAGCGGAAGCGCAACTGAGAACTTAAGTCTTTGGTAGAGTCTAGTAGGGCAGTGTGGTGTCCGCCATTTCGGGCCGACGCAACGCGGCACAACAGCCTATTACGTGCCGCAGTAGGGCCGTGGAGTGTAAGCCATTTTTGGCCACTGATTAGAGCGGAAGCCGAACTGAGGAGAAAAGGCACTGGCGTGTAGTAGTAGGGCAGTGTAGTATCCTGCCATTTTGGCCACCACTGCTCAGCACTACTGCCGCGGACGTGCAGCAGTAGGGCTATAGACTGTCCGCCATCTTTAGCCACTGATTTAAGCGGAAGCCCAACTGAGGAGTAAAGTAACAGGCGTGTCGCAGTAGGGCAGTGTAGAGTCCGCTATTTTGGGGCTCCGCAACACGGCACTACAGCCTCGGACGTGCCGCAGTAGGACTATGGAATGTCCGCCATCTTTGGTAACGGATAAGAGCGGAAGCTCAACTGAGGAGTAAAGGCACAGGCGTGTCGTAGTAGGGCAGAGTAGAGTCCGATATTTTGGGTCACCGCAACGTGACACTACAGCCGTGCACGTGCCGCGGTAAGACTATGGATTGTCCGCCAACTTTGGCCTCAAATTAGAGCGGAAGCCGAACTGAAGAGTAAAGGCACTTGCGTGTCGTAGTAGGGCAGTGTAGAGTCTGATAGTTTGGGGCAACGCAACGCGACACTACAGCCGCGCGCTTGCCGCAGTAGGGTCAAGAAGGGGCCGCCATATTTGGGAGCTGATTAAAGCGGAAGCGCAACTGAGAACTTAAGTCTTTGGTAGAGTCTAGAAGGGCAGTGCAGTGTCCGCCCTTTTGGGCCACCGCAACGCGTCACTATAGCCACGCACGTGCAGCAGTAGGGCCGTGGAGTGTCCGCCATTTTTGACCATTGATTCGAGCGGAAGCCGAACTGAGGAGTAAAGGCACTGGCGTGTCGTAGTCGGACAGTGTTGCGTCCGACATGTTGGGCCACTGCAACGCGGCACTTCAGCAGCGCACGTGCCGCCGAAGGGCCATGGAGTGTCCGACATCTTTTTCCACTATTTAGAGCGGAAGCAGAACTGAGGAGAAAAGGCACTGGCGTGTAGTAGTCGGGCAGTGTAGAGTCCGATATTTTGGGCCATCGCAACACGTCACTACTGCCGTGCACGTGCCGCATTAGGGCCGGGGAGTGTTCATCATCTTTGGACACGGATTAGAGCGGAAGCCCAACTGAGGAGTAAATCCACAGGCGTGTCGTCGTAGGACAGTGTAGAGTCCGCTATTTTTGTTCCACCGCAACGGGGCAATAAAGCCACGTACGTGTCGCAGTAGTGCCGTGGAGTGTCCGCCATCTTTGGCCACTGATTAGAGCGGAAGCCGAACTGTGGAGTAAAGGCACTGGCGTGTCGTAGTCGGGCAGTGTAGAGTACGCCATTTTGGGCCACTGCAACGCGGCACTTTAGCAGCGCACGCGCCGCTGAAGGGCCATGGAGTGTCCGACATCTTTGGCCACTGATTTGAGCGGAAGTCGATTTAAGGAGTAAAGGCACTGACGTGTCGTCGTAGGACAGTGTAGAGTCCGCTATTTTTGTTCCACCGCAACGGGGCAATAAAGCCACGCACGTGTCGCAGTAGTGCCGTGGAGTGTCCGCCATCTTTGGACACTGATTAGAGCGGAAGCCGAACTGGGGAGTAAAGGCACTGGCGTGTCGTAGTTGGGCAGTGTAGAGTACGCCATTTTGGGCCACTGCAACGCGGCACTTTAGCAGCGCACGCGCCGCTGAAGGGCCATGGAGTGTCCGACATCTTTTTCCATTAGTTAGAGTGGAAGCCGAACTGAGGAGAAAAGGCACAGGCGTGCAGTAGTAGGGCAGTGTAGAGTCCGATATTTTGGGGCAACACAACGCGACACTACAGCCGCGCGCTTGGCGCAATAGGGCCATGGAGGGTCCGCCATATTTGGCCTCTGATTTAAGCGGAAGCGCAACTGAGAACTTAAGTCTTTGGTAGAGTCTAGTAGGGCAGTGTGGTGTCCGCCATTTTGGGCCGACGCAACGCGGCACAACAGCCTATTACGTGCCGCAGTAGGGCCGTGGAGTGTCCGCCATTTTTGGCCACTGATTAGAGCGGAAGCCGAACTGAGGAGAAAAGGCACTGGCGTGTAGTAGTAGGGCAGTGTAGTATCCTGCCATTTTGGCCACCACTGCTCAGCACTACAGCCGCGGACGTGCAGCAGTAGGGCTATAGACTGTCCGCCATCTTTAGCCACTGATTTAAGCGGAAGCCCAACTGAGAACTTAAGTCTTTGGTAGAGTCTAGTAGGGCAGTGTAGAGTCCGCTATTTTGGGGCTCCGCAACACGGCACTACAGCCTCGGACGTGCCGCAGTAGGACTATGGAATGTCCGCCATCTTTGGCCACTGATTAGAGCGGAAGCTCATCTGAGGAGTAAAGCCACTGTCGTGTGGTAGTAGGGCAGTGTAGAGTCCGCCATTTAGGGGCACCGCAACGCGGCACTACAGCCGCAGACGTGCCGCAGTAGGGCCACGGAGGGTCCGCCATATTAGGCCACTGATTTAAGCGGAAGCCCAACTGAGAACTTAAGTCTTTGGTAGAGTCTAGTAGGGCAGTGTAGTATCCTGCCATTTTGGCCACCACTGCTCAGCACTACTGCCGCGGACGTGCAGCAGTAGGGCTATAGACTGTCCGCCATCTTTAGCCACTGATTTAAGCGGAAGCCCAACTGAGGAGTAAAGTAACAGGCGTGTCGCAGTAGGGCAGTGTAGAGTCCGCTATTTTGGGGCTCCGCAACACGGCACTACAGCCTCGGACGTGCCGCAGTAGGACTATGGAATGTCCGCCATCTTTGGTAACGGATAAGAGCGGAAGCTCAACTGAGGAGTAAAGGCACAGGCGTGTCGTAGTAGGGCAGAGTAGAGTCCGATATTTTGGGTCACCGCAACGTGACACTACAGCCGTGCACGTGCCGCGGTAAGACTATGGATTGTCCGCCAACTTTGGCCTCAAATTAGAGCGGAAGCCGAACTGAAGAGTAAAGGCACTTGCGTGTCGTAGTAGGGCAGTGTAGAGTCTGATAGTTTGGGGCAACGCAACGCGACACTACAGCCGCGCGCTTGCCGCAGTAGGGTCAAGAAGGGGCCGCCATATTTGGGAGCTGATTAAAGCGGAAGCGCAACTGAGAACTTAAGTCTTTGGTAGAGTCTAGAAGGGCAGTGCAGTGTCCGCCCTTTTGGGCCACCGCAACGCGTCACTATAGCCACGCACGTGCAGCAGTAGGGCCGTGGAGTGTCCGCCATTTTTGACCATTGATTCGAGCGGAAGCCGAACTGAGGAGTAAAGGCACTGGCGTGTCGTAGTCGGACAGTGTTGCGTCCGACATGTTGGGCCACTGCAACGCGGCACTTCAGCAGCGCACGTGCCGCCGAAGGGCCATGGAGTGTCCGACATCTTTTTCCACTATTTAGAGCGGAAGCAGAACTGAGGAGAAAAGGCACTGGCGTGTAGTAGTCGGGCAGTGTAGAGTCCGATATTTTGGGCCATCGCAACACGTCACTACTGCCGTGCACGTGCCGCATTAGGGCCGGGGAGTGTTCATCATCTTTGGACACGGATTAGAGCGGAAGCCCAACTGAGGAGTAAATCCACAGGCGTGTCGTCGTAGGACAGTGTAGAGTCCGCTATTTTTGTTCCACCGCAACGGGGCAATAAAGCCACGTACGTGTCGCAGTAGTGCCGTGGAGTGTCCGCCATCTTTGGCCACTGATTAGAGCGGAAGCCGAACTGTGGAGTAAAGGCACTGGCGTGTCGTAGTCGGGCAGTGTAGAGTACGCCATTTTGGGCCACTGCAACGCGGCACTTTAGCAGCGCACGCGCCGCTGAAGGGCCATGGAGTGTCCGACATCTTTGGCCACTGATTTGAGCGGAAGTCGATTTAAGGAGTAAAGGCACTGACGTGTCGTCGTAGGACAGTGTAGAGTCCGCTATTTTTGTTCCACCGCAACGGGGCAATAAAGCCACGCACGTGTCGCAGTAGTGCCGTGGAGTGTCCGCCATCTTTGGACACTGATTAGAGCGGAAGCCGAACTGGGGAGTAAAGGCACTGGCGTGTCGTAGTTGGGCAGTGTAGAGTACGCCATTTTGGGCCACTGCAACGCGGCACTTTAGCAGCGCACGCGCCGCTGAAGGGCCATGGAGTGTCCGACATCTTTTTCCATTAGTTAGAGTGGAAGCCGAACTGAGGAGAAAAGGCACAGGCGTGCAGTAGTAGGGCAGTGTAGAGTCCGATATTTTGGGGCAACACAACGCGACACTACAGCCGCGCGCTTGGCGCAATAGGGCCATGGAGGGTCCGCCATATTTGGCCTCTGATTTAAGCGGAAGCGCAACTGAGAACTTAAGTCTTTGGTAGAGTCTAGTAGGGCAGTGTGGTGTCCGCCATTTTGGGCCGACGCAACGCGGCACAACAGCCTATTACGTGCCGCAGTAGGGCCGTGGAGTGTCCGCCATTTTTGGCCACTGATTAGAGCGGAAGCCGAACTGAGGAGAAAAGGCACTGGCGTGTAGTAGTAGGGCAGTGTAGTATCCTGCCATTTTGGCCACCACTGCTCAGCACTACAGCCGCGGACGTGCAGCAGTAGGGCTATAGACTGTCCGCCATCTTTAGCCACTGATTTAAGCGGAAGCCCAACTGAGAACTTAAGTCTTTGGTAGAGTCTAGTAGGGCAGTGTAGAGTCCGCTATTTTGGGGCTCCGCAACACGGCACTACAGCCTCGGACGTGCCGCAGTAGGACTATGGAATGTCCGCCATCTTTGGCCACTGATTAGAGCGGAAGCTCATCTGAGGAGTAAAGCCACTGTCGTGTGGTAGTAGGGCAGTGTAGAGTCCGCCATTTAGGGGCACCGCAACGCGGCACTACAGCCGCAGACGTGCCGCAGTAGGGCCACGGAGGGTCCGCCATATTAGGCCACTGATTTAAGCGGAAGCCCAACTGAGAACTTAAGTCTTTGGTAGAGTCTAGTAGGGCAGTGTAGTATCCTGCCATTTTGGCCACCACTGCTCAGCACTACTGCCGCGGACGTGCAGCAGTAGGGCTATAGACTGTCCGCCATCTTTAGCCACTGATTTAAGCGGAAGCCCAACTGAGGAGTAAAGTAACAGGCGTGTCGCAGTAGGGCAGTGTAGAGTCCGCTATTTTGGGGCTCCGCAACACGGCACTACAGCCTCGGACGTGCCGCAGTAGGACTATGGAATGTCCGCCATCTTTGGTAACGGATAAGAGCGGAAGCTCAACTGAGGAGTAAAGGCACAGGCGTGTCGTAGTAGGGCAGAGTAGAGTCCGATATTTTGGGTCACCGCAACGTGACACTACAGCCGTGCACGTGCCGCGGTAAGACTATGGATTGTCCGCCAACTTTGGCCTCAAATTAGAGCGGAAGCCGAACTGAAGAGTAAAGGCACTTGCGTGTCGTAGTAGGGCAGTGTAGAGTCTGATAGTTTGGGGCAACGCAACGCGACACTACAGCCGCGCGCTTGCCGCAGTAGGGTCAAGAAGGGGCCGCCATATTTGGGAGCTGATTAAAGCGGAAGCGCAACTGAGAACTTAAGTCTTTGGTAGAGTCTAGAAGGGCAGTGCAGTGTCCGCCCTTTTGGGCCACCGCAACGCGTCACTATAGCCACGCACGTGCAGCAGTAGGGCCGTGGAGTGTCCGCCATTTTTGACCATTGATTCGAGCGGAAGCCGAACTGAGGAGTAAAGGCACTGGCGTGTCGTAGTCGGACAGTGTTGCGTCCGACATGTTGGGCCACTGAACGCGGCACTTCAGCAGCGCACGTGCCGCCGAAGGGCCATGGAGTGTCCGACATCTTTTTCCACTATTTAGAGCGGAAGCAGAACTGAGGAGAAAAGGCACTGGCGTGTAGTAGTCGGGCAGTGTAGAGTCCGATATTTTGGGCCATCGCAACACGTCACTACTGCCGTGCACGTGCCGCATTAGGGCCGGGGAGTGTTCATCATCTTTGGACACGGATTAGAGCGGAAGCCCAACTGAGGAGTAAATCCACAGGCGTGTCGTCGTAGGACAGTGTAGAGTCCGCTATTTTTGTTCCACCGCAACGGGGCAATAAAGCCACGTACGTGTCGCAGTAGTGCCGTGGAGTGTCCGCCATCTTTGGCCACTGATTAGAGCGGAAGCCGAACTGTGGAGTAAAGGCACTGGCGTGTCGTAGTCGGGCAGTGTAGAGTACGCCATTTTGGGCCACTGCAACGCGGCACTTTAGCAGCGCACGCGCCGCTGAAGGGCCATGGAGTGTCCGACATCTTTGGCCACTGATTTGAGCGGAAGTCGATTTAAGGAGTAAAGGCACTGACGTGTCGTCGTAGGACAGTGTAGAGTTCGCTATTTTTGTTCCACCGCAACGGGGCAATAAAGCCACGCACGTGTCGCAGTAGTGCCGTGGAGTGTCCGCCATCTTTGGACACTGATTAGAGCGGAAGCCGAACTGGGGAGTAAAGGCACTGGCGTGTCGTAGTTGGGCAGTGTAGAGTACGCCATTTTGGGCCACTGCAACGCGGCACTTTAGCAGCGCACGCGCCGCTGAAGGGCCATGGAGTGTCCGACATCTTTTTCCATTAGTTAGAGTGGAAGCCGAACTGAGGAGAAAAGGCACAGGCGTGCAGTAGTAGGGCAGTGTAGAGTCCGATATTTTGGGGCAACACAACGCGACACTACAGCCGCGCGCTTGGCGCAATAGGGCCATGGAGGGTCCGCCATATTTGGCCTCTGATTTAAGCGGAAGCGCAACTGAGAACTTAAGTCTTTAGTAGAGTCTAGTAGGGCAGTGTGGTGTCCGCCATTTTGGGCCGACGCAACGCGGCACAACAGCCTATTACGTGCCGCAGTAGGGCCGTGGAGTGTCCGCCATTTTTGGCCACTGATTAGAGCGGAAGCCGAACTGAGGAGAAAAGGCACTGGCGTGTAGTAGTAGGGCAGTGTAGTATCCTGCCATTTTGGCCACCACTGCTCAGCACTACAGCCGCGGACGTGCAGCAGTAGGGCTATAGACTGTCCGCCATCTTTAGCCACTGATTTAAGCGGAAGCCCAACTGAGAACTTAAGTCTTTGGTAGAGTCTAGTAGGGCAGTGTAGAGTCCGCTATTTTGGGGCTCCGCAACACGGCACTACAGCCTCGGACGTGCCGCAGTAGGACTATGGAATGTCCGCCATCTTTGGCCACTGATTAGAGCGGAAGCTCATCTGAGGAGTAAAGCCACTGTCGTGTGGTAGTAGGGCAGTGTAGAGTCCGCCATTTAGGGGCACCGCAACGCGGCACTACAGCCGCAGACGTGCCGCAGTAGGGCCACGGAGGGTCCGCCATATTAGGCCACTGATTTAAGCGGAAGCCCAACTGAGAACTTAAGTCTTTGGTAGAGTCTAGTAGGGCAGTGTAGAGTCCGACATTTTGGGGCACCGCATCGCGGCACTACAGCCGCGGACGTGCTGCAGTAGGGCCAAGGAGGTTCCGCCATATTTGGCCACTGATTTAAGCGAAAGCCCAACTGAGGAGTAAAGGAACAGGCGTGTCGTAGTAGGGCAGTGAAGTGCCCGCCATTTTGGGGCACCGCAACGCGGCACTACAGCCGCGGACGTGCCGCAGAAGGTCTATAGACTATTCGCCATCTTTGGCCACTGATTTGAGCGGAAGTCGATTTAAGGAGTAAAGGCACTTACGCGTCGTCTTAGGGCAGTGTAGAGTCCGATATTTTGGGCCTCCGCAACACGGCACTACAGCCGTGATGTGCCGCATTAGGGCCGGGGAGTGTTCGCCATCTTTGGCCAGGGATTAGAGCGGATGCCGAACAGAGGAGTAAATGCACTGACGTGTAGTAGTAGGGCAGAGTAGAGTCCGATATTTTGGGGCAACACAACGTGGCACTTCAGCAGCGCACGTGCCGCTGAAGGGCCATGGAGTGTCCGACATCTTTTTCCACTATTAAGAGCGGAAGCCGAACTGAGGAGAAAAGGCACTGGCGTGTAGTAGTAAGGTAGTGTAGAGTCCGACATTTTGGGCCACTGCAACGTGGCACTACAGCCACGCACGTGCCGCAGAAGGGCCGTGGAGTGTCCGCCATCTTTATCCACTGATTAGAGCGGAATCCCAACTGAGGAGTAAAGGCACTGGCGTGCCGTAGTAAGCCAGTGTAGAGTCCGACATTTTGGGCCACTGCAACGTGGCACTACAGCCACACACGTGCCGCAGTAGGGCAATAGACCGTCCGCCATCGTTAGACACTGATTAGAGGAGAAGCCGAACTGAGGAGTAAAGGCACAGGCGTGTCGTAGTCGGGCAGTGTAGCGTCCGACATGTTGGGCCACCGCAACGCGGCAATAAAGACGCGCACGTGCCGCAGAAGGGCCATGGAGGGTCCGCCATATTTGGCCATAGATTAAAGCGGAAGCGCAACTGAGGAGTAAAAGCACTGACGTGTAGTAGTAGGGCAGTGAAGAGTCCTATATTTTGTTCCACCGCAACGGGGCAATAAAGCCACGCACGTGTCGCAGTAGTGCCGTGGAGTGTCCGCCATATTTGGCCACTGATTAGAGCGGAAGCCGAACTGTGGAGTAAAGGCACTGACGTGTCGTAGTCGGGCAGTGTAGAGTCCGCCATTTAGGGGCACCGCATCGCGGCACTACAGCCGCAGACGTGCCGCAGTAGGGCCACGGAGGGTCCGCCATATTAGGCCACTGATTTAAGCGGAAGCGCAACTGAGAACTTAAGTCTTTGGTAGAGTCTAGTAGGGCAGTGTGGTGTCCGCCATTTCGGGCCGAGGCAACGCGGCACAACAGCCTATTACGTGCCGCAGTAGGGCCGTGGAGTGTCCGCCATTTTTGGCCACTGATTAGAGCGGAAGCCGAACTGAGGAGAAAAGGCACTGGCGTGTAGTAGTAGGGCAGTGTAGTATCCTGCCATTTTGGCCACCACTGCTCAGCACTACTGCCGCGGACGTGCAGCAGTAGGGCTATAGACTGTCCGCCATCTTTAGCCACTGATTTAAGCGGAAGCCCAACTGAGGAGTAAAGTAACAGGCGTGTCGCAGTAGGGCAGTGTAGAGTCCGCTATTTTGGGGCTCCGCAACACTGCACTACAGCCTCGGACGTGCCGCAGTAGGACTATGGAATGTCCGCCATCTTTAGTAACGGATAAGAGCGGAAGCTCAACTGAGGAGTAAAGGCACAGGCGTGTCGTAGTAGGGCAGAGTAGAGTCCGATATTTTGGGCCACCGCAACGTGACACTACAGCCGTGCACGTGCCACGGTAAGACTATGGATTGTCCGCCAACTTTGGCCACAAATTAGAGCGGAAGCCGAACTGAAGAGTAAAGGCACTTGCGTGTCGTGGTAGGGCAGTGTATAGTCCGACATTTTGGGCCACCGCACCGCGGCACTACAGTCGCGGACGTGCTGCTGTACGGCTATGGAGTGTCCACCATCTTTGGCCACTGATTAGAGCGGAAGCTCATCTGAGGAGTAAAGCCACTGTCGTGTCGTAGTAGGGCAGTGTAGAGTCCGCCATTTTGGGGACCCGCAACGCGGCACTACAGCCGCGGACGTGCCGCAGAAGGTCTATAGACTATTCGCCATCTTTGGCCACTGATTTGAGCGGAAGTCGATTTAAGGAGTAAAGGCACTGACGTGTCGTCGTAGGACAGTGTAGAGTCCGCTATTTTTGGGCACCGCAACACGGCACTACAGCCGCGGACGTGCCGCAGTAGGGCTATGGATTGTCCGCCAACTTTGGCCACAAATTAGAGCGGAAGCCGAACTGAAGAGTAAAGGCACTTGCGTGTCGTAGTAGGGCAGTGAAGTGTCCGCCATTTTGGGGACCCGCAACGCGGCACTACAGCCGCGGACGTGCCGCAGAAGGTCTATAGACTATTCGTCATCTTTGGCCACTGATTTGAGCGGAAGCCGAACTGAGGAGAAAAGGCACTGGCGTGTAGTAGTAGGGTAGTGTAGAGTCCGATATTTTGGGCCATCGCAACACGGCACTACTGCCGTGCACGTGCCGCAATAGGTCCGGGGAGTGTTCATCATCTTTCAACACGGATTAGAGCGGAAGCCCAACTGAGGAGTAAAGCCACAGGCGTGTCGTAGTCGGGCAGTGTTTCGTCCGACATGTTGGGCCGCAGCAACGCGGCACTACAGCCGTGCAAGTGCCGCATTAGGGCCGGGGAGTGTTCATCATCTGTGGACAAGGATTAGAGCGGAAGCCGAACTGTGGAGTAAAGGCACTGGCGTGTCGTAGTCGGGCAGTGTAGAGTACGCCATTTTCGGCCACTGCAACGCGGCACTTTAGCAGCGCACGTGCCGCTGAAGGGCCATGGAGTGTCCGACATCTTTTTCCATTAGTTAGAGTGGAAGCAGAACTGAGGAGTAAAGGAACAGGCCTGTCGTAGTAGGGCAGTGTAGAGTCCGATATTTTGGGGCAACGCAACGCGACACTACAGCCGCGCGCTTGCCGCAGTAGGGCAATGGAGGGTCCGCCATATTTGGCCTCTGATTTAAGCGGAAGCGCAACTGAGAACTTAAGTCTTTGGTAGAGTCTAGTAGGGCAGTGTAGTGTCCGTCATGTCGGGCCTCCGCAACGCGGCACAACAGCCTATTACGTGCCGCAGTAGGGCCGTGGAGTGTCCGCCATTTTTGGCCACTGATTAGAGCGGAAGCCGAACTGAGGAGTAAAGGCACTGGCGTGTCGTAGTCGGACAGTGTTGCGTCCGACATGTTGGGCCACTGCAACGCGGCACTTCAGCAGCGCACGTGCCGCCGAAGGGCCATGGAGTGTCCGACATCTTTTTCCACTATTTACAGCGGAAGCAGATCTGAGGAGAAAAGGCACTGGCGTATAGTAGTAGGGCAGTGTAGAGTCCGATATTTTGGGCCACCGCAACGTGACACTACAGCCGTGCACGTGCCGCGGTAAGGCTATGGATTGTCCTCCATCTTTGGCCACAAATTAGAGCGGAAGCTCATCTGAGGAGTAAAGCCACAGGCGTGTCGTAGTAGGGCAGTGTAGAGTCCGCCATTTTAGGGCACCGCAACGCGACACTACTGCCGCGGACGTGCCGCGGAAGGGCCATGGAGTGTCCGCCATCTTTTTCCATTAGTTAGATTGGAAGCCGAACTGAGGAGTAAAGCCACAGGCGTGTCGTAGTAGGGCAGTGTAGAGTCCGCCATTTTAGGGCACCGCAACGCGACACTACTGCCGCGGACGTGACGCAGTAGGGTTATAGACTGTCCGCCATCTTTGGCCATTCATTAGAGCGGAAGCCGAACTGAGGAGTAAAGGCACTGACGTGTAGTAGTAGGGCAGTGTAGAGTCCGATATTTTGGGGCACCGCAACACGGCACTACAGCCGCGGACGTGCCGCAGTAGGGCTATGGAGTGTCCACCATCTTTGGTCACTGATTAGAGCAGAAACTCATCTGAGGAGTAATGTCACAGGCGTGTCGTAGTAGGGCAGTGTAGAGTCCGCCATTTAGGGGCACCGCAACGCGGAACTACAGCCGCAGACGTGCCACAGTAGGGCCACGGAGGGTCCGCCATATTAGGCCACTGATTTAAGCGGAAGCGCAACTGAGAACTTAAGTCTCTGGTAGAGTCTAGTAGGGCAGTGTAGAGTCTGACATTTTGGGGCACCGCAACGTGACACTACAGCCGTGCCTGTGCCGCGGTAAGGCTATGGATTGTCCTCCATCTTTGGCCACAAATTAGAGCGGAAGCTCATCTGAGGAGTAAAGCCACAGGCGTGTCGTAGTAGGGCAGTGTAGAGTCCGCCATTTTAGGGCACCGCAACGCGACACTACTGCCGCGGACGTGCCGCGGAAGGGCCATGGAGTGTCCGCCATCTTTTTCCATTAGTTAGATTGGAAGCCGAACTGAGGAGTAAAGCCACAGGCGTGTCGTAGTAGGGCAGTGTAGAGTCCGCCATTTTAGGGCACCGCAACGCGACACTACTGCCGCGGACGTGACGCAGTAGGGTTATAGACTGTCCGCCATCTTTGGCCACTGATTTGAGCGGAAGTTGAATTAAGTTGTAAAGGCACTAACGTGTCGTCGTAGGGCAGTGTAGAGTCCGATATTTTTGGCCATCGCAACATGGCACTACTGCCGTGCACGTGCCGCATTAGGGCCGGGGAGTGTTCATCATCTTTGGACACGGATTAGAGCGGAAGCCCTACTGAGGAGTAAAGCCACAGGCGTGTCGTAGTAGAGCAGTGTAGAGTCCGCCATTTTAGGGCACCGCAACGCAACACTACTGCCGCGGACGTGCCGCAGTAGGGCTATAGACTGTCCGCCATCTTTAGCCACTGATTTAAGCGGAAGCCCAACTGAGGAGTAAAGGAACAGGCGTGTCGCAGTAGGGCAGTGTAGAGTCCGCTATTTTGGGGCACCGCAACACGGCACTACAGCCGCGGACGTGCCGCAGTAGGGCTATGGAATGTCCGCCATCTTTGGAAAACGGATAAGAGCGGAAGCTCAACTGAGGAGTAAAGGCACAGGCGTGTCGTAGTAGGGCAGAGTAGAGTCCGATATTTTGGGCCACCGCAACGTGACACTACAGCCGTGCCTGTGCCGCGGTAAGGCTATGGATTGTCCGCCAACTTTGGCCACAATTTAGAGCGGAAGCCGATCTGAAGAGTAAAGGCACTTGCGTGTCGTGGTAGGGCAGTGTATAGTCCGACATTTTGGGCCACCGCACCGCGGCACTACAGTCGCGGACGTGCTGCTGTAGGGCCATAGACTGTTCGCCATCTTTGGCCACGGAGTGGTGCGGAAGCCCAACTGAGGAGTAAAGGCACTGTCGTGTCGTAGTTGGGCAGTGCAGAATCCGACATTTTGGACTACTGCAAAGCGGCACTACAGCCGCGCACGTGCCGCAGAAATGCCATAGAGTGTCTGCCATCTTTTTCCACTATTTAGAGCGGAAGCCGAACAGAGGAGTAAAGGCACTGGTGTGTCGTAGTAGGGCAGTGTAGAGTCCGACATTTTGGGCCACCGCAACGCGGCACTACAGTCGCGCATCTGCAGCAATAGGGCCATGGAGTGTCCGCCTTCTTTGGTCACTAATTTGAGCGGAAGTCGAAATGAGGAGTAAAGGCACTGGCGTGTAGAAATAGGGCAGTGTAGTTTCCTGCCATTTTGGCCACCACAGCGCGGCACTGCAGCCGTGCACGTGCAGCAGAAATGCCATAGAGTGTCCGCCTTTTTTGGTCACAGATTAGAGCGGAAGCCGAACTGAGGAGTAAAGGCACAGGCGTGTCGTAGTAGGGCAGTGAAGTGTCCGCCATTTTGGGGCCCCGCAACGCGGCACTACAGCCGCGGACGTGCCGCAGAAGGTCTATAGACTATTCGCCATCTTTGGCCACTGATTTGAGCGGAAGTCGATTTAAGGAGTAAAGGCACTGACGTGTCGTCGTAGGGCAGTGTAGAGTCCGATATTTAGTTCCACCGCAACACGGAACTACAGCCGTGATGTGCCGCATTAGGGCCGGGGAGTGTTCGCCATCTTTGGCCAGGGATTAGAGCGGAAGCTGAACTGAGGAGTAAAGGCACTGACGTGTAGTAGTAGGGCAGAGTAGAGTCCGATATTTTGGGGCAACACAACGTGGCACTTCAGCTTACACGTGCCGCGGAAGGGCCATGGAGTGTCCGCCATCTTTTTCCATTAGTTAGATTGGAAGCCGAACTGAGGAGAAAAGGCACTGGCGTGTAGTAGTAGGGCAGTGTAGTATCCTGCCATTTTAGCCACCACTGCTCAGCACTACAGCCGCGGACGTGCCTCAGTAGGGCTATAGACGGTCCGCCATCTTTAGTCACTGATTTAAGCGGAAGCCCAACTGAGGAGTAAAGGAACAGGCGTGTCGCAGTAGGGCAGTGTAGAGTCCGCTATTTTGGGACACCGCAACACGGCACTACAGCCGCGGACGTGCCGCAGTAGGGCTATGGAATATCCGCCATCTTTCGTAACGGATAAGAGCGGAAGCTCAGCTGAGGAGTAAAGGCACAGGCGTGTCGTAGCAGGGCAGTGTAGAGTCCGCCATTTTAGGGCACCGCAACGCGACACTACTGCCGCGGACGTGACGCAGTAGGGTTATAGACTGTCCGCCCTCTTTGGCCATTAATTAGAGCGGAAGCCGAACTGAGGAGTAAAGGCACTGACGTGTAGTAGTAGGGCAGTGTAGAGTCCGATATTTTGGGCCACTGCAACGCGGCACTACAGCCGTGCACGTTCCGCAGTAGGTCCGGGGAGTGCTCGCCATCTTTGGAAACGGATTAGAGCTGAATCCCAACTGAGCAGTAAAGGCACTGGCATGTCGTAGTAAGGTAGTGTAGAGTCCGACATTTTGGGCCTCTGCAAGGTGGCACTACAGCTACGCACGTGCCGCAGAAGGGCCGTGGAGTGTACGCCATCTTTATCCACTGATTAGAGCGGAATCCCAACTGAGGAGTAAAGGCACTGGCGTGCCGTAGTAAGGCAGTGTAGAGTCCGAAATTTTGGGCCACTGCAACGCGACAATACAGCCACGGACGTGCCGCAGTAGGGCTATAGACTGTCCACCATCTTTGGCCATTAATTAGAGCGGAAGCCGAACAGAGGAGTAAAGGCACTCGCGTGTCGTAGTAGGGCAGTGTAAGTTCTTGCCATTTTGGCCCCCGCAACGCAGCTATAAAGCCGCACACGTGCCGCAGTAGGGCCATGGAGGGTCCGCAATCTTTGGAAAAGGATAAGAGCGGAAGCCCAACTGAGGGGTTATGGGACTGGCGTTTAGTAGTAGGACAGCGATGAGTTCGACAATTTGGGAAACCGCAACGCGGCACTACAGCCGCGGACGTGCCGCATTAGAGCTATGGAGTGCCCGCCATCTTTGGCCAATGCTTAGTGTGGAAGCGCAATTGAGAACTTATGTCTTTGGTAGGGTCATGTAGGGCGGTGAAGTGTCCGCTATTTTGGGCCACCACAACGCGGCACTACAGTTGCGCATGTGCCGCAGTTGGACCATGGAGTGTCCGAAATCTTTGACCAGTGATTTGAGTGGAAGCCCAACTGAGGAGAAAAGGCACTGGCGTGTAGTAGTAGGGCAGTGTAGTATCCTGCCATTTTGGCCACCACTGCTCAGCACTACTGCCGCGGACGTGCAGCAGTAGGGCTATAGACTGTCCGCCATCTTTAGCCACTGATTTAAGCGGAAGCCCAACTGAGGAGTAAAGTAACAGGCGTGTCGCAGTAGGGCAGTGTAGAGTCCGCTATTTTGGGGCTCCGCAACACGGCACTACAGCCTCGGACGTGCCGCAGTAGGACTATGGAATGTCCGCCATCTTTGGTAACGGATAAGAGCGGAAGCTCAACTGAGGAGTAAAGGCACAGGCGTGTCGTAGTAGGGCAGAGTAGAGTCCGATATTTTGGGCCACCGCAACGTGACACTACAGCCGTGCACGTGCCGCGGTAAGACTATGGATTGTCCGCCAACTTTGGCCTCAAATTAGAGCGGAAGCCGAACTGAAGAGTAAAGGCACTTGCGTGTCGTGGTAGGGCAGTGTATAGTCCGACATTTTGGGCCACCGCACCGCGGCACTACAGTCGCGGACGTGCTGCTGTACGGCTATGGAGTGTCCACCATCTTTGGCCACTGATTTGAGCGGAAGCTCATCTGAGGAGTAAAGCCACTGTCGTGTCGTAGTAGGGCAGTGTAGAGTCCGCCATTTTGGGCCTCCGCAACACGGCACTACAGCCGTGATGTGCCGCATTAGGGCCGGGGAGTGTTCGCCATCTTTGGCCAGGGATTAGAGCGGAAGCCGAACAGAGGAGTAAATGCACTGACGTGTAGTAGTAGGGCAGAGTAGAGTCCGATATTTTGGGGCAACACAACGTGGCACTTCAGCAGCGCACGTGCCGCTGAAGGGCCATGGAGTGTCCGACATCTTTTTCCACTATTAAGAGCGGAAGCCGAACTGAGGAGAAAAGGCACTGGCGTGTAGTAGTAAGGTAGTGTAGAGTCCGACATTTTGGGCCACTGCAACGTGGCACTACAGCCACGCACGTGCCGCAGAAGGGCCGTGGAGTGTCCGCATCTTTATCCACTGATTAGAGCGGAATCCCAACTGAGGAGTAAAGGCACTGGCGTGCCGTAGTATGCCAGTGTAGAGTCCGACATTTTGGGCCACTGCAACATGGCACTGCAGCCACACACGTGCCGCAGTAGGGCAATAGACCGTCCGCCATCGTTAGACACTGATTAGAGGAGAAGCCGAACTGAGGAGTAAAGGCACAGGCGTGTCGTAGTCGGGCAGTATAGCGTCCGACATGTTGGGCCACCGCAACGCGGCAATAAAGACGCGCACGTGTCGCAGTAGGGCCACGGAGGGTCCGCCATATTAGGCCACTGATTTAAGCGGAAGCGCAACTGAGAACTTAATTCTTTGGTAGAGTCTAGTAGGGCAGTGTGGTGTCCGCCATTTCGGGCCGACGCAACGCGGCACAACAGCCTATTACGTGCCGCAGTAGGGCCGTGGAGTGTCCGCCATTTTTGGCCACTGATTAGAGCGGAAGCCGAACTGAGGAGAAAAGGCACTGGCGTGTAGTAGTAGGGCAGTGTAGTATCCTGCCATTTTGGCCACCACTGCTCAGCACTACTGCCGCAGACGTGCAGCAGTAGGGCTTTAGACTGTCCGCCATCTTTAGCCACTGATTTAAGCGGAAGCCCAACTGAGGAGTAAAGTAACAGGCGTGTCGCAGTAGGGCAGTGTAGAGTCCGCTATTTTGGGGCTCCGCAACACGGCACTACAGCCTCGGACGTGCCGCAGTAGGACTATGGAATGTCCGCCATCTTTGGTAACGGATAAGAGCGGAAGCTCAACTGAGGAGTAAAGGCACAGGCGTGTCGTAGTAGGGCAGAGTAGAGTCCGATATTTTGGGCCACCGCAACGTGACACTACAGCCGTGCACGTGCCGCGGTAAGACTATGGATTGTCCGCCAACTTTGGCCACAAATTAGAGCGGAAGCCGAACTGAAGAGTAAAGGCACTTGCGTGTCGTGGTAGGGCAGTGTAGAGTCCGCCATTTAGGGGCACCGCAACGCGGCACTACAGCCGCAGACGTGCCGCAGTAGGGCAACGGAGGGTCCGCCATATTAGGCCACTGATTTAAGCGGAAGCGCAACTGAGAACTTAAGTCTTTGGTAGAGTCTAGTAGGGCAGTGTAGAGTCCGACATTTTGGGGCACCGCATCGCGGCACTACAGCCGCGGACGTGCTGCAGTAGGGCCATGGAGGTTCCGCCATATTTGGCCACTGATTTAAGCGAAAGCCCAACTGAGGAGTAAAGGAACAGGCGTGTCGTAGTAGGGCAGTGAAGTGTCCGCCATTTTGGGGACCCGCAACGCGGCACTACAGCCGCGGACGTGCCGCAGAAGGTCTATAGACTATTCGCCATCTTTGGCCACTGATTTGAGCGGAAGTCGATTTAAGGAGTAAAGGCACTGACGTGTCGTCGTAGGACAGTGTAGAGTCCGCTATTTTTGGGCACCGCAACACGGCACTACAGCCGCGGACGTGCCGCAGTAGGGCTATGGATTGTCCGCCAACTTTGGCCACAAATTGGAGCGGAAGCCCAACTGAGGAGTAAAGGCACTGGCGTGCCGTAGTAAGCCAGTGTAGAGTCCGACATTTTGGGCCACTGCAACGTGGCACTACAGCCACACACGTGCCGCAGTAGGGCAATAGACCGTCCGCCATCGTTAGACACTGATTAGAGGAGAAGCCGAACTGAGGAGTAAAGGCACAGGCGTGTCGTAGTCGGGCAGTGTAGCGTCCGATATGTTGGGCCACCGCAACGCGGCAATAAAGCCGCGCACGTGCCGCAAAAGGGCCATGGAGGGTCCGCCATATTTGGCCATAGATTAAAGCGGAAGCGCAACTGAGGAGTAAAAGCACTGACGTGTAGTAGTAGGGCAGTGAAGAGTCCTATATTTTGTTCCACCGCAACGGGGCAATAAAGCCACGTACGTGTCGCAGTAGTGCCGTGGAGTGTCCGCCATCTTTGGCCACTGATTAGAGCGGAAGCCGAACTGTGGAGTAAAGGCACTGGCGTGTCGTAGTCGGGCAGAGTAGAGTACGCCATTTTGGGCCACTGCAACGCGGCACTTTAGCAGCGCACGCGCCGCTGAAGGGCCAGGGAGTGTCCGCCTTCCTTGGTCACTAATTAGAGCGGAAGCCGAACTGAGGAGTAAAGGCATTGGTGTGTAGACATAGGGAAGTGTAGTTTCCTGCCATTTTCGCCTCTGCAACGCGGCACTACAGCCGTGCACGTGCAGCATTAGGGCCTTGGAGTGTTCGCCATTTCTTAGCCTGGGATTAGAGCGGAAGACCAACTGAGGAGTAAAGGCACTGGCGTGTCGTAGTAGGGCAGTGTAGAGTCCGACATTTAGGGCTACTGCATCGCAGCACTACAGCCGCGGACGTGCCACACTAGGGCTATAGACTGTTCGCCATCTTTGGCCACGGAGTGGAGCGGAAGCCTAACTGAGGAAAAAAGGCACAGTCGTGTCGTAGTTGGACAGTGCAGAATCCGTCAATTTCAGCTACAGCAACGCGGCACTACAGCCGCGCACGTGCCGCAGAAATGCCATAGAGTGTCCGCCTTCTTTGGTCACAGATTAGAGCGGAAGCCGAACTGAGGAGTAAAGGCACAGGCGTGTGGTAGTAGGGCTGGGAAGAGTCCGACATGTTGGGCCACCGAAACGCGGCTCTACAGCCGCGCGAGTGCCGCTGAAGGGCCATAGTGTCCGCCATATTTTTCCACTATTTAGAGCGGAAGCCGAACTGAGGAGTAAAGGCACTGGCGTGTAGTAGTTGGGCAGTGTAGTTTCCTGCCATTTTCGCCACTGCAACGCGGCACTACAGCCGTGCACGTGCGGCATTAGGGGGCGGTAGTGTTCGCCATCTTTGGCCACGGATTAGAGCGGAAGCCCAACTGAGGAGTAAAGGCACTGGCGTGTCGTAGTAGGGCAGTGTAATTTCCTGCCATTTTGGCCCCCGCAACGCGGCTATAAAGCCGCACACGTACTGCAGTAGGGCCATGGAGGGTCCGCCATATTTGGCCACTGATTGGAGCGGAAGCGCTACTGAGAACTTAAGTCTTTGGTAGGGTCTATAAGGGCAGTGTAGTGTCCAGCTGTAGTTTAAGATTCTCAGAACACTTTATTTCGCATAGGCATACATATTAAACTTTAGGGTCACGCTGTGTACCCCCTAATTGACCTATAATTATTTTCTGTGGTAGGTTACACTATTACCCTATAATATAGTACGTGGTCCAATTTAAAAATTCTAGTTCAATATTAAGGTCCGATACCGTGCCGTTAGTTAACATAGAAAAGTGTCTTCGAATTTCCTTGTTTCAATGCACTATTTAAAATATACATAGTGTACCCCCTAATTGACCTGTAATTATTTCCTGTGGTAGGGTACACTATTACCCTGTAATATAATACCTGGTCCAATTTAAATATTATGGGACAATATTAAGGTCTGATATTGCGCCTTGCGTTAGTTAACCATTGACAGATGTCTTTGAATTTTTAAAGCATTTTAGAACGCTTATTTCTTCATTTTAAGCTTCTCAGAACACTTTATTTCGCATAGGCATACATAGTAAACTTTAGGGTCACGCTGCGTACCCCCTAATTGACCTATAATTATTTTCTGTGGTAGGGTACACTATCACCCTGTAATATAATACGTGGTCCAATTTAAAAATTTTGGGTCAATATTAAGGTCCGATGCCCTACCGTTAGTTAACATAGAAAAGAGTCTTCGAATTTCCTTGTTTTAATGCACTATTTAAAATATACATAGTGCATCCCCTAATTGACCTATAATTATTTCCTGTTGTAGGGTACACTATTACCCTGTATTATAATACCTGGTCCAATTTAAATATTATGGTTCCATATTAAGGTCTGATATCGCGCCTTGCGTTAGTTAACCATTGAAAGATGTCTTTGAATTTTTAAAGCATTTTAGAACGCTTATTTCTTCATTTTAAGCTTCTCAGAACACTCTATTTCGCATAGGCATACATAGTAAACTTTAGGGTCACGCTGTGTACCCCCTAAATGACCTATTATTATTTCCTGTGGTAGGGTACACTATTACCCTGTAATATAATTCGTGGTCCAATTTAAAATGTATAGGTCAATATTAAGGTCCGATACCGTGCCGTTAGTTAACATAGAAAAGTGTCTTCGTTTTTCCTTGTTTTAATGCACTATTTAAAATATACATAGTGTACCCCCTAATTGACCTATAATTATTTCCTGTGGTAGGGTACACTATTACCCTGTAATATAATACCTGGTCCAATTTAAATGATATGGGTCAATATTAAGGTCTGATATTGCGCCTTGCGTTAGTTAACCATTGAAAGATGTCTTTGAATTTTTAAAGCATTTTAGAACGCTTATTTCTTCATTTTAAGCTTCTCAGAACACTCTATATCGCATAGGCATACAAAGTAAAATTTAGGGTCACGCTGTGTCCCCCCTAAATGACATATATTTATTTCCTGTGGTAGGGTACACTATTACCCTGTAATATAATACGTGGTCCAATTTAAAAATTATAGGTCAATATTAAGGTCTGACACCGTGTCGTTAGTTAACATTGAAAAATGTCTTTGAATTTTTAAAGCATTTTAGAACGCTTATTTCCTCATTTTAAGCTTCTCAGAACACTTTTTTTCGCATAGGCATACATTGTAAACTTTAGGGTCACGCTGTGTACCCCCTAATTGACCTATAATTATTTCCTGTGGTAGGGCACACTATAACCCTGTAATATAATACGTGGTCCAATTTATAAATTATAGGTCAATGTTAAGGTCCGATACCGTGCCGTTAGTTAACATAGAAAAGTGTCTTCGTATTTCCTTGTTTTAATGCACTATTTAAAATATACATAGTGTACCCCCTAATTGACCTATAATTATTTCCTGTGGTAGGGTACACTATTACCCTGTAATATAATACCTGGTCAAATTTAAATATTATGGGTCAATATTAAGGTCTGATATTGCGCCTTACGTTAGTTAACCATTGAAAGATGTCTTTGAATTTTTAAAGCATTTTAGAACGCTTATTTCTTCATTTTAAGCTTCTCAGAACACTCTATATCGCATAGGCATACATAGTAGAATTTAGGGTCACGCTGTGTACCCCCTAATTGACCTATAATTATTTCCTGTGGTAGGGTACACTATAACCCTGTAATATAATACGTGGTCCAATTTATAAATTATAGGTCAATATTAAGGTCCGATACCGTGCCGTTAGTTAACATAGAAAAATGTCTTTGAATTTTTAAAGCATTTTAGAACGCTTATTTCCTCATTTTAAGCTTCTCAGATCACTTTATTTCGCATAGGCATACATTGTAAACTTTAGGGTCCCGCTGTGTACCCCCTAATTGACCTATAATTATTTCCTGTGGTAGGGCACACTATAACCCTGTAATATAATACGTGGTCCAATTTAAAAAGTATATGTCAATATTAAGGTCCGATACCGTGCCGTTAGTTAACATAGAAAAGTGTCTTCGTATTTCCTTGTTTTAATGCACTATTTAAAATATACATAGTGTACCCCCTAATTGACCTATAATTATTTCCTGTGGTACGGTACTTTATTACCCTGTAATATAATACCTGGTCCAATTTAAATAATATGGGTCAATATTAAGGTCTGATATTGCGCCTTGCGTTAGTTAACCATTGAAAGATGTCTCTGAATTTTTAAAGCATTTTAGAAAGCTTATTTCTTCATTTTAAGCTTCTCAGAACACTCTATTTCGCATAGGCATACATAGTAAACTTTGGGGTCACGCTGTGTACCCCCTAATTAACCTATAATTATTTCCTGTGGTAGGGTGCACTATTACCCTGTAATATAATACGTGGTCCAATTTAAAAATTTTAGGTCAATATTAAGGTCCGATACCCTACCGTTAGTTAACATAGAAAAGAGTCTTCGTATTTCCTTGTTTTAATGCACTATTTTAAATATACATAGTGTACCCCCTAATTGACCTATAATTATTTCCTGTTGTAGGGTACACTATTACCCTGTAATATAATACCTGGTCCAATTTAAATATTATGGTTCCATATTAAGGTCTGATATCGCGCCTTGCGTTAGTTAACCATTGAAAGATGTCTTTGAATTTTTAAAGCATTTTAGAACGCTTATTTCTTCATTTTAAGCTTCTCAGAACCCCTTATTTCGCATAGGCATACATAGTAAACTTTAGGGTCACGCTGTGTACCCCCTAATTGACCTATAATTATTTTCTGTGGTAGGGTACACTATCACCCTGTGATATAATACGTGGTCCAATTTAAAAATTATAGGTCAATATTAAGGTCCGATACCGTGCCGTTAGTTAACATAGAAAAGTGTGTTCGTTTTTCCTTGTTTTAATGCACTATTTAAAATATACATAGTGTGCCCCCTAATTGACCTATAATTATTTCCTGTGGTAGGGTACACTATTACCCTGTAATATAATACCTGGTCCAATTTAAATGATATGGGTCAATATTAAGGTCTGATATTGCGCCTTGCGTTAGTTAACCATTGAAAGATGTCTTTGAATTTTTAAAGCATTTTAGAACGCTTATTTCTTCATTTTAAGCTTCTCAGAACACTCTATATCGCATAGGCATACATAGTAAAATTTAGGGTCACGCTGTGTCCCCCCTAAATGACATATATTTATTTCCTGTGGTAGGGTACACTATTACCCTGTAATATAATACGTGGTCCAATTTAAAAATTATAGGTCAATATTAAGGTCTGACACCGTGCCGTTAGTTAACATTGAAAAATGTCTTTGAATTTTTAAAGCATTTTAGAACGCTTATTTCCTCTTTTTAAGCTTCTCAGAACACTTTATTTCGCATAGGCATACATTGTAAACTTTAGGGTCACGCTGTGTACCCCCTAATTGACCTATAATTATTTCCTGTGGTAGGGTACACTATAACCCTGTAATATAATACGTGGTCCAATTTATAAATTATAGGTCAATATTAAGGTTCGATACCGTGCCGTTAGTTAACATAGAAAAGTGTCTTCGAATTTCCTTGTTTTAATGCACTATTTAAAATATACATAGTGTACCCCCTAATTGACCTATCATTATTTCCTGTGGTAGGGTACACTATTACCCTGTAATATAATACCTGGTCCAATTTAAATAATATGGGTCAATATTAAGGTCTGATACCGTGCCGTTAGTTAACATTGAAAAATGTCTTTGAATTTTTAAAGCATTTTAGAACGCTTATTTCCTCATTTTAAGCTTCTCAGAACACTTTATTTCGCATAGGCATACATTGTAAACTTTAGGGTCCCGCTGTGTACCCCCTAATTGACCTATAATTATTTCCTGTGGTAGGGCACACTATAACCCTGTAATATAATACGTGGTCCAATTTAAAAATTATAGGTCAATGTTAAGGTCCGATACCGTGCCGTTAGTTAACATAGAAAAGTGTCTTCGTATTTCCTTGTTTTAATGCACTATTTAAAATATACATAGTGTACCCCCTAATTGACCTATAATTATTTCCTGTGGTAGGGTACACTATTACCCTGTAATATAATACCTGGTCAAATTTAAATATTATGGGTCAATATTAAGGTCTGATATTGCGCCTTACGTTAGTTAACCATTGAAAGATGTCTTTGAATTTTTAAAGCATTTTAGAACGCTTATTTCTTCATTTTAAGCTTCTCAGAACACTCTATATCGCATAGGCATACATAGTAGAATTTAGGGTCACGCTGTGTACCCCCTAATTGACCTATAATTATTTCCTGTGGTAGGGTACACTATAACCCTGTAATATAATACGTGGTCCAATTTATAAATTATAGGTCAATATTAAGGTCCGATACCGTGCCGTTAGTTAACATAGAAAAATGTCTTTGAATTTTTAAAGCATTTTAGAACGCTTATTTCCTCATTTTAAGCTTCTCAGATCACTTTATTTCGCATAGGCATACATTGTAAACTTTAGGGTCCCGCTGTGTACCCCCTAATTGACCTATAATTATTTCCTGTGGTAGGGCACACTATAACCCTGTAATATAATACGTGGTCCAATTTAAAAAGTATATGTCAATATTAAGGTCCGATACCGTGCCGTTAGTTAACATAGAAAAGTGTCTTCGTATTTCCTTGTTTTAATGCACTATTTAAAATATACATAGTGTACCCCCTAATTGACCTATAATTATTTCCTGTGGTACGGTACTTTATTACCCTGTAATATAATACCTGGTCCAATTTAAATAATATGGGTCAATATTAAGGTCTGATATTGCGCCTTGCGTTAGTTAACCATTGAAAGATGTCTTTGAATTTTTAAAGCATTTTAGAAAGCTTATTTCTTCATTTTAAGCTTCTCAGAACACTCTATTTCGCATAGGCATACATAGTAAACTTTGGGGTCACGCTGTGTACCCCCTAATTAACCTATAATTATTTCCTGTGGTAGGGTGCACTATTACCCTGTAATATAATACGTGGTCCAATTTAAAAATTTTAGGTCAATATTAAGGTCTGTAATAAATTGAAATTTATTATAAGTTTTTTTTTGTAATACTTTTAAAGATAGATTATTTGTCTGTAGATGGCACCACTACGGTAAAGTTTAAATTCAATCATAATGATATTTTCTTTAGAAATTTTGAATTAGTCTTTTAAAAAGGGATTTTTTTTGGGTAAAATCTATGTAACTAAATTTATTAATATTTATTGAAGATGGTATTATAACTTGTATAGGGTATTAGTGGATTCATGACGGTTTTTCTCAGGGATCTTTTTTTTTTGGTTCTGACGTCCGCCGGATGCGGGATGACTCTGGACGTGGTAAACAGGTCAGTCTAGATTCTTTCGCCTTGTTGACGGGAGGATAAAAGAGAAGCGATGAATGTGGCTAGTAGCGGTTGCAGTACCAGTAGTAAGCAGTTAATCAGAGCAGTATCCTGGGGATACGGAGTTTGTCCGCTGAAGGAGTGGTTCGTGTCAGTATCTCGGAGATGGTGGATCGTAACCTTAGGGAAAGCTAAACTGAAGTCTCTAGCGGGAAGGACTACCGGGATTAGCCAAAAGCCGATATCTTTGAGACGATGGGCCAAGTCCGAAGGAATCTATGCTAGACGTCCGGTGTCCCCCTTCTACATGCCTAAGTCGCTTGAAATTAGAATAGCTGGAGAAATTTCGAGATCCTAGCCGAGGAGTTTGTCCATGAGTTCATCTACCTTTCCGGTGGGCGGTTCCAGAGTGAAAGCAGTAAATTCCGTAGGGTACTTATAAAACTTTAAATTTTATTTCGTTAACTTTTTAGAGGAATCATTTACCGAAAATTCTGAACTGTTATGTTGTGTTTTTTTTTTGTGTAGGAGAACAATCAGCATTTAAGTGTAATTTATAGATATCATAAACCAAGTCTGGGTTTTTAGAAATGTTAAATGAAGTTTTTATTTTATAAATGTCTTTTTTTGAACTGTAGAAGTTGAAGGTTATGCTTGAGTGTTTTAAGGTTGCATTTTTGTTTTAATTAATGTATAAATGTTTATTCCCATGTTGGCATTTGGAAATGTGTGAAATTATGTTTTTGAAGACTTAGAGGTGCAATAAAAATGAGTTTTGAATGTTGAAAGTTTTCTGTAATTCATTAGATATTTGTCTACTAAATAACCTGGGTAACCGTTACTAAATTTAAATTTTGAGATCACAGCCAAAGGGGTAACGGTACAAATTGGTGCCGTGGCCAGGATAGGCAAATTTAATAGAGAGGGCCTAAATTGGTGCTGCAATCTTTTGCATTTCCAGATGCTAACATTTGACTTTTTATGTGTTTTAAAGTTGTATCATATTTGAGTGTATTTATATATTCCCAGTTTTTGAAATAGACGTAAACAAGTTAAGATTTACTCAATTAATAGTGTGCTTGTGAAATTTGAATTGTAATCGAATATGTGTCTTAAAGATAAGCCTTCGCCACAGGATGGTCAAACGGGTGTGTTTATACCTGGCCATTTTTCTCTTTTGGCGTTGCAAGTACTCCGGCACTGTTAACATATGGTAGGGAATTAACTTTACAGTTGGAATTTCGTAGAAACCATGAACCTTTCTCTTATGCGGGTGCTGAGGACTTTGCCAAAGATTTACTTGGTAAATTGCATAGTACTTATGCATCAGCGAGGGAGAATCTAGAATATTCTGCAGAAAATAGAAAAGCTCGTAGAGACAAAAACGTCAAACAATATAATTTCCAAACAGGGGATGAGGTATACTGGTTCAATCCTGTGTTAAAGAAAAACCAGTGCAAGAAATTTGCTAAATTTAATGAGGGCCCTTTCAGGGTGGTTGAAGTCTTATCTCCGGTCACTTTGAAAATCCAACATACAAAAAATTTTGGCTATACTAGGGTTGTTCATGTGGAGAATGTGGCAAAGGCGGAGCAAAGATTGGAAATTTTGCGATCCAGAGATAGTGGGTTCGGTGACCAAATCAGTGGCAGTATAGATAGGGAAAGAGTAGAAACACCTGCTCCAGAAAATCTACTGTATGAGACAGGTAAATTCGTGCCTTTTCCGCAACCTCGTTATAACTTAAGACAACGAGTAAATGGACGGGTCATAAGAAATTAGAATTTGTAAGAGGGGGGTGCAACTAAATTTTTCTTGTTTTAAATTGGGTTATAAATGTTTTGGGGTGGAATGTCAAATGTTCTCCAAATATGGAGGAGGAGTTTATATCTGGCGGTGCATATTTTGGTTATATAAGCCGGAATGTAGTAGGTCGGTGGAGACTGTTTTTTGTTTTCAGGTGGACCACGGTCCTTTTATGTACATAAGTGTGAAGTGTAGGTCTCCACTGGCATTTGTAATGATGTATGTAATCAGTCAAAACTGGGTTTGTCCCATTTTTGTTTTTTTAATGTTATTTTGAAAATGCAGATTATGAATCTTTAGATGTTTAAAATTTGAAAGCTGAAGATTGATAACGTTGCTGTACAATCTTTTCCTGACCCCCTATGGGCCGCTGGAAAAGGTATTGCTAAGTGTAAATCTGAGTTATAATGTTTTTTAAAGTTAAGTGTAGTTTAAACTACTTTGGCGCATATTTGATTCCTCTTTTCTGTTTCCTTGCAAGGTGCACATTGTTAGGGTCAGATTTGATTTTAGTGATAAAGATCTAAAAGTAGGTTTAAAGCCGCGTGGTGCTTTTAGAGATTTTGAACTTTAAGTAGGAATTATTTATGAACAGCTTAGAGAAAAGGAAAAAACGGAATTTTTTATGTGAAACCAATAATTTAGTTTTCTTGATTTCTTGATAGTGTTCCAGGTCATTTTAACATAGTGCTATAGTGTTTCAAAAAATTAAAAGTATTTTAATTTTTTTCGGTGAGGCGATGGTATTGTAATAAATTGAAATTTATTATAAGTTTTTTTTTTGTAATACTTTTAAAGATAGATTATTTGTCTGTAGATGGCACCACTACGGTAAAGTTTAAATTCAATCATAATGATATTTTCTTTAGAAATTTTGAATTAGTCTTTTAAAAAGGGATTTTTTTTGGGTAAAATCTATGTAACTAAATTTATTAATATTTATTGAAGATGGTATTATAACTTGTATAGGGTATTAGTGGATTCATGACGGTTTTTCTCAGGGATCTTTTTTTTTGGTTCTGACGTCCGCCGGATGCGGGATGACTCTGGACGTGGTAAACAGGTCAGTCTAGATTCTTTCGCCTTGTTGACGGGAGGATAAAAGAGAAGCGATGAATGTGGCTAGTAGCGGTTGCAGTACCAGTAGTAAGCAGTTAATCAGAGCAGTATCCTGGGGATACGGAGTTTGTCCGCTGAAGGAGTGGTTCGTGTCAGTATCTCGGAGATGGTGGATCGTAACCTTAGGGAAAGCTAAACTGAAGTCTCTAGCGGGAAGGACTACCGGGATTAGCCAAAAGCCGATATCTTTGAGACGATGGGCCAAGTCCGAAGGAATCTATGCTAGACGTCCGGTGTCCCCCTTCTACATGCCTAAGTCGCTTGAAATTAGAATAGCTGGAGAAATTTCGAGATCCTAGCCGAGGAGTTTGTCCATGAGTTCATCTACCTTTCCGGTGGGCGGTTCCAGAGTGAAAGCAGTAAATTCCGTAGGGTACTTATAAAACTTTAAATTTTATTTCGTTAACTTTTTAGAGGAATCATTTACCGAAAATTCTGAACTGTTATGTTGTGTTTTTTTTTTGTGTAGGAGAACAATCAGCATTTAAGTGTAATTTATAGATATCATAAACCAAGTCTGGGTTTTTAGAAATGTTAAATGAAGTTTTTATTTTATAAATGTCTTTTTTTGAACTGTAGAAGTTGAAGGTTATGCTTGAGTGTTTTAAGGTTGCATTTTTGTTTTAATTAATGTATAAATGTTTATTCCCATGTTGGCATTTGGAAATGTGTGAAATTATGTTTTTGAAGACTTAGAGGTGCAATAAAAATGAGTTTTGAATGTTGAAAGTTTTCTGTAATTCATTAGATATTTGTCTACTAAATAACCTGGGTAACCGTTACTAAATTTAAATTTTGAGATCACAGCCAAAGGGGTAACGGTACAGGTCCGATACCCTACCGTTAGTTAACATAGAAAAGAGTCTTCGTATTTCCTTGTTTTAATGCACTATTTTAAATATACATAGTGTACCCCCTAATTGACCTATAATTATTTCCTGTTGTAGGGTACACTATTACCCTGTAATATAATACCTGGTCCAATTTAAATATTATGGTTCCATATTAAGGTCTGATATCGCGCCTTGCGTTAGTTAACCATTGAAAGATGTCTTTGAATTTTTAAAGCATTTTAGAACGCTTATTTCTTCATTTTAAGCTTCTCAGAACCCCTTATTTCGCATAGGCATACATAGTAAACTTTAGGGTCACGCTGTGTACCCCCTAATTGACCTATAATTATTTTCTGTGGTAGGGTACACTATCACCCTGTGATATAATACGTGGTCCAATTTAAAAATTATAGGTCAATATTAAGGTCCGATACCGTGCCGTTAGTTAACATAGAAAAGTGTGTTCGTTTTTCCTTGTTTTAATGCACTATTTAAAATATACATAGTGTGCCCCCTAATTGACCTATAATTATTTCCTGTGGTAGGGTACACTATTACCCTGTAATATAATACCTGGTCCAATTTAAATGATATGGGTCAATATTAAGGTCTGATATTGCGCCTTGCGTTAGTTAACCATTGAAAGATGTCTTTGAATTTTTAAAGCATTTTAGAACGCTTATTTCTTCATTTTAAGCTTCTCAGAACACTCTATATCGCATAGGCATACATAGTAAAATTTAGGGTCACGCTGTGTCCCCCCTAAATGACATACATTTATTTCCTGTGGTAGGGTACACTATTACCCTGTAATATAATACGTGGTCCAATTTAAAAATTATAGGTCAATATTAAGGTCTGACACCGTGCCGTTAGTTAACATTGAAAAATGTCTTTGAATTTTTAAAGCATTTTAGAACGCTTATTTCCTCTTTTTAAGCTTCTCAGAACACTTTATTTCGCATAGGCATACATTGTAAACTTTAGGGTCACGCTGTGTACCCCCTAATTGACCTATAATTATTTCCTGTGGTAGGGTACACTATAACCCTGTAATATAATACGTGGTCCAATTTATAAATTATAGGTCAATATTAAGGTTCGATACCGTGCCGTTAGTTAACATAGAAAAGTGTCTTCGAATTTCCTTGTTTTAATGCACTATTTAAAATATACATAGTGTACCCCCTAATTGACCTATCATTATTTCCTGTGGTAGGGTACACTATTACCCTGTAATATAATACCTGGTCCAATTTAAATAATATGGGTCAATATTAAGGTCTGATACCGTGCCGTTAGTTAACATTGAAAAATGTCTTTGAATTTTTAAAGCATTTTAGAACGCTTATTTCCTCATTTTAAGCTTCTCAGAACACTTTATTTCGCATAGGCATACATTGTAAACTTTAGGGTCCCGCTGTGTACCCCCTAATTGACCTATAATTATTTCCTGTGGTAGGGCACACTATAACCCTGTAATATAATACGTGGTCCAATTTAAAAAGTATATGTCAATATTAAGGTCCGATACCGTGCCGTTAGTTAACATAGAAAAGTGTCTTCGTATTTCCTTGTTTTAATGCACTATTTAAAATATACATAGTGTACCCCCTAATTGACCTATAATTATTTCCTGTGGTACGGTACTTTATTACCCTGTAATATAATACCTGGTCCAATTTAAATAATATGGGTCAATATTAAGGTCTGATATTGCGCCTTGCGTTAGTTAACCATTGAAAGATGTCTTTGAATTTTTAAAGCATTTTAGAAAGCTTATTTCTTCATTTTAAGCTTCTCAGAACACTCTATTTCGCATAGGCATACATAGTAAACTTTGGGGTCACGCTGTGTACCCCCTAATTAACCTATAATTATTTCCTGTGGTAGGGTGCACTATTACCCTGTAATATAATACGTGGTCCAATTTAAAAATTTTAGGTCAATATTAAGGTCCGATACCCTACCGTTAGTTAACATAGAAAAGAGTCTTCGTATTTCCTTGTTTTAATGCACTATTTAAAATATACATAGTGTACCCCCTAATTGACCTATAATTATTTCCTGTGGTAGGGTACACTATTACCCTGTAATATAATACGTGGTCCAATTTAAAAATTATAGGTCAATGTTAAGGTCCGATACCGTGCCGTTAGTTAACATAGAAAAGTGTCTTCGTATTTCCTTGTTTTAATGCACTATTTAAAATATACATAGTGTACCCCCTAATTGACCTATAATTATTTCCTGTGGTAGGGTACACTATTACCCTGTAATATAATACCTGGTCAAATTTAAATATTATGGGTCAATATTAAGGTCTGATATTGCGCCTTGCGTTAGTTAACCATTGAAAGATGTCTTTGAATTTTTAAAGCATTTTAGAACGCTTATTTCTTCATTTTAAGCTTCTCAGAACACTCTATATCGCATAGGCATACATAGTAAAATTTAGGGTCACGCTGTGTCCCCCCTAAATGACATATATTTATTTCCTGTGGTAGGGTACACTATTACCCTGTAATATAATACGTGGTCCAATTTAAAAATTATAGGTCAATATTAAGGTCTGACACCGTGCCGTTAGTTAACATAGAAAAATGTCTTTGAATTTTTAAAGCATTTTAGAACGCTTATTTCCTCATTTTAAGCTTCTCAGAACACTTTATTTCGCATAGGCATACATTGTAAACTTTAGGGTCACGCTGTGTACCCCCTAATTGACCTATAATTATTTCCTGTGGTAGGGTACACTATAACCCTGTAATATAATACGTGGTCCAATTTATAAATTATAGGTCAATATTAAGGTCCGATACCGTGCCGTTAGTTAACATAGAAAAGTGTCTTCGAATTTCCTTGTTTTAATGCACTATTTAAAATATACATAGTGTACCCCCTAATTGACCTATCATTATTTCCTGTGGTAGGGTACACTATTACCCTGTAATATAATACCTGGTCCAATTTAAATAATATTTGTCAATATTAAGGTCTGATACCGTGAAGTTAGTTAACATTGAAAAATGTCTTTGAATTTTTAAAGCATTTTAGAACGCTTATTTCCTCATTTTAAGCTTCTCAGAACACTTTATTTCGCATAGGCATACATTGTAAACTTTAGGGTCCCGCTGTGTACCCCCTAATTGACCTATAATTATTTCCTGTGGTAGGGCACACTATAACCCTGTAATATAATACGTGGTCCAATTTAAAAAGTATATGTCAATATTAAGGTCCGATACCGTGCCGTTAGTTAACATAGAAAAGTGTCTTCGTATTTCCTTGTTTTAATGCACTATTTAAAATATACATAGTGTACCCCCTAATTGACCTATAATTATTTCCTGTGGTACGGTACTTTATTACCCTGTAATATAATACCTGGTCCAATTTAAATAATATGGGTCAATATTAAGGTCTGATATTGCGCCTTGCGTTAGTTAACCATTGAAAGATGTCTTTGAATTTTTAAAGCATTTTAGAAAGCTTATTTCTTCATTTTAAGCTTCTCAGAACACTCTATTTCGCATAGGCATACATAGTAAACTTTGGGGTCACGCTGTGTACCCCCTAATTAACCTATAATTATTTCCTGTGGTAGGGTGCACTATTACCCTGTAATATAATACGTGGTCCAATTTAAAAATTTTAGGTCAATATTAAGGTCCGATACCCTACCGTTAGTTAACATAGAAAAGAGTCTTCGTATTTCCTTGTTTTAATGCACTATTTAAAATATACATAGTGTACCCCCTAATTGACCTATAATTATTTCCTGTGGTAGGGTACACTATTACCCTGTAATATAATACGTGGTCCAATTTAAAAATTATAGGTCAATGTTAAGGTCCGATACCGTGCCGTTAGTTAACATAGAAAAGTGTCTTCGTATTTCCTTGTTTTAATGCACTATTTAAAATATACATAGTGTACCCCCTAATTGACCTATAATTATTTCCTGTGGTAGGGTACACTATTACCCTTGTAATATAATACCTGGTCCAATTTAAATATTATGGTTCCATATTAAGGTCTGATATCGCGCCTTGCGTTAGTTAACCATTGAAAGATGTCTTTGAATTTTTAAAGCATTTTAGAACGCTTATTTCTTCATTTTAAGCTTCTCAGAACACTCTATTTCGCATAGGCATACATAGTAAACTTTAGGTTCACGCTGTGTACCCCCTAATTGACCTATAATTATTTCCTGTGGTAGGGTACACTATTACCGTGTAATATAATACGTGGTCTAATTTAAAAATTATAGGTCAATATTAAGGTCCGATACCGTGCCGTTAGTTAACATAGAAAAGTGTCTTCGAATTTCCTTGTTTTAATGCACTATTTAAAATATACATAGTGTACCCCCTAATTGACCTATAATTATTTCCTGCGGTAGGGTACTCTATTACCCTGTAATATACTACCTGGTCCAATTTAAATAATATGGGTCAATATTAAGGTCTGATATTGTGCCTTGCGTTAGTTAACCATTGAAAGATGTCTTTGAATTTTTAAAGCATTTTAGAACGCTTATTTCTTCATTTTAAGCTTCTCAGAATCCTCTATTTCGCATAGGCATACATAGTAAACTTTGGGGTCACGCTGTGTACCCCCTAAATGGCCTATAATTATTTCCTGTGGTAGGGTACACTATTACCCTGTAATATAATACGTGGTCCAATTTAAAAATTATAGGTCAATATTAAGGTCCGATACCGTGCCGTTAGTAAACATTGAAAAATGTCTTTGAATTTTTAAAGCATTTTAGAACGCTTATTTCCTCCTTTTAAGCTTCTCAGAACACTTTATTTCGCATAGGTATACATAGTAAACTTTAGGGTCACGCAGTGTACCCCCTAATTGACCTATAATTATTTCCTCTGGTAGGGTACACTATTACCCTGTAATATAATACCTGGTCCAATTTAAATATTATGGGTCAATATTAAGGTCTGATATTGCGCCTTGCGTTAGGTAACCATTGAAAGATGTCTTTGAATTTTTAAAGCATTTTAGAACGCTTATTTCTTCATTTTAAGCTTCTCAGAACACTTTATTTCGCATAGGCATACATAGTAAACTTTAGGGTCACGCTGAGTACCCCCTAATTGACCTATAATTATTTTCTGTGGTAGGGTACACTATCACACTGTAATATAATACGTGGTCCAATTTAAAAATTTTAGGTCAATATTAAGGTCCGATACCCTACCGTTAGCTAACATAGAAAAGAGTCTTCGAATTTCCTTGTTTTAATGCACTATTTAAAATATACATAGTGTACCCCCTAATTGACCTATAATTATTTCCTGTTGTAGGGCACACTTTTACCCTGTAATATAATACCTGGTCCAATTTAAATATTATGGTTCCATATTAAGGTCTGATATCGCGCCTTGCGTTAGTTAACCATTGAAAGATGTCTTTGAATTTTTAAAGCATTTTAGAACGCTTATTTCCTCATTTTAAGCTTCTCAGAACACTTTATTTCGCATAGGCATACATAGTAAACTTTAGGGTCACGCTGTGTACCCCCTAATTGACCTATAATTATTTCCTGTGGTAGGGTACACTATTACCCTGTAATATAATTCGTGGTCCAATTTAGAAAATTATAGGTCAATATTAAGGTCCGATACCGTGCCGTTAGTTAACATAGAAAAGTATCTTCGTATTTCCTTGTTTTAATGCACTATTTAAAATATACATAGTGTACCCCCTAATTGACCTATAATTATTTCCTGTTGTAGGGTACACTATTACCCTGTAATATAATACCTGGTCCAATTTAAATATTATGGTTCCATATTAAGGTCTGATATCGCGCCTTGCGTTAGTTAACCATTGAAAGATGTCTTTGAATTTTTAAAGCATTTTAGAACGCTTATTTCTTCATTTTAAGCTTCTCAGAACACTCTATTTCGCATAGGCATACATAGTAAACTTTAGGTTCACGCTGTGTACCCCCTAATTGACCTATAATTATTTCCTGTGGTAGGGTACACTATTACCCTGTAATATAATACGTGGTCTAATTTAAAAATTATAGGTCAATATTAAGGTCCGATACCGTGCCGTTAGTTAACATAGAAAAGTGTCTTCGAATTTCCTTGTTTTAATGCACTATTTAAAATATACATAGTGTACCCCCTAATTGACCTATAATTATTTCCTGCGGTAGGGTACACTATTACCCTGTAATATACTACCTGGTCCAATTTAAAAATATGGGTCAATATTAAGGTCTGATATTGTGCCTTGCGTTAGTTAACCATTGAAAGATGTCTTTGAATTTTTAAAGCATTTTAGAACGCTTATTTCTTCATTTTAAGCTTCTCAGAACCCTCTATTTCGCATAGGCATACATAGTAAACTTTGGGGTCACGCTGTGTACCCCCTAAATGGCCTATAATTATTTCCTGTGGTAGGGTACACTATTACCCTGTAATATAATACGTGGTCCAATTTAAAAATTATAGGTCAATATTAAGGTCCGATACCGTGCCGTTAGTAAACATTGAAAAATGTCTTTGAATTTTTAAAGCATTTTAGAACGCTTATTTCCTCCTTTTAAGCTTCTCAGAACACTTTATTTCGCATAGGCATACATAGTAAACTTTAGGGTCACGCTGTGTACCCCCTAATTGACCTATAATTATTTCCTGTGGTAGGGTACACTATTACCCTGTAATATAATACCTGGTCCAATTTAAATATTATGGGTCAATATTAAGGTCTGATATTGCGCCTTGCGTTAGGTAACCATTGAAAGATGTCTTTGAATTTTTAAAGCATTTTAGAACGCTTATTTCTTCATTTTAAGCTTCTCAGAACACTTTATTTCGCATAGGGTACACTATTACCCTGTAATATAATTCGTGGTCCAATTTAGAAAATTATAGGTCAATATTAAGGTCCGATACCGTGCCGTTAGTTAACATAGAAAAGTATCTTCGTATTTCCTTGTTTTAATGCACTATTTAAAATATACATAGTGTACCCCCTAATTGACCTATAATTATTTCCTGTTGTAGGGTACACTATTACCCTGTAATATAATACCTGGTCCAATTTAAATATTATGGTTCCATATTAAGGTCTGATATCGCGCCTTGCGTTAGTTAACCATTGAAAGATGTCTTTGAATTTTTAAAGCATTTTAGAACGCTTATTTCTTCATTTTAAGCTTCTCAGAACACTCTATTTCGCATAGGCATACATAGTAAACTTTTTGTTCACGCTGTGTACCCCCTAATTGACCTATAATTATTTCCTGTGGTAGGGTACACTATTACCCTGTAATATAATACGTGGTCTAATTTAAAAATTATAGGTCATTATTAAGGTCCGATACCGTGCCGTTAGTTAACATAGAAAAGTGTCTTCGAATTTCCTTGTTTTAATGCACTATTTAAAATATACATAGTGTACCCCCTAATTGACCTATAATTATTTCCTGCTGTAGGGTACACTATTACCCTGTAATATACTACCTGGTCCAATTTAAATAATATGGGTCAATATTAAGGTCTGATATTGCGCCTTGCGTTAGTTAACCATTGAAAGATGTCTTTGAATTTTTAAAGCATTTTAGAACGCTTATTTCTTCATTTTAAGCTTCTCAGAACACTCTATTTCGCATAGGCATACATAGTAAACTTTGGGGTCACGCTGTGTACCCCCTAAATGGCCTATAATTATTTCCTGTGGTAGGGTACACTATTACCCTGTAATATAATACGTGGTCCAATTTAAAAATTATAGGTCAATATTAAGTTCCGATACCGTGCCGTTAGTTAACATTGAAAAATGTCTTCGTATTTCCTTGTTTTATTGCACTATTTAAAATATACATAGTGTACCCCCTAATTGACCTATAATTATTTCCTGTTGTAGGGTACACTATTACCCTGTAATATAATACCTGGTCCAATTTAAATATTATGGTTCCATATTAAGGTCTGATATCGCGCCTTGCGTTAGTAAACCATTGAAAGATGTCTTTGAATTTTTAAAGCATTTTAGAACGCTTATTTCTTCATTTTAAGCTTCTCAGAACACTCTATTTCGCATAGGCATACATAGTAAACTTTAGGTTCACGCTGTGTACCCCCTAATTGACCTATAATTATTTCCTGTGGTAGGGTACACTATTACCCTGTAATATAATACGTGGTCTAATTTAAAAATTATAGGTCAATATTAAGGTCCGATACCGTGCCGTTAGTTAACATAGAAAAGTGTCTTCGAATTTCCTTGTTTTAATGCACTATTTAAAATATACATAGTGTACCCCCTAATTGACCTATAATTATTTCCTGTTTTAGGGCACACTTTTACCCTGTAATACAATACCTGTTCCAATTTAAATATTATGGTTCCATATTAAGGTCTGATATCGCGCCTTGCGTTAGTTAACCATTGAAAGATGTCTTTGAATTTTTAAAGCATTTTAGAACGCTTATTTCTTAATTTTAAGCTTCTCAGAACACTCTATTTCGCATAGGCATACATAGTAAACTTTAGGGTCACGCTGTGTACCCCCTAAATGACCTATAATTATTTCCTGTGGTAGGGTACACTATTACCCGGAAATATAATACGTGGTCCAATTTAAAAATTATAGGTCAATATTAAGGTCCGATACCGTGCCGTTAGTTAACATAGAAAAGTGTCTTCGAATTTCCTTGTTTTAATGCACTATTTAAAATATACATAGTGTACCCCCTAATTGACCTATAATTATTTCCTGTTGTAGGGTACACTATTACCCTGTAATATAATACCTGGTCCAATTTAAATATTATGGTTCTATATTAAGGTCTGATATCACGCCTTGCGTTAGTTAACCATTGAAAGATGTCTTTGAATTTTTAAAGCATTTTAGAACGCTTATTTCTTCATTGAAAGCTTCTCAGAACACTCTATTTCGCATAGGCATACATAGTAAACTTTAGGGTCACGCTGTGTACCCCCTAATTGACCTATAATTATTTCCTGTCTTAGGGTACACTATTACCCTGTAATATAATACGAGGTCCAATTTAAAAAGTATAGGTCAATATTAAGGTCCGATACCGTGCCGTTTGTTAACATAGAAAAGAGTCTTCGTATTTCCTTGTTTTAATGCACTATTTAAAATATACATAGTGTACCCCCTAATTGACCTATAATTATTTCTTGTGGTAGGGTACACTATTACCCTGTAATATAATACCTGGTCCAATTTAAATATTATGGGTCAATATTAAGGTCTGATATTGCGCCTAGCGTTAGTTAACCATTGAAAGATGTCTTTGAATTTTTAAAGCATTTTAGAACGCTTATTTCTTCATTTTAAGCTTCTCAGAACACTCTATTTCGCATAGGCATACATAGTAAACTTTAGGGTCACGCTGTGTACCCCCTAATTGACCTATAATTATTTCCTGTGGTAGGGTACACTATTACCCTGTGATATAATACGTGGTCCATTTTAAAAATTATAGGTCAATATTAAGATCCGATACCGTGCCGTTAGTTAACATAGAAAAGTGTCTTCGTATTTCCTTGTTTTAATGCACTATTTAAAATATACATAGTGTACCCCCTGATTGACCTATAATTATTTCCTGTGGCAGGGTACACTATTACCCTGTAATATAATACCTGGTCCAATTTAAATATTATGGGTCAATATTAAGGTCTGATATTGCGCCTAGCGTTAGTTAACCATTGAAAGATGTCTTTGAATTTTTAAAGCATTTTAGAACGCTTATTTCTTCATTTTAAGCATCTCAGAGCACTCTATTTCGCATAGGCATACATAGTAAAATTTAGGGTCACACTGTGTACCCCCTAAATGACCTATAATTATTTCCTGTGGTAGGGTACACTATTACCCTGTAATATAATACGTGGTCCAATTTAAAAATTATAGGTCAATATTAAGGTCCGATACCGTGCCGTTAGTTAACATAGAAAAATGTCTTTGAATTTTTAAAGCATTTTAGAACGCTTATTTCTTCATTTTAAGCTTCTCAGAACACTCTATTTCCCATAGGCATACATAGTAAAATTTAGGGTCACGCTGTGTACCCCCTAAATGACCTATAATTATTTCCTGTGGTAGGGTACACTATTACCCTGTAATATAATACGTGGTACAATTTAAAAATTATAGGTCAATATTAAGGTCCGATACCGTGCCGTTAGTTAAAATAGAAAAGTGTCTTCGTATTTCTTTGTTTTAATGCACTATTTAAAATATACATAGTGTACCCCCTAAATGACCTATAATTATTTCCTGTGGTAGGGTACACTACTACCCTGTAATATAATACCTGGTCCAATTTAAATATTATGGGTCAATATTAAGGTTTGATATTGCGCCTTGCGTTAGTTAACCATTGAAAGATGTCTTTGAATTTTTAAAGCATTTTAGAACGCTTATTTCTTCATTTTAAGCTTCTCAGAACACTTTATTTCGCATAGGCATACATAGTAAACTTTAGGGTCACGCTGTGTACCCCCTAATTGACCTATAATTATTTCCTGTGGTAGGGTACACTATTACCCTGTAATATAATAGGTGGTCCAATTTAAAAATTATAGGTCAATATTAAGGTCCGATACCGTGCCGTTAGTTAGCATAGAAAAATGTCTTTGAATTTTTAAAGCATTTTAGAACGCTTATTTCCTCATTTTAAGCTTCTCAGAACACTTTATTTCGCATTGGCATACATAGTAAACTTTAGGGTCACTCTGCGTACCCCCTAATTGACCTATAATTATTTCCTGTGATAGGGTACACTATAACCCTGTAATATAATACGTGGTCCAATTTACAAATTATAGGTCAATATTAAGGTCCGATACCGTGCCGTTAGTTAACATAGAAAAGTGTCTTCGTATTTCCTTGTTTTAATGCACTATTTAAAATATAAATAGTGTACCCCCTAATTGACCTATAATTATTTCCTGTGGTAGGGTACACTATTACCCTGTAATACAATACCTTGTTCAATTTAAATATTATGGGTCAATATTAAGGTTTGATATTGCGCCTTGCGTTAGTTAACCATTGAAAGATGTCTTTGAATTTTTAAAGCATTTTAGAACGCTTATTTCTTCATTTTAAGCTTCTCAGAACACTTTATTTCGCATAGGCATACATAGTAAACTTTAGGGTCACGCTGTGTACCCCCTAATTGACCTATAATTATTTCCTGTGGTAGGGTACACTATTACCCTGTAATATAATAGGTGGTCCAATTTAAAAATTATAGGTCAATATTAAGGTCCGATACCGTGCCGTTAGTTAGCATAGAAAAATGTCTTTGAATTTTTAAAGCATTTTAGAACGCTTATTTCCTCATTTTAAGCTTCTCAGAACACTTTATTTCGCATAGGCATACATAGTAAACTTTAGGGTCACTCTGCGTACCCCCTAAATGACCTATAATTATTTCCTGTGGTAGGGTACACTATAACCCTGTAATATAATACGTGGTCCAATTTACAAATTATAGGTCAATATTAAGGTCCGATACCGTGCCGTTAGTTAACATAGAAAAGTGTCTTCGTATTTCCTTGTTTTAATGCACTATTTAAAATATACATAGTGTACCCCCTAATTGACCTATAATTATTTCCTGTGGTAGGGTACACTATTACCCTGTAATATAATACCTGGTCCAATTTAAATATTATGGGTCAATATTAAGGTCTGATATTGCGCCTTGCGTTAGTTAACCATTGAAAGATGTCTTTGAATTTTTAAAGCATTTTTGAACGCTTATTTCTTCATTTTAAGCATCTCAGAACACTCTATTTCGCATAGGCATACATAGTAAAATTTAGGGTCACGCTGTGTACCCCCTAAATGACCTATAATTATTTCCTGTGGTAGGGTACACTATTTCCCTGTAATATAATACGTGGTCCAATTTAAAAATTATAGGTCAATATTAAGGTCCGATACCGTGCCGTTAGTTAACATAGAAAAATGTCTTTGAATTTTTAAAGCATTTTAGAACGCTTATTTCCTCATTTTAAGCTTCTCAGAACACTTTATTTCGCATAGGCATACATAGTAAACTTTAGGGTCACTCTGTGTACCCCCTAATTGACCTATAATTATTTCCTGTGGTAGGGTACACTATAACCCTGTAATATAATACGTGGTCCAATTTAAAAATTATAGGTCAATATTAAGGTCCGATACCGTGCCGTTAGTTAACATAGAAAAGTGTCTTCGTATTTCCTTGTTTTAATGCACTATTTAAAATATACATAGTGTACCCCCTGATTGACCTATAATTATTTCCTGTGGCAGGGTACACTATTACCCTGTAATATAATACCTGGTCCAATTTAAATATTATGGGTCAATATTAAGGTCTGATATTGCGCCTAGCGTTAGTTAACCATTGAAAGATGTCTTTGAATTTTTAAAGCATTTTAGAACGCTTATTTCTTCATTTTAAGCTTCTCAGAACACTTTATTTCGCATAGGCATACATAGTAAACTTTAGGGTCACGCTGTGTACCCCCTAATTGACCTATAATTATTTCCTGTGGTAGGATACACCATAACCCTGTAATATAATACGTGGTCCAATTTAAAAATTATAGGTCAATATTAAGGTCCGATACCGGGCCGTTAGTTAACATAGAAATGTGTCTTCGTATTTCCTTGTTTTAATACACTATTTAAAATATACATAGTGTACCCCCTAATTGACCTATAATTATTTCCTGTGGCAGGGTACACTATTACCCTGTAATATAATACCTGGTCCAATTTAAATATTATGGGTCAATATTAAGGTCTGATATTGCGCCTAGCGTTAGTTAACCATTGAAAGATGTCTTTGAATTTTTAAAGCATTTTAGAACGCTTATTTCTTCATTTTAAGCATCTCAGAACACTCTATTTCGCATAGGCATACATAGTAAAATTTAGGGTCACACTGTGTACCCCCTAAATGACCTATAATTATTTCCTGTGGTAGGGTACACTATTACCCTGTAATATAATACGTGGTCCAATTTAAAAATTATAGGTCAATATTAAGGTCCGATACCGTGCCGTTAGTTAACATAGAAAAATGTCTTTGAATTTTTAAAGCATTTTAGAACGCTTATTTCTTCATTTTAAGCTTCTCAGAACACTCTATTTCCCATAGGCATACATAGTAAAATTTAGGGTCACGCTGTGTACCCCCTAATTGACCTATAATTATTTCCTGTGGTAGGGTACACTATTACCCTGTAATATAATAGGTGGTCCAATTTAAAAATTATAGGTCAATATTAAGGTCCGATACCGTGCCGTTAGTTAGCATAGAAAAATGTCTTTGAATTTTTAAAGCATTTTAGAACGCTTATTTCCTCATTTTAAGCTTCTCAGAACACTTTATTTCGCATTGGCATACATAGTAAACTTTAGGGTCACTCTGCGTACCCCCTAATTGACCTATAATTATTTCCTGTGATAGGGTACACTATAACCCTGTAATATAATACGTGGTCCAATTTACAAATTATAGGTCAATATTAAGGTCCGATACCGTGCCGTTAGTTAACATAGAAAAGTGTCTTCGTATTTCCTTGTTTTAATGCACTATTTAAAATATAAATAGTGTACCCCCTAATTGACCTATAATTATTTCCTGTGGTAGGGTACACTATTACCCTGTAATACAATACCTTGTTCAATTTAAATATTATGGGTCAATATTAAGGTTTGATATTGCGCCTTGCGTTAGTTAACCATTGAAAGATGTCTTTGAATTTTTAAAGCATTTTAGAACGCTTATTTCTTCATTTTAAGCTTCTCAGAACACTTTATTTCGCATAGGCATACATAGTAAACTTTAGGGTCACGCTGTGTACCCCCTAATTGACCTATAATTATTTCCTGTGGTAGGGTACACTATTACCCTGTAATATAATAGGTGGTCCAATTTAAAAATTATAGGTCAATATTAAGGTCCGATACCGTGCCGTTAGTTAGCATAGAAAAATGTCTTTGAATTTTTAAAGCATTTTAGAACGCTTATTTCCTCATTTTAAGCTTCTCAGAACACTTTATTTCGCATAGGCATACATAGTAAACTTTAGGGTCACTCTGCGTACCCCCTAAATGACCTATAATTATTTCCTGTGGTAGGGTACACTATAACCCTGTAATATAATACGTGGTCCAATTTACAAATTATAGGTCAATATTAAGGTCCGATACCGTGCCGTTAGTTAACATAGAAAAGTGTCTTCGTATTTCCTTGTTTTAATGCACTATTTAAAATATACATAGTGTACCCCCTAATTGACCTATAATTATTTCCTGTGGTAGGGTACACTATTACCCTGTAATATAATACCTGGTCCAATTTAAATATTATGGGTCAATATTAAGGTCTGATATTGCGCCTTGCGTTAGTTAACCATTGAAAGATGTCTTTGAATTTTTAAAGCATTTTTGAACGCTTATTTCTTCATTTTAAACATCTCAGAACACTCTATTTCGCATAGGCATACATAGTAAAATTTAGGGTCACGCTGTGTACCCCCTAAATGACCTATAATTATTTCCTGTGGTAGGGTACACTATTTCCCTGTAATATAATACGTGGTCCAATTTAAAAATTATAGGTCAATATTAAGGTCCGATACCGTGCCGTTAGTTAACATAGAAAAATGTCTTTGAATTTTTAAAGCATTTTAGAACGCTTATTTCCTCATTTTAAGCTTCTCAGAACACTTTATTTCGCATAGGCATACATAGTAAACTTTAGGGTCACTCTGTGTACCCCCTAATTGACCTATAATTATTTCCTGTGGTAGGGTACACTATAACCCTGTAATATAATACGTGGTCCAATTTAAAAATTATAGGTCAATATTAAGGTCCGATACCGTGCCGTTAGTTAACATAGAAAAGTGTCTTCGTATTTTCTTGTTTTAATGCACTATTTAAAATATACATAGTGTACCCCCTAATTGACCTATAATTATTTCCTGTGGTAGGGTGCACTATTACCCTGTAATATAATACCTGGTCCAATTTAAATATTATGGGTCAATATTAAGGTCTGATATTGCGCTTTGCGCTAGTTAACCATTGAAAGATGTCTTTGAATTTTTAAAGCATTTTAGAACGCTTATTTCTTCATTTTAAGCTTCTCAGAACACTTTATTTCGCATAGGCATACATAGTAAAATTTAGGGTCACGCTGTGTACCCCCTAAATGACCTATAATTATTTCCTGTGGTAGGGCACACTATTACCCTGTAATATAATACGTGGTCCAATTTAAAAATTATAGGTCAATATTAAGGTCCGATACCGTGCCGTTAGTTAACATAGAAAAATGTCTTTGAATTTTTAAAGCATTTTAGAACGCTTATTTCCTCATTTTAAGCTTCTCAGAACACTTTATTTCGCATAGGCATACATAGTAAACTTTAGGGTCACTCTGTGTACCCCCTAATTGACCTATAATTATTTCCTGTGGTAGGGTACACTATAACCCTGTAATATAATACGTGGTCCAGTTTAAAAATTATAGGTCAATATTAAGGTCCGATACCGTGCCGTTAGTTAACATAGAAAAGTGTCTTCGTATTTCCATGTTTTAATGCACTATTTAAAATATACATAGTGTATCCCCTAATTGACCTATAATTATTTCCTGTGGTAGGGTACACTATTACCCTGTAATATAATACCTGGTCCAATTTAAATATTATGGGTCAATATTAAGGTCTGATATTGCGCCTTGCGTTAGTTAACCATTGAAAGATGTCTTTGAATTTTTAAAGCATTTTAGAACGCTTATTTCTTCATTTTAAGCATCTCAGAACACTCTATTTCGCATAGGCATACATAGTAAAATTTAGGGTCACGCTGTGTACCCCCTAAATGACCTATAATTATTTCCTGTGGTAGGGTACATTATTACCCTGTAATATAATACGTGGTCCAATTTGAAAATTATAGGTCAATATTAAGGTCCGATACCGTGCCGTTAGTTAACATAGAAAAATGTCTTTGAATTTTTAAAGCATTTTAGAACGCTTATTTCCTCATTTTAAGCTTCTCAGAACACTTTATTTCGCATAGGCATACATAGTAAAATTTAGGGTCACGCTGTGTACCCCCTAAATGACCTATAATTAATTCCTGTGGTAGGGTACACTATTACCCTGTAATATAATACGTGGTCCAATGTAAAAATTATAGGTCAATATTAAGTTCCGATACCGTGCCGTTAGTTAACATTGAAAAATGTCTTCGTATTTCCTTGTTTTAATGCACTATTTAAAATATACATAGTGTAATTGACCTATAATTATTTCCTGTGGTAGGGTACACTATTACCCTGTAATACAATACCTTGTTCAATTTAAATATTATGGGTCAATATTAAGGTTTGATATTGCGCCTTGCGTTAGTTAACCATTGAAAGATGTCTTTGAATTTTTAAAGCATTTTAGAACGCTTATTTCTTCATTTTAAGCTTCTCAGAACACTTTATTTCGCATAGGCATACATAGTAAACTTTAGGGTCACGCTGTGTACCCCCTAATTGACCTATAATTATTTCCTGTGGTAGGGTACACTATTACCCTGTAATATAATAGGTGGTCCAATTTAAAAATTATAGGTCAATATTAAGGTCCGATACCGTGCCGTTAGTTAGCATAGAAAAATGTCTTTGAATTTTAAAAGCATTTTAGAACGCTTATTTCCTCATTTTAAGCTTCTCAGAACACTTTATTTCGCATAGGCATACATAGTAAACTTTAGGGTCACACTGTGTACCCCCTAATTGACCTATAACTATTTCCTGTTTTAGGGTACACTATTACCCTGTAATATAATACCTGGTCCAATTTAAATATTATGGGTCAATATTAAGGTCTGATATTGCGCCTTGCGTTAGTTAACCATTGGAAGATGTCTTTGAATTTTTAAAGCATTTTAGAACGCTTATTTCTTCTTTTTAAGCATCTCAGAACACTCTATTTCGCATAGGCATACATAGTAAAATTTAGGGTCACGCTGTGTACCCCCTAAATGACCTATAATTATTTCCTGTGGTAGGGTACACTATTACCCTGTAATATAATACGTGGTCCAATTTAAAAATTATAGGTCAATATTAAGGTCCGATACCGTGCCGTTAGTTAACATAGAAAAATGTCTTTGAATTTTTAAAGCATTTTAGAACGCTTATTTCCTCATTTTAAGCTTCTCAGAACACTTTATTTCGCATAGGCATACATAGTAAACTTTAGGGTCACGCTGTGTACCCCCTAATTGACCTATAATTATTTTCTTTGGTAGGGTACACTATTACCCTGTAATATAATACCTGGTCCAATTTAAATTTTATGGGTCAATATTAAGGTCTGATATTGCGCCTTGCGTTAGTTAACCATTGAAAGATGTCTTTGAATTTTTAAAGCATTTTAGAACGCTTATTTCTTCATTTTAAGCTTCTCAGAACACTCTATTTCGCATAGGCATACATAGTAAAATTTAGGGTCACGCTGTGTACCCCCTAAATGACCTATAATTATTTCCTGTGGTAGGGTACACTATTACCCTGTAATATAATACGTGGTCCAATTTAAAAATTATAGGTCAATATTAAGTTCCGATACCGTGCCGTTAGTTAACATTGAAAACTGTCTTCGTATTTCCTTGTTTTAATGCACTATTTAAAATATACATAGTGTACCCCCTAATTGACCTATAATTATTTCCTGTGGTAGGGTACACTATTACCCTGTAATATAATAGGTGGTCCAATTTAAAAATTATAGGTCAATATTAAGGTCCGATACCGTGCCGTTAGTTAGCATAGAAAAATGTCTTTGAATTTTAAAAGCATTTTAGAACGCTTATTTCCTCATTTTAAGCTTCTCAGAACACTTTATTTCGCATAGGCATACATAGTAAACTTTAGGGTCACACTGTGTACCCCCTAATTGACCTATAATTATTTCCTTTGGTAGGGTACACTATTACCCTGTAATATAATACCTGGTCCAATTTAAATATTATGGGTCAATATTAAGGTCTGATATTGCGCCTTGCGTTAGTTAACCATTGAAAGATGTCTTTGAATTTTTAAAGCATTTTAGAACGCTTATTTCTTCATTTTAAGCATCTCAGAACACTCTATTTCGCATAGGCATACATAGTAAAATTTAGGGTCACGCTGTGTACCCCCTAAATGACCTATAATTATTTCCTGTGGTAGGGTACATTATTACCCTGTAATATAATACGTGGTCCAATTTGAAAATTATAGGTCAATATTAAGGTCCGATACCGTGCCGTTAGTTAACATAGAAAAATGTCTTTGAATTTTTAAAGCATTTTAGAACGCTTATTTCCTCATTTTAAGCTTCTCAGAACACTTTATTTCGCATAGGCATACATAGTAAAATTTAGGGTCACGCTGTGTACCCCCTAAATGACCTATAATTAATTCCTGTGGTAGGGTACACTATTACCCTGTAATATAATACGTGGTCCAATGTAAAAATTATAGGTCAATATTAAGTTCCGATACCGTGCCGTTAGTTAACATTGAAAAATGTCTTCGTATTTCCTTGTTTTAATGCACTATTTAAAATATACATAGTGTAATTGACCTATAATTATTTCCTGTGGTAGGGTACACTATTACCCTGTAATATAATACCTGGTCCAATTTAAATATTATGGGTCAATATTAAGGTCTGATATTGCGCCTAGCGTTAGTTAACCATTGAAAGATGTCTTTGAATTTTTAAAGCATTTTAGAACGCTTATTTCTTCATTTTAAGCTTCTCAGAACACTCTATTTCGCATAGGCATACATAGTAAACTTTAGGGTCACGCTGTGTACCCCCTAATTGACCTATAATTATTTCCTGTGGTAGGGTACACTATTACCCTGTGATATAATACGTGGTCCATTTTAAAAATTATAGGTCAATATTAAGATCCGATACCGTGCCGTTAGTTAACATAGAAAAGTGTCTTCGTATTTCCTTGTTTTAATGCACTATTTAAAATATACATAGTGTACCCCCTGATTGACCTATAATTATTTCCTGTGGCAGGGTACACTATTACCCTGTAATATAATACCTGGTCCAATTTAAATATTATGGGTCAATATTAAGGTCTGATATTGCGCCTAGCGTTAGTTAACCATTGAAAGATGTCTTTGAATTTTTAAAGCATTTTAGAACGCTTATTTCTTCATTTTAAGCTTCTCAGAACACTTTATTTCGCATAGGCATACATAGTAAACTTTAGGGTCACGCTGTGTACCCCCTAATTGACCTATAATTATTTCCTGTGGTAGGATACACCATAACCCTGTAATATAATACGTGGTCCAATTTAAAAATTATAGGTCAATATTAAGGTCCGATAACGGGCCGTTAGTTAACATAGAAATGTGTCTTCGTATTTCCTTGTTTTAATACACTATTTAAAATATACATAGTGTACCCCCTAATTGACCTATAATTATTTCCTGTGGCAGGGTACACTATTACCCTGTAATATAATACCTGGTCCAATTTAAATATTATGGGTCAATATTAAGGTCTGATATTGCGCCTAGCGTTAGTTAACCATTGAAAGATGTCTTTGAATTTTTAAAGCATTTTAGAACGCTTATTTCTTCATTTTAAGCATCTCAGAACACTCTATTTCGCATAGGCATACATAGTAAAATTTAGGGTCACACTGTGTACCCCCTAAATGACCTATAATTATTTCCTGTGGTAGGGTACACTATTACCCTGTAATATAATACGTGGTCCAATTTAAAAATTATAGGTCAATATTAAGGTCCGATACCGTGCCGTTAGTTAACATAGAAAAATGTCTTTGAATTTTTAAAGCATTTTAGAACGCTTATTTCTTCATTTTAAGCTTCTCAGAACACTCTATTTCCCATAGGCATACATAGTAAAATTTAGGGTCACGCTGTGTACCCCCTAAATGACCTATAATTATTTCCTGTGGTAGGGTACACTATTACCCTGTAATATAATACGTGGTACAATTTAAAAATTATAGGTCAATATTAAGGTCCGATACCGTGCCGTTAGTTAAAATAGAAAAGTGTCTTCGTATTTCCTTGTTTTAATGCACTATTTAAAATATACATAGTGTACCCCCTAAATGACCTATAATTATTTCCTGTGGTAGGGTACACTACTACCCTGTAATATAATACCTGGTCCAATTTAAATATTATGGGTCAATATTAAGGTTTGATATTGCGCCTTGCGTTAGTTAACCATTGAAAGATGTCTTTGAATTTTTAAAGCATTTTAGAACGCTTATTTCTTCATTTTAAGCTTCTCAGAACACTTTATTTCGCATAGGCATACATAGTAAACTTTAGGGTCACGCTGTGTACCCCCTAATTGACCTATAATTATTTCCTGTGGTAGGGTACACTATTACCCTGTAATATAATAGGTGGTCCAATTTAAAAATTATAGGTCAATATTAAGGTCCGATACCGTGCCGTTAGTTAGCATAGAAAAATGTCATTGAATTTTTAAAGCATTTTAGAACGCTTATTTCCTCATTTTAAGCTTCTCAGAACACTTTATTTCGCATTGGCATACATAGTAAACTTTAGGGTCACTCTGCGTACCCCCTAATTGACCTATAATTATTTCCTGTGATAGGGTACACTATAACCCTGTAATATAATACGTGGTCCAATTTACAAATTATAGGTCAATATTAAGGTCCGATACCGTGCCGTTAGTTAACATAGAAAAGTGTCTTCGTATTTCCTTGTTTTAATGCACTATTTAAAATATAAATAGTGTACCCCCTAATTGACCTATAATTATTTCCTGTGGTAGGGTACACTATTACCCTGTAATACAATACCTTGTTCAATTTAAATATTATGGGTCAATATTAAGGTTTGATATTGCGCCTTGCGTTAGTTAACCATTGAAAGATGTCTTTGAATTTTTAAAGCATTTTAGAACGCTTATTTCTTCATTTTAAGCTTCTCAGAACACTTTATTTCGCATAGGCATACATAGTAAACTTTAGGGTCACGCTGTGTACCCCCTAATTGACCTATAATTATTTCCTGTGGTAGGGTACACTATTACCCTGTAATATAATAGGTGGTCCAATTTAAAAATTATAGGTCAATATTAAGGTCCGATACCGTGCCGTTAGTTAGCATAGAAAAATGTCTTTGAATTTTTAAAGCATTTTAGAACGCTTATTTCCTCATTTTAAGCTTCTCAGAACACTTTATTTCGCATAGGCATACATAGTAAACTTTAGGGTCACTCTGCGTACCCCCTAAATGACCTATAATTATTTCCTGTGGTAGGGTACACTATAACCCTGTAATATAATACGTGGTCCAATTTACAAATTATAGGTCAATATTAAGGTCCGATACCGTGCCGTTAGTTAACATAGAAAAGTGTCTTCGTATTTCCTTGTTTTAATGCACTATTTAAAATATACATAGTGTACCCCCTAATTGACCTATAATTATTTCCTGTGGTAGGGTACACTATTACCCTGTAATATAATACCTGGTCCAATTTAAATATTATGGGTCAATATTAAGGTCTGATATTGCGCCTTGCGTTAGTTAACCATTGAAAGATGTCTTTGAATTTTTAAAGCATTTTTGAACGCTTATTTCTTCATTTTAAGCATCTCAGAACACTCTATTTCGCATAGGCATACATAGTAAAATTTAGGGTCACGCTGTGTACCCCCTAAATGACCTATAATTATTTCCTGTGGTAGGGTACACTATTTCCCTGTAATATAATACGTGGTCCAATTTAAAAATTATAGGTCAATATTAAGGTCCGATACCGTGCCGTTAGTTAACATAGAAAAATGTCTTTGAATTTTTAAAGCATTTTAGAACGCTTATTTCCTCATTTTAAGCTTCTCAGAACACTTTATTTCGCATAGGCATACATAGTAAACTTTAGGGTCACTCTGTGTACCCCCTAATTGACCTATAATTATTTCCTGTGGTAGGGTACACTATAACCCTGTAATATAATACGTGGTCCAATTTAAAAATTATAGGTCAATATTAAGGTCCGATACCGTGCCGTTAGTTAACATAGAAAAGTGTCTTCGTATTTTCTTGTTTTAATGCACTATTTAAAATATACATAGTGTACCCCCTAATTGACCTATAATTATTTCCTGTGGTAGGGTGCACTATTACCCTGTAATATAATACCTGGTCCAATTTAAATATTATGGGTCAATATTAAGGTCTGATATTGCGCTTTGCGCTAGTTAACCATTGAAAGATGTCTTTGAATTTTTAAAGCATTTTAGAACGCTTATTTCTTCATTTTAAGCTTCTCAGAACACTTTATTTCGCATAGGCATACATAGTAAAATTTAGGGTCACGCTGTGTACCCCCTAAATGACCTATAATTATTTCCTGTGGTAGGGCACACTATTACCCTGTAATATAATACGTGGTCCAATTTAAAAATTATAGGTCAATATTAAGGTCCGATACCGTGCCGTTAGTTAACATAGAAAAATGTCTTTGAATTTTTAAAGCATTTTAGAACGCTTATTTCCTCATTTTAAGCTTCTCAGAACACTTTATTTCGCATAGGCATACATAGTAAACTTTAGGGTCACTCTGTGTACCCCCTAATTGACCTATAATTATTTCCTGTGGTAGGGTACACTATAACCCTGTAATATAATACGTGGTCCAGTTTAAAAATTATAGGTCAATATTAAGGTCCGATACCGTGCCGTTAGTTAACATAGAAAAGTGTCTTCGTATTTCCATGTTTTAATGCACTATTAAAAATATACATAGTGTATCCCCTAATTGACCTATAATTATTTCCTGTGGTAGGGTACACTATTACCCTGTAATATAATACCTGGTCCAATTTAAATATTATGGGTCAATATTAAGGTCTGATATTGCGCCTTGCGTTAGTTAACCATTGAAAGATGTCTTTGAATTTTTAAAGCATTTTAGAACGCTTATTTCTTCATTTTAAGCATCTCAGAACACTCTATTTCGCATAGGCATACATAGTAAAATTTAGGGTCACGCTGTGTACCCCCTAAATGACCTATAATTATTTCCTGTGGTAGGGTACATTATTACCCTGTAATATAATACGTGGTCCAATTTGAAAATTATAGGTCAATATTAAGGTCCGATACCGTGCCGTTAGTTAACATAGAAAAATGTCTTTGAATTTTTAAAGCATTTTAGAACGCTTATTTCCTCATTTTAAGCTTCTCAGAACACTTTATTTCGCATAGGCATACATAGTAAAATTTAGGGTCACGCTGTGTACCCCCTAAATGACCTATAATTAATTCCTGTGGTAGGGTACACTATTACCCTGTAATATAATACGTGGTCCAATGTAAAAATTATAGGTCAATATTAAGTTCCGATACCGTGCCGTTAGTTAACATTGAAAAATGTCTTCGTATTTCCTTGTTTTAATGCACTATTTAAAATATACATAGTGTAATTGACCTATAATTATTTCCTGTGGTAGGGTACACTATTACCCTGTAATACAATACCTTGTTCAATTTAAATATTATGGGTCAATATTAAGGTTTGATATTGCGCCTTGCGTTAGTTAACCATTGAAAGATGTCTTTGAATTTTTAAAGCATTTTAGAACGCTTATTTCTTCATTTTAAGCTTCTCAGAACACTTTATTTCGCATAGGCATACATAGTAAACTTTAGGGTCACGCTGTGTACCCCCTAATTGACCTATAATTATTTCCTGTGGTAGGGTACACTATTACCCTGTAATATAATAGGTGGTCCAATTTAAAAATTATAGGTCAATATTAAGGTCCGATACCGTGCCGTTAGTTAGCATAGAAAAATGTCTTTGAATTTTAAAAGCATTTTAGAACGCTTATTTCCTCATTTTAAGCTTCTCAGAACACTTTATTTCGCATAGGCATACATAGTAAACTTTAGGGTCACACTGTGTACCCCCTAATTGACCTATAATTATTTCCTGTTTTAGGGTACACTATTACCCTGTAATATAATACCTGGTCCAATTTAAATATTATGGGTCAATATTAAGGTCTGATATTGCGCCTTGCGTTAGTTAACCATTGGAAGATGTCTTTGAATTTTTAAAGCATTTTAGAACGCTTATTTCTTCTTTTTAAGCATCTCAGAACACTCTATTTCGCATAGGCATACATAGTAAAATTTAGGGTCACGCTGTGTACCCCCTAAATGACCTATAATTATTTCCTGTGGTAGGGTACACTATTACCCTGTAATATAATACGTGGTCCAATTTAAAAATTATAGGTCAATATTAAGGTCCGATACCGTGCCGTTAGTTAACATAGAAAAATGTCTTTGAATTTTTAAAGCATTTTAGAACGCTTATTTCCTCATTTTAAGCTTCTCAGAACACTTTATTTCGCATAGGCATACATAGTAAACTTTAGGGTCACGCTGTGTACCCCCTAATTGACCTATAATTATTTTCTTTGGTAGGGTACACTATTACCCTGTAATATAATACCTGGTCCAATTTAAATTTTATGGGTCAATATTAAGGTCTGATATTGCGCCTTGCGTTAGTTAACCATTGAAAGATGTCTTTGAATTTTTAAAGCATTTTAGAACGCTTATTTCTTCATTTTAAGCTTCTCAGAACACTCTATTTCGCATAGGCATACATAGTAAAATTTAGGGTCACGCTGTGTACCCCCTAAATGACCTATAATTATTTCCTGTGGTAGGGTACACTATTACCCTGTAATATAATACGTGGTCCAATTTAAAAATTATAGGTCAATATTAAGTTCCGATACCGTGCCGTTAGTTAACATTGAAAACTGTCTTCGTATTTCCTTGTTTTAATGCACTATTTAAAATATACATAGTGTACCCCCTAATTGACCTATAATTATTTCCTGTGGTAGGGTACACTATTACCCTGTAATATAATAGGTGGTCCAATTTAAAAATTATAGGTCAATATTAAGGTCCGATACCGTGCCGTTAGTTAGCATAGAAAAATGTCTTTGAATTTTAAAAGCATTTTAGAACGCTTATTTCCTCATTTTAAGCTTCTCAGAACACTTTATTTCGCATAGGCATACATAGTAAACTTTAGGGTCACACTGTGTACCCCCTAATTGACCTATAATTATTTCCTTTGGTAGGGTACACTATTACCCTGTAATATAATACCTGGTCCAATTTAAATATTATGGGTCAATATTAAGGTCTGATATTGCGCCTTGCGTTAGTTAACCATTGAAAGATGTCTTTGAATTTTTAAAGCATTTTAGAACGCTTATTTCTTCATTTTAAGCATCTCAGAACACTCTATTTCGCATAGGCATACATAGTAAAATTTAGGGTCACGCTGTGTACCCCCTAAATGACCTATAATTATTTCCTGTGGTAGGGTACATTATTACCCTGTAATATAATACGTGGTCCAATTTGAAAATTATAGGTCAATATTAAGGTCCGATACCGTGCTGTTAGTTAACATAGAAAAATGTCTTTGAATTTTTAAAGCATTTTAGAACGCTTATTTCCTCATTTTAAGCTTCTCAGAACACTTTATTTCGCATAGGCATACATAGTAAAATTTAGGGTCACGCTGTGTACCCCCTAAATGACCTATAATTAATTCCTGTGGTAGGGTACACTATTACCCTGTAATATAATACGTGGTCCAATGTAAAAATTATAGGTCAATATTAAGTTCCGATACCGTGCCGTTAGTTAACATTGAAAAATGTCTTCGTATTTCCTTGTTTTAATGCACTATTTAAAATATACATAGTGTAATTGACCTATAATTATTTCCTGTGGTAGGGTACACTATTACCCTGTAATACAATACCTTGTTCAATTTAAATATTATGGGTCAATATTAAGGTTTGATATTGCGCCTTGCGTTAGTTAACCATTGAAAGATGTCTTTGAATTTTTAAAGCATTTTAGAACGCTTATTTCTTCATTTTAAGCTTCTCAGAACACTTTATTTCGCATAGGCATACATAGTAAACTTTAGGGTCACGCTGTGTACCCCCTAATTGACCTATAATTATTTCCTGTGGTAGGGTACACTATTACCCTGTAATATAATAGGTGGTCCAATTTAAAAATTATAGGTCAATATTAAGGTCCGATACCGTGCCGTTAGTTAGCATAGAAAAATGTCTTTGAATTTTAAAAGCATTTTAGAACGCTTATTTCCTCATTTTAAGCTTCTCAGAACACTTTATTTCGCATAGGCATACATAGTAAATTTTAGGGTCACACTGTGTACCCCCTAATTGACCTATAAATATTTCCTGTTTTAGGGTACACTATTACCCTGTAATATAATACCTGGTCCAATTTAAATATTATGGGTCAATATTAAGGTCTGATATTGCGCCTTGCGTTAGTTAACCATTGGAAGATGTCTTTGAATTTTTAAAGCATTTTAGAACGCTTATTTCTTCTTTTTAAGCATCTCAGAACACTCTATTTCGCATAGGCATACATAGTAAAATTTAGGGTCACGCTGTGTACCCCCTAAATGACCTATAATTATTTCCTGTGGTAGGGTACACTATTAACCTGTAATATAATACGTGGTCCAATTTAAAAATTATAGGTCAATATTAAGGTCCGATACCGTGCCGTTAGTTAACATAGAAAAATGTCTTTGAATTTTTAAAGCATTTTAGAACGCTTATTTCCTCATTTTAAGCTTCTCAGAACACTTTATTTCGCATAGGCATACATAGTTAACTTTAGGGTCACGCTGTGTACCCCCTAATTGACCTATAATTATTTTCTTTGGTAGGGTACACTATTACCCTGTAATATAATACCTGGTCCAATTTAAATTTTATGGGTCAATATTAAGGTCTGATATTGCGCCTTGCGTTAGTTAACCATTGAAAGATGTCTTTGAATTTTTAAAGCATTTTAGAACGCTTATTTCTTCATTTTAAGCTTCTCAGAACACTCTATTTCGCATAGGCATACATAGTAAAATTTAGGGTCACGCTGTGTACCCCCTAAATGACCTATAATTATTTCCTGTGGTAGGGTACACTATTACCCTGTAATATAATACGTGGTCCAATTTAAAAATTATAGGTCAATATTAAGTTCCGATACCGTGCCGTTAGTTAACATTGAAAACTGTCTTCGTATTTCCTTGTTTTAATGCACTATTTAAAATATACATAGTGTACCCCCTAATTGACCTATAATTATTTCCTGTGGTAGGGTACACTATTACCCTGTAATATAATAGGTGGTCCAATTTAAAAATTATAGGTCAATATTAAGGTCCGATACCGTGCCCTTAGTTAGCATAGAAAAATGTCTTTGAATTTTAAAAGCATTTTAGAACGCTTATTTCCTCATTTTAAGCTTCTCAGAACACTTTATTTCGCATAGGCATACATAGTAAACTTTAGGGTCACACTGTGTACCCCCTAATTGACCTATAATTATTTCCTTTGGAAGGGTACACTATTACCCTGTAATATAATACCTGGTCCAATTTAAATATTATGGGTCAATATTAAGGTCTGATATTGCGCCTTGCGTTATTTAACCATTGAAAGATGTCTTTGAATTTTTAAAGCATTTTAGAACGCTTATTTCTTCATTTTAAGCTTCTCAGAACACTCTATTTCCCATAGGCATACATAGTAAAATTTAGGGTCACGCTGTGTACCCCCTAAATGACCTATAATTATTTCCTGTGGTAGGGTACACTATTACCCTGTAATATAATACGTGGTCCAATTTAAAAATTATAGGTCAATATTAAGTTTCGATACCGTGCCGTTAGTTAACATTGAAAAATGTCTTCGTATTTCCTTGTTTTAATGCACTATTTAAAATACACATAGTGTACCCCCTAATTGACCTATAATTATTTCCTGTGGTAGGGTACACTATTACCCTGTAATACAATACCTGGTTCAATTTAAATATTATGGGTCAATATTAAGGTTTGATATTGCGCCTTGCGTTAGTTAACCATTGAAAGATGTCTTTGAATTTTTAAAGCATTTTAGAACGCTTATTTCTTCATTTTAAGCTTCTCAGAACACTTTATTTCGCATAGGCATACATAGTAAACTTTAGAGTCACGCTGTGTACCCCCTAATTGACCTATAATTATTTCCTGTGGTAGGGTACACTATTACCCTGTAATATAATAGGTGGTCCAATTTAAAAATTATAGGTCAATATTAAGGTCCGATACCGTGCCGTTAGTTAGCATAGAAAAATGTCTTTGAATTTTAAAAGCATTTTAGAACGCTTAATTTCCTCATTTTAAGCTTCTCAGAACACTTTATTTCGCATAGGCATACATAGTAAACTTTAGGGTCACACTGTGTACCCCCTAATTGACCTATAATTATTTCCTGTGGTAGGGTACACTATTACCCTGTAATATAATACGTGGTCCAATTTAAAAATTATGGGTCAATATTAAGGTCCGATACCGTGCCGTTAGTTAACATAGAAAAGTGTCTTCGTATTTCCTTGTTTTCATGCACAATTTAAAATATACATAGTGTACCCCCTAATTGACCTATAATTATTTCCTGTGGTAGGGTACACTATTACCCTGTAATATAATACCTGGTCCAATTTAAATATTATGGGTCAATATTAAGGTCTGATATTGCGCCTTGCGCTAGTTAACCATTGAAAGATGTCTTTGAATTTTTAAAGCATTTTAGAACGCTTATTTCTTCATTTTAAGCTTCTCAGAACACTCTATTTCGCATAAGCATACATAGTAAAATTTAGGGTCACGCTGTGTACCCCCTAAATGACCTATAATTATTTCCTGTGGTAGGGTACACTATTACCCTGTAATATAATACGTGGTCCAATTTAAAAATTATAGGTCAATATTAAGTTTCGATACCGTGCCGTTAGTTAACATTGAAAAATGTCTTCGTATTTCCTTGTTTTAATGCACTATTTAAAATACACATAGTGTACCCCCTAATTGACCTATAATTATTTCCTGTGGTAGGGTACACTATTACCCTGTAATACAATACCTGGTTCAATTTAAATATTATGGGTCAATATTAAGGTTTGATATTGCGCCTTGCGTTAGTTAACCATTGAAAGATGTCTTTGAATTTTTAAAGCATTTTAGAACGCTTATTTCTTCATTTTAAGCTTCTCAGAACACTTTATTTCGCATAGGCATACATAGTAAACTTTAGAGTCACGCTGTGTACCCCCTAATTGACCTATAATTATTTCCTGTGGTAGGGTACACTATTACCCTGTAATATAATAGGTGGTCCAATTTAAAAATTATAGGTCAATATTAAGGTCCGATACCGTGCCGTTAGTTAGCATAGAAAAATGTCTTTGAATTTTTAAAGCAATTTAGAACGCTTATTTCCTCATTTTAAACTTCTCAGAACACTTTATTTCGCATAGGCATACATAGTAAACTTTAGGGTCACTCTGCGTACCCCCTAATTGACCTATAATTATTTCCTGTGGTAGGGTACACTATAACCCTGTAATATAATACGTGGTCCAATTTAAAAATTATAGGTCAATATTAATTTCCGATACCGTGCCGTTAGTTAACATAGAAAAGTGTCTTCGTATTTCCTTGTTTTAATGCACTATTTAAAATATACATAGTGTACCCCCTAATTGACCTATAATTATTTCCTGTGGTAGGGTACACTATTACCCTGTAATATAATACCTGGTCCAATTTAAATATTATGGGTCAATATTAAGGTCTGATATTGCGCCTTGCGTTAGTTAACCATTGAAAGATGTCTTTGAATTTTTAAAGCATTTTTGAACGCTTATTTCTTCATTTTAAGCATCTCAGAACACTCTATTTCGCATAGGCATACATAGTAAAATTTAGGGTCACGCTGTGTACCCCCTAAATGACCTATAATTATTTCCTGTGGTAGGGTACATTATTACCCTGTAATATAATACGTGGTCCAATTTAAAAATTATAGGTCAATATTAAGGTCCGATACCGTGCCGTTAGTTAACATAGAAAAATGTCTTTGAATTTTTAAAGCATTTTAGAACGCTTATTTCCTCATTTTAAGCTTCTCAGAACACTTTATTTCGCATAGGCATACATAGTAAAATTTAGGGTCACGCTGTGTACCCCCTAAATGACCTATAATTAATTCCTGTGGTAGGGTACACTATTACCCTGTAATATAATACGTGGTCCAATGTAAAAATTATAGGTCAATATTAAGTTCCGATACCGTGCCGTTAGTTAACATTGAAAAATGTCTTCGTATTTCCTTGTTTTAATGCACTATTTAAAATATACATAGTGTACCCCCTAATTGACCTATAATTATTTCCTGTGGTAGGGTACACTATTACCCTGTAATACAATACCTTGATCAATTTAAATATTATGGGTCAATATTAAGGTTTGATATTGCGCCTTGCGTTAGTTAACCATTGAAAGATGTCTTTGAATTTTTAAAGCATTTTAGAACGCTTATTTCTTCATTTTAAGCTTCTCAGAACACTTTATTTCGCATAGGCATACATAGTAAACTTTAGGGTCACGCTGTGTACCCCCTAATTGGCCTATAATTATTTCCTGTGGTAGGGTACACTATTACCCTGTAATATAATAGGTGGTCCAATTTAAAAATTATAGGTCAATATTAAGGTCCGATACCGTGCCGTTAGTTAGCATAGAAAAATGTCTTTGAATTTTAAAAGCATTTTAGAACGCTTAATTTCCTCATTTTAAGCTTCTCAGAACACTTTATTTCGCATAGGCATACATAGTAAACTTTAGGGTCACACTGTGTACCCCCTAATTGTACTATAATTATTTCCTGTTTTAGGGTACACTATTACCCTGTAATATAATACCTGGTCCAATTTAAATATTATGGGTCAATATTAAGGTCTGATATTGCGCCTTGCGTTAGTTAACCATTGGAAGATGTCTTTGAATTTTTAAAGCATTTTAGAATGCTTATTTCTTCTTTTTAAGCATCTCAGAACACTCTATTTCGCATAGGCATACATAGTAAAATTTAGGGTCACGCTGTGTACCCCCTAAATGACCTATAATTATTTCCTGTGGTAGGGTACACTATTACCCTGTAATATAATACGTGGTCCAATTTAAAAATTATAGGTCAATATTAAGGTCCGATACCGTGCCGTTAGTTAACATAGAAAAATGTCTTTTAATTTTTAAAGCATTTTAGAACGCTTATTTCCTCATTTTAAGCTTCTCAGAACACTTTATATCGCATAGGCATACATAGTAAAATTTAGGGTCACGCTGTGTACCCCCTAAATGACCTATAATTAATTCCTGTGGTAGGGTACACTATTACCCTGTAATATAATACGTGGTCCAATGTAAAAATTATAGGTCAATATTAAGTTCCGATACCGTGCCGTTAGTTAACATTGAAAAATGTCTTCGTATTTCCTTGTTTTAATACACTATTTAAAATATACATAGTGTACCCCCTAATTGACCTATAATTATTTCCTGTGGTAGGGTACACTATTACCCTGTAATACAATACCTTGTTCAATTTAAATATTATGGGTCAATATTAAGGTTTGATATTGCGCCTTGCGTTAGTTAACCATTGAAAGATGTCTTTGAATTTTTAAAGCATTTTAGAACGCTTATTTCTTCATTTTAAGCTTCTCAGAACACTTTATTTCGCATAGGCATACATAGTAAACTTTAGGGTCACGCTGTGTACCCCCTAATTGACCTATAATTATTTCCTGTGGTAGGGTACACTATTACCCTGTAATATAATAGGTGGTCCAATTTAAAAATTATAGGTCAATATTAAGGTCCGATACCGTGCCGTTAGTTAGCATAGAAAAATGTCTTTGAATTTTAAAAGCATTTTAGAACGCTTATTTCCTCATTTTAAGCTTCTCAGAACACTTTATTTCGCATAGGCATACATAGTAAACTTTAGGGTCACACTGTGTACCCCCTAATTGACCTATAATTATTTCCTGTTTTAGGGTACACTATTACCCTGTAATATAATACCTGGTCCAATTTAAATATTATGGGTCAATATTAAGGTCTGATATTGCGCCTTGCGTTAGTTAACCATTGGAAGATGTCTTTGAATTTTTAAAGCATTTTAGAACGCTTATTTCTTCTTTTTAAGCATCTCAGAACACTCTATTTCGCATAGGCATACATAGTAAAATTTAGGGTCACGCTGTGTACCCCCTAAATGACCTATAATTATTTCCTGTGGTAGGGTACACTATTACCCTGTAATATAATACGTGGTCCAATTTAAAAATTATAGGTCAATATTAAGGTCCGATACCGTGCCGTTAGTTAACATAGAAAAATGTCTTTGAATTTTTAAAGCGTTTTAGAGCGCTTATTTCCTCATTTTAAGCTTCTCAGAACACTGTATTTCGCATAGGCATACATAGTAAATTTTAGGGTCACGCTGTGTACCCCCTAATTGACCTATAATTATTTCCTTTGGAAGGGTACACTATTACCCTGTAATATAATACCTGGTCCAATTTAAATATTATGGGTCAATATTAAGGTCTGATATTGCGCCTTGCGTTATTTAACCATTGAAAGATGTCTTTGAATTTTTAAAGCATTTTAGAACGCTTATTTCTTCATTTTAAGCTTCTCAGAACACTCTATTTCCCATAGGCATACATAGTAAAATTTAGGGTCACGCTGTGTACCCCCTAAATGACCTATAATTATTTCCTGTGGTAGGGTACACTATTACCCTGTAATATAATACGTGGTCCAATTTAAAAATTATAGGTCAATATTAAGTTCCGATACCGTGCCGTTAGTTAACATTGAAAAATGTCTTCGTATTTCCTTGTTTTAATGCACTATTTAAAATACACATAGTGTACCCCCTAATTGACCTATAATTATTTCCTGTGGTAGGGTACACTATTACCCTGTAATACAATACCTGGTTCAATTTAAATATTATGGGTCAATATTAAGGTTTGATATTGCGCCTTGCGTTAGTTAACCATTGAAAGATGTCTTTGAATTTTTAAAGCATTTTAGAACGCTTATTTCTTCATTTTAAGCTTCTCAGAACACTTTATTTCGCATAGGCATACATAGTAAACTTTAGGGTCACGCTGTGTACCCCCTAATTGACCTATAATTATTTCCTGTGGTAGGGTACACTATTACCCTGTAATATAATAGGTGGTCCAATTTAAAAATTATAGGTCAATATTAAGGTCCGATACCGTGCCGTTAGTTAGCATAGAAAAATGTCTTTGAATTTTTAAAGCATTTTAGAACGCTTATTTCCTCATTTTAAGCTTCTCAGAACACTTTATTTCGCATAGGCATACATAGTAAACTTTAGGGTCACTCTGCGTACCCCCTAATTGACCTATAATTATTTCCTGTGGTAGGGTACACTATAACCCTGTAATATAATACGTGGTCCAATTTAAAAATTATAGGTCAATATTAATTTCCGATACCGTGCCGTTAGTTAACATAGAAAAGTGTCTTCGTATTTCCTTGTTTTAATGCACTATTTAAAATATACATAGTGTACCCCCTCATTGACCTATAATTATTTCCTGTGGTAGGGTACACTATTACCCTGTAATATAATACCTGGTCCAATTTAAATATTATGGGTCAATATTAAGGTCTGATATTGCGCCTTGCGTTAGTTAACCATTGAAAGATGTCTTTGAATTTTTAAAGCATTTTTGAACGCATATTTCTTCATTTTAAGCATCTCAGAACACTCTATTTCGCATAGGCATACATAGTAAAATTTAGGGTCACGCTGTGTACCCCCTAAATGACCTATAATTATTTCCTGTGGTATTGTATATTATTACCCTGTAATATAATACGTGGTCCAATTTAAAAATTATAGGTCAATATTAAGGTCCGATACCGTGCCGTTAGTTAACATAGAAAAATGTCTTTGAATTTTTAAAGCATTTTAGAACGCTTATTTCCTCATTTTAAGCTTCTCAGAACACTTTATTTCGCATAGGCATACATAGTAAAATTTAGGGTCACGCTGTGTACCCCCTAAATGACCTATAATTAATTCCTGTGGTAGGGTACACTATTACCCTGTAATATAATACGTGGTCCAATGTAAAAATTATAGGTCAATATTAAGTTCCGATACCGTGCCGTTAGTTAACATTGAAAAATGTCTTCGTATTTCCTTGTTTTAATGCACTATTTAAAATATACATAGTGTACCCCCTAATTGACCTATAATTATTTCCTGTGGTAGGGTACACTATTACCCTGTAATACAATACCTTGTTCAATTTAAATATTATGGGTCAATATTAAGGTTTGATATTGCGCCTTGCGTTAGTTAACCATTGAAAGATGTCTTTGAATTTTTAAAGCATTTTAGAACGCTTATTTCTTCATTTTAAGCTTCTCAGAACACTTTATTTCGCATAGGCATACATAGTAAACTTTAGGGTCACGCTGTGTACCCCCTAATTGACCTATAATTATTTCCTGTGGTAGGGTACACTATTACCCTGTAATATAATAGGTGGTCCAATTTAAAAATTATAGGTCAATATTAAGGTCCGATACCGTGCCGTTAGTTAGCATAGAAAAATGTCTTTGAATTTTAAAAGCATTTTAGAACGCTTATTTCCTCATTTTAAGCTTCTCAGAACACTTTATTTCGCATAGGCATACATAGTAAACTTTAGGGTCACACTGTGTACCCCCTAATTGACCTATAATTATTTCCTGTGGTAGGGTACACTATTACCCTGTAGTATAATACGTGGTCCAATTTAAAAATTATGGGTCAATATTAAGGTCCGATACCGTGCCGTTAGTTAACATAGAAAAGTGTCTTCGTATTTCCTTGTTTTAATGCACAATTTAAAATATACATAGTGTGCCCCCTAATTGACCTATAATTATTTCCTGTGGTAGGGTACACTATTACCCTGTAATATAATACGTGGTCCAATGTAAAAATTATAGGTCAATATTAAGTTCCGATACCGTGCCGTTAGTTAACATTGAAAAATGTCTTCGTATTTCCTTGTTTTAATGCACTATTTAAAATATACATAGTGTACCCCCTAATTGACCTATAATTATTTCCTGTGGTAGGGTACACTATTACCCTGTAATACAATAACTTGTTCAATTTAAATATTATGGGTCAATATTAAGGTCTGATATTGCGCCTTGCGTTAGTTAACCATTGAAAGATGTCTTTGAATTTTTAAAGCATTTTTGAACGCATATTTCTTCATTTTAAGCATCTCAGAACACTCTATTTCGCATAGGCATACATAGTAAAATTTAGGGTCACGCTGTGTACCCCCTAAATGACCTATAATTATTTCCTGTGGTATTGTACATTATTACCCTGTAATATAATACGTGGTCCAATTTAAAAATTATAGGTCAATATTAAGGTCCGATACCGTGCCGTTAGTTAACATAGAAAAATGTCTTTGAATTTTTAAAGCATTTTAGAACGCTTATTTCCTCATTTTAAGCTTCTCAGAACACTTTATTTCGCATAGGCATACATAGTAAAATTTAGGGTCACGCTGTGTACCCCCTAAATGATCTATAATTAATTCCTGTGGTAGGGTACACTATTACCCTGTAATATAATACGTGGTCCAATGTAAAAATTATAGGTCAATATTAAGTTCCGATACCGTGCCGTTAGTTAACATTGAAAAATGTCTTAGTATTTCCTTGTTTTAATGCACTATTTAAAATATACATAGTGTACCCCCTAATTGACCTATAATTATTTCCTGTGGTAGGGTACACTATTACCCTGTAATACAATACCTTGTTCAATTTAAATATTATGGGTCAATATTAAGGTTTGATATTGCGCCTTGCGTTAGTTAACCATTGAAAGATGTCTTTGAATTTTTAAAGCATTTTAGAACGCTTATTTCTTCATTTTAAGCTTCTCAGAACACTTTATTTCGCATAGGCATACATAGTAAACTTTAGGGTCACGCTGTGTACCCCCTAATTGACCTATAATTATTTCCTGTGGTAGGGTACACTATTACCCTGTAATATAATAGGTGGTCCAATTTAAAAATTATAGGTCAATATTAAGGTCCGATACCGTGCCGTTAGTTAGCATAGAAAAATGTCTTTGAATTTTAAAAGCATTTTAGAACGCTTAATTTCCTCATTTTAAGCTTCTCAGAACACTTTATTTCGCATAGGCATACATAGTAAACTTTAGGGTCACACTGTGTACCCCCTAATTGACCTATAATTATTTCCTGTGGTAGGGTACACTATTACCCTGTAATATAATACGTGGTCCAATTTAAAAATTATGGGTCAATATTAAGGTCCGATACCGTGCCGTTAGTTAACATAGAAAAGTGTCTTCGTATTTCCTTGTTTTAATGCACAATTTAAAATATACATAGTGTACCCCCTAATTGACCTATAATTATTTCCTGTGGTAGGGTACACTATTACCCTGTAATATAATACCTGGTCCAATTTAAATATTATGGGTCAATATTAAGGTCTGATATTGCGCCTTGCGCTAGTTAACCATTGAAAGATGTCTTTGAATTTTTAAAGCATTTTAGAACGCTTATTTCTTCATTTTAAGCTTCTCAGAACACTCTATTTCGCATAAGCATACATAGTAAAATTTAGGGTCACGCTGTGTACCCCCTAAATGACCTATAAATATTTCCTGTGGTAGGGTACACTATTACCCTGTAATATAATACGTGGTCCAATTTAAAAATTATAGGTCAATATTAAGGTCCGATACCGTGCCGTTAGTTAGCATAGAAAAATGTCTTTGAATTTTAAAAGCAATTTAGAACGCTTATTTCCTCATTTTAAGCTTCTCAGAACACTTTATTTCGCATAGGCATACATAGTAAACTTTAGGGTCACACTGTGTACCCCCTAATTGACCTATAATTATTTCCTGTTTTAGGGTACACTATTACCCTGTAATATAATACCTGGTCCAATTTAAATATTATGGGTCAATATTAAGGTTTGATATTGCGCCTTGCGTTAGTTAACCATTGAAAGATGTCTTTGAATTTTTAAAGCATTTTAGAACGCTTATTTCTTCATTTTAAGCTTCTCAGAACACTTTATTTCGCATAGGCATACATAGTAAAATTTAGGGTCACGCTGTGTACCCCCTAAATGACCTATAATTATTTCCTGTGGTAGGGTACACTATTACCCTGTAATATAATACGTGGTCCAATTTAAAAATTATAGGTCAATATTAAGGTCCGATACCGTGCCGTTAGTTAACATAGAAAAATGTCTTTTAATTTTTAAAGCATTTTAGAACGCTTATTTCCTCATTTTAAGCTTCTCAGAACACTTTATTTCGCATAGGCATACATAGTAAAATTTAGGGTCACGCTGTGTACCCCCTAAATGACCTATAATTAATTCCTGTGGTAGGGTACACTATTACCCTGTAATATAATACGTGGTCCAATGTAAAAATTATAGGTCAATATTAAGTTCCGATACCATGCCGTTAGTTAACATTGAAAAATGTCTTCGTATTTCCTTGTTTTAATACACTATTTAAAATATACATAGTGTACCCCCTAATTGACCTATAATTATTTCCTGTGGTAGGGTACACTATTACCCTGTAATACAATACCTTGTTCAATTTAAATATTATGGGTCAATATTAAGGTTTGATATTGCGCCTTGCGTTAGTTAACCATTGAAAGATGTCTTTGAATTTTTAAAGCATTTTAGAACGCTTATTTCTTCATTTTAAGCTTCTCAGAACACTTTATTTCGCATAGGCATACATAGTAAACTTTAGGGTCACGCTGTGTACCCCCTAATTGACCTATAATTATTTCCTGTGGTAGGGTACACTATTACCCTGTAATATAATAGGTGGTCCAATTTAAAAATTATAGGTCAATATTAAGGTCCGATACCGTGCCGTTAGTTAGCATAGAAAAATGTCTTTGAATTTTAAAAGCATTTTAGAACGCTTATTTCCTCATTTTAAGCTTCTCAGAACACTTTATTTCGCATAGGCATACATAGTAAACTTTAGGGTCACACTGTGTACCCCCTAATTGACCTATAATTATTTCCTGTTTTAGGGTACACTATTACCCTGTAATATAATACCTGGTCCAATTTAAATATTATGGGTCAATATTAAGGTCTGATATTGCGCCTTGCGTTAGTTAACCATTGGAAGATGTCTTTGAATTTTTAAAGCATTTTAGAACGCTTATTTCTTCTTTTTAAGCATCTCAGAACACTCTATTTCGCATAGGCATACATAGTAAAATTTAGGGTCACGCTGTGTACCCCCTAAATGACCTATAATTATTTCCTGTGGTAGGGTACACTATTACCCTGTAATATAATACGTGGTCCAATTTAAAAATTATAGGTCAATATTAAGGTCCGATACCGTGCCGTTAGTTAACATAGAAAAATGTCTTTGAATTTTTAAAGCGTTTTAGAGCGCTTATTTCCTCATTTTAAGCTTCTCAGAACACTGTATTTCGCATAGGCATACATAGTAAATTTTAGGGTCACGCTGTGTACCCCCTAATTGACCTATAATTATTTCCTTTGGTAGGGTACACTATTACACTGTAATATAATACCTGGTCCAATTTAAATTTTATGGGTCAATATTAAGGTCTGATATTGCGCCTTGCGTTAGTTAACCATTGAAAGAAGTCTTTGAATTTTTAAAGCATTTTAGAACGCTTATTTCTTCATTTTAAGCTTCTCAGAACACTCTATTTCGCATAGGCATACATAGTAAAAGTTAGGGTCACGCTGTGTACCCCCTAAATGACCTATAATTATTTCCTGTGGTAGGGTACACTATTACCCTGTAATATAATACGTGGTCCAATTTAAAAATTATAGGTCAATATTAAGTTCCGATACCGTGCCGTTAGTTAACATTGAAAACTGTCTTCGTATTTCCTTGTTTTAATGCACTATTTAAAATATACATAGTGTACCCCCTAATTGACCTATAATTATTTCCTGTGGTAGGGTACACTATTACCCTGTAATACAATACCTTGTTCAATTTAAATATTATGGGTCAATATTAAGGTTTGATATTGCCCCTTGCGTAAGTTAACCATTGAAAGATGTCTTTGAATTTTTAAAGCATTTTAGAACGCTTATTTCTTCATTTTAAGCTTCTCAGAACACTTTATTTCGCATAGGCATACATAGTAAACTTTAGGGTCACGCTGTGTACCCCCTAATTGACCTATAATTATTTCCTGTTTTAGGGTACACTATTACCCTGTAATATAATAGGTGGTCCAATTTAAAAATTATAGGTCAATATTAAGGTCCGATACCGTGCCGTTAGTTAGCATAGAAAAATGTCTTTGAATTTTAAAAGCATTTTAGAACGCTTATTTCCTCATTTTAAGCTTCTCAGAACACTTTATTTCGCATAGGCATACATAGTAAACTTTAGGGTCACACTGTGTACCCCCTAATTGACCTATAATTATTTCCTTTGGAAGGGTACACTATTACCCTGTAATATAATACCTGGTCCAATTTAAATATTATGGGTCAATATTAAGGTCTGATATTGCGCCTTGCGTTATTTAACCATTGAAAGATGTCTTTGAATTTTTAAAGCATTTTAGAACGCTTATTTCTTCATTTTAAGCTTCTCAGAACACTCTATTTCCCATAGGCATACATAGTAAAATTTAGGGTCACGCTGTGTACCCCCTAAATGACCTATAATTATTTCCTGTGGTAGGGTACACTATTACCCTGTAATATAATACGTGGTCCAATTTAAAAATTATAGGTCAATATTAAGTTCCGATACCGTGCCGTTAGTTAACATTGAAAAATGTCTTCGTATTTCCTTGTTTTAATGCACTATTTAAAATACACATAGTGTACCCCCTAATTGACCTATAATTATTTCCTGTGGTAGGGTACACTATTACCCTGTAATACAATACCTGGTTCAATTTAAATATTATGGGTCAATATTAAGGTCTGATATTGCGCCTTGCGTTAGTTAACCATTGAAAGATGTCTTTGAATTTTTAAAGCATTTTTGAACGCATATTTCTTCATTTTAAGCATCTCAGAACACTCTATTTCGCATAGGCATACATAGTAAAATTTAGGGTCACGCTGTGTACCCCCTAAATGACCTATAATTATTTCCTGTGGTATTGTACATTATTACCCTGTAATATAATACGTGGTACAATTTAAAAATTATAGGTCAATATTAAGGTCCGATACCGTGCCGTTAGTTAACATAGAAAAATGTCTTTGAATTTTTAAAGCATTTTAGAACGCTTATTTCCTCATTTTAAGCTTCTCAGAACACTTTATTTCGCATAGGCATACATAGTAAAATTTAGGGTCACGCTGTGTACCCCCTAAATGACCTATAATTAATTCCTGTGGTAGGGTACACTATTACCCTGTAATATAATACGTGGTCCAATGTAAAAATTATAGGTCAATATTAAGTTCCGATACCGTGCCGTTAGTTAACATTGAAAAATGTCTTCGTATTTCCTTGTTTTAATGCACTATTTAAAATATACATAGTGTACCCCCTAATTGACCTATAATTATTTCCTGTGGTAGGGTACACTATTACCCTGTAATACAATACCTTGTTCAATTTAAATATTATGGGTCAATATTAAGGTTTGATATTGCGCCTTGCGTTAGTTAACCATTGAAAGATGTCTTTGAATTTTTAAAGCATTTTAGAACGCTTATTTCTTCATTTTAAGCTTCTCAGAACACTTTATTTCGCATAGGCATACATAGTAAACTTTAGGGTCACGCTGTGTACCCCCTAATTGACCTATAATTATTTCCTGTGGTAGGGTACACTATTACCCTGTAATATAATACGTGGTCCAATTTAAAAATTATGGGTCAATATTAAGGTCCGATACCGTGCCGTTAGTTAACATAGAAAAGTGTCTTCGTATTTCCTTGTTTTAATGCACAATTTAAAATATACATAGTGTACCCCCTAATTGACCTATAATTATTTCCTGTGGTAGGGTACACTATTACCCTGTAATATAATACCTGGTCCAATTTAAATATTATGGGTCAATATTAAGGTCTGATATTGCGCCTTGCGCTAGTTAACCATTGAAAGATGTCTTTGAATTTTTAAAGCATTTTAGAACGCTTATTTCTTCATTTTAAGCTTCTCAGAACACTTTATTTCGCATAGGCATACATAGTAAACTTTAGGGTCACGCTGTGTACCCCCTAATTGACCTATAATTATTTCCTGTGGTAGGATACACTATTACCCTGTAATATAATAGGTGGTCCAATTTAAAAATTATAGGTCAATATTAAGGTCCGATACCGTGCCGTTAGTTAGCATAGAAAAATGTCTTTGAATTTTTAAAGCATTTTAGAACGCTTATTTCCTCATTTTAAGCTTCTCAGAACACTTTATTTCGCATAGGCATACATAGTAAACTTTAGGGTCACTCTGCGTACCCCCTAATTGACCTATAATTATTTCCTGTGGTAGGGTACACTATAACCCTGTAATATAATACGTGGTCCAATTTAAAAATTATAGGTCAATATTAATTTCCGATACCGTGCCGTTAGTTAACATAGAAAAGTGTCTTCGTATTTCCTTGTTTTAATGCACTATTTAAAATATACATAGTGTACCCCCTAATTGACCTATAATTATTTCCTGTGGTAGGGTACACTATTACTTTGTAATATAATACCTGGTCCAATTTAAATATTATGGGTCAATATTAAGGTCTGATATTGCGCCTTGCGTTAGTTAACCATTGAAAGATGTCTTTGAATTTTTAAAGCATTTTTGAACGCATATTTCTTCATTTTAAGCATCTCAGAACACTCTATTTCGCATAGGCATACATAGTAAAATTTAGGGTCACGCTGTGTACCCCCTAAATGACCTATAATTATTTCCTGTGGTAGGGTACATTATTACCCTGTAATATAATACGTGGTCCAATTTAAAAATTATAGGTCAATATTAAGGTCCGATACCGTGCCGTTAGTTAACATAGAAAAATGTCTTTGAATTTTTAAAGCATTTTAGAACGCTTATTTCCTCATTTTAAGCTTCTCAGAACACTTTATTTCGCATAGGCATACATAGTAAAATTTAGGGTCACGCTGTGTACCCCCTAAATGACCTATAATTAATTCCTGTGGTAGGGTACACTATTACCCTGTAATATAATACGTGGTCCAATGTAAAAATTATAGGTCAATATTAAGTTCCGATACCGTGCCGTTAGTTAACATTGAAAAATGTCTTCGTATTTCCTTGTTTTAATGCACTATTTAAAATATACATAGTGTACCCCCTAATTGACCTATAATTATTTCCTGTGGTAGGGTACACTATTACCCTGTAATACAATACCTTGTTCAATTTAAATATTATGGGTCAATATTAAGGTTTGATATTACGCCTTGCGTTAGTTAACCATTGAAAGATGTCTTTGAATTTTTAAAGCATTTTAGAACGCTTATTTCTTCATTTTAAGCTTCTCAGAACACTTTATTTCGCATAGGCATACATAGTAAACTTTAGGGTCACGCTGTGTACCCCCTAATTGACCTATAATTATTTCCTGTGGTAGGGTACACTATTACCCTGTAATATAATAGGTGGTCCAATTTAAAAATTATAGGTCAATATTAAGGTCCGATACCGTGCCGTTAGTTAGCATAGAAAAATGTCTTTGAATTTTAAAAGCATTTTAGAACGCTTATTTCCTCATTTTAAGCTTCTCAGAACACTTTATTTCGCATAGGCATACATAGTAAACTTTAGGGTCACACTGTGTACCCCCTAATTGACCTATAATTATTTCCTGTGGTAGGGTACACTATTACCCTGTAATATAATACGTGGTCCAATTTAAAAATTATGGGTCAATATTAAGGTCCGATACCGTGCCGTTAGTTAACATAGAAAAGTGTCTTCGTATTTCCTTGTTTTAATGCACAATTTAAAATATACATAGTGTACCCCCTAATTGACCTATAATTATTTCCTGTGGTAGGGTACACTATTACCCTGTAATATAATACCTGGTCCAATTTAAATATTATGGGTCAATATTAAGGTCTGATATTGCGCCTTGCGCTAGTTAACCATTGAAAGATGTCTTTGAATTTTTAAAGCATTTTAGAACGCTTATTTCTTCATTTTAAGCTTCTCAGAACACTCTATTTCGCATAAGCATACATAGTAAAATTTAGGGTCACGCTGTGTACCCCCTAAATGACCTATAAATATTTCCTGTGGTAGGGTACACTATTACCCTGTAATATAATACGTGGTCCAATTTAAAAATTATAGGTCAATATTAAGGTCCGATACCGTGCCGTTAGTTAACATTGAAAAATGTCTTTGAATTTTTAAAGCATTTTAGAACGCTTATTTCCTCATTTTAAGCTTCTCAGAACACTTTATTTCGCATAGGCATACATAGTAAACTTTAGGGTCACGCTGTGTACCCCCTAATTGACCTATAATTATTTCCTGTGGTAGGATACACTATAACCCTGTAATATAATACGTGGTCCAATTTAAAAATTATAGGTCAATATTAAGGTCCGATACCGTGCCGTTAGTTAACATAGAAAAGTGTCTTCGTATTTCCTTGTTTTAATGCACTATTTAAAATATACATAGTGTACCCCCTAATTGACCTATAATTATTTCCTGTGGAAGGGTACACTATTACCCTGTAATATAATACCTGGTCCAATTTAAATATTATGGGTCAATATTAAGGTCTGATATTGCGCCTTGCGTTAGTTAACCATTGAAAGATGTCTTTGAATTTTTAAAGCATTTTAGAACGCTTATTTCTTCATTTTAAGCTTCTCAGAACACTCTATTTCGCATTGGCATACATAGTAAATTTTAGGGTCATGCTGTGTACCACCTAATTGACCTATAATTATTTCCTGTGGTAAGGTACACTATTACCCTGTAATATAATACGTGGTACAATTTAAAAATTATAGGTCAATATTAAGGTCCGATACCGTGCCGTTAGTTAACATAGAAAAGTGTCTTCGTATTTCCTTGTTTTAATGCACTATTTAAAATATACATAGTGTACCCCCTAATTGACCTATAATTATTTCCTGTGGTAGGGTGCACTATTACCCTGTAATATAATACCTGGTCCAATTTAAATATTATGGGTCAATATTAAGGTCTGATATTGCGCCTTGCGCTAGTTAACCATTGAAAGATGTCTTTGAATTTTTAAAGCATTTTAGAACGCTTATTTCTTCATTTTAAGCTTCTCAGAACACTTTATTTCGCATAGGCATACATAGTAAAATTTAGGGTCACGCTGTGTACCCCCTAAATGACCTATAATTATTTCCTGTGGTAGGGCACACTATTACCCTGTAATATAATACGTGGTCGAATTTAAAAATTATAGGTCAATATTAAGGTCCGATACCGTGCCGTTAGTTAACATAGAAAAATGTCTTTGAATTTTTAAAGCATTTTAGAACGCTTATTTCCTCATTTTAAGCTTCTCAGAACACTTTATTTCGCATAGGCATACATAGTAAACTTTAGGGTCACTCTGTGTACCCCCTAAATGACCTATAATTAATTCCTGTGGTAGGGTACACTATTACCCTGTAATATAATACGTGGTCCAATGTAAAAATTATAGGTCAATATTAAGTTCCGATACCGTGCCGTTAGTTAACATTGAAAAATGTCTTCGTATTTCCTTGTTTTAATGCACTATTTAAAATATACATAGTGTACCCCCTAATTGACCTATAATTATTTCCTGTGGTAGGGTACACTATTACCCTGTAATACAATACCTTGTTCAATTTAAATATTATGGGTCAATATTAAGGTTTGATATTGCGCCTTGCGTTAGTTAACCATTGAAAGATGTCTTTGAATTTTTAAAGCATTTTAGAACGCTTATTTCTTCATTTTAAGCTTCTCAGAACACTTTATTTCGCATAGGCATACATAGTAAACTTTAGGGTCACGCTGTGTACCCCCTAATTGACCTATAATTATTTCCTGTGGTAGGGTACACTATTACCCTGTAATATAATAGGTGGTCCAATTTAAAAATTATAGGTCAATATTAAGGTCCGATACCGTGCCGTTAGTTAGCATAGAAAATTGTCTTTGAATTTTAAAAGCATTTTAGAACGCTTATTTCCTCATTTTAAGCTTCTCAGAACACTTTATTTCGCATAGGCATACATAGTAAACTTTAGGGTCACACTGTGTACCCCCTAATTGACCTATAATTATTTCCTTTGGAAGGGTGCACTATTACCCTGTAATATAATACCTGGTCCAATTTAAATATTATGGGTCAATATTAAGGTCTGATATTGCGCCTTGCGTTATTTAACCATTGAAAGATGTCTTTGAATTTTTAAAGCATTTTAGAACGCTTATTTCTTCATTTTAAGCTTCTCAGAACACTCTATTTCGCATAAGCATACATAGTAAAATTTAGGGTCACGCTGTGTACCCCCTAAATGACCTATAAATATTTCCTGTGGTAGGGTACACTATTACCCTGTAATATAATACGTGGTCCAATTTAAAAATTATAGGTCAATATTAAGGTCCGATACCGTGCCGTTAGTTAGCATAGAAAAATGTCTTTGAATTTTTAAAGCATTTTAGAACGCTTATTTCCTCATTTTAAGCTTCTCAGAACACTTTATTTCGCATAGGCATACATAGTAAACTTTAGGGTCACTCTGCGTACCCCCTAATTGACCTATAATTATTTCCTGTGGTAGGGTACACTATAACCCTGTAATATAATACGTGGTCCAATTTAAAAATTATAGGTCAATATTAAGGTCCGATACCGTGCCGTTAGTTAACATAGAAAAGTGTCTTCGTATTTCCTTGTTTTAATGCACTATTTAAAATATACATAGTGTACCCCCTAATTGACCTATAATTATTTCCTGTGGAAGGGTACACTATTACCCTGTAATATAATACCTGGTCCAATTTAAATATTATGGGTCAATATTAAGGTCTGATATTGCGCCTAGCGTTAGTTAACCATTGAAAGATGTCTTTGAATTTTTAAAGCATTTTAGAACGCTTATTTCTTCATTTTAAGCTTCTCAGAACACTTTATTTCGCATAGGCATACATAGTAAACTTTAGGGTCACGCTGTGTATCCCCTAATTGACCTATAATTATTTCCTGTGGTAGGATACACTATAACCCTGTAATATAATACGTGGTCCAATTTAAAAATTATAGGTCAATATTAAGGTCCGATACCGTGCCGTTAGTTAACATAGAAAAGTGTCTTCGTATTTCCTTGTTTTAATGCACTATTTAAAATATACATAGTGAACCCCCTAATTGACCTATAATTATTTCCTGTGGAAGGGTACACTATTACCCTGTAATATAATACCTGGTCCAATTTAAATATTATGGGTCAATATTAAGGTCTGATATTGCGCCTTGCGTTAGTTAACCATTGAAAGATGTCTTTGAATTTTTAAAGCATTTTTGAACGCTTATTTCTTCATTTTAAGCATCTCAGAACACTCTATTTCGCATAGGCATACATAGTAAAATTTAGGGTCACGCTGTGTACCCCTTAAATGACCTATAAATATTTCCTGTGGTAGGGTACACTGCTACCCTGTAATATAATACGTGGTCCAATTTAAAAATTATAGGTCAATATTAAGGTCCGATACCGTGCCGTTAGTTAACATAGAAAAATGTCTTTGAATTTTTAAAGCATTTTAGAACGCTTATTTCCTCATTTTAAGCTTCTCAGAACACTTTATTTCGCATAGGCATACATAGTAAAATTTAGGGTCACGCTGTGTACCCCCTAAATTACCTATAATTAATTCCTGTGGTACGGTACACTATTACCCTGTAATATAATACGTGGTCCAATGTAAAAATTATAGGTCAATATTAAGTTCCGATACCGTGCCGTTAGTTAACATAGAAAAGTGTCTTCGTATTTCCTTGTTTTAATGCACAATTTAAAATATACATAGTGTACCCCCTAATTGACCTATAATTATTTCCTGTGGTAGGGTACACTATTACCCTGTAATATAATACCTGGTCCAATTTAAATATTATGGGTCAATATTAAGGTCTGATATTGCGCCTTGCGCTAGTTAACCATTGAAAGATGTCTTTGAATTTTTAAAGCATTTTAGAACGCTTATTTCTTCATTTTAAGCTTCTCAGAACACTCTATTTCGCATAAGCATACATAGTAAAATTTAGGGTCACGCTGTGTACCCCCTAAATGACCTATAAATATTTCCTGTGGTAGGGTACACTATTACCCTGTAATATAATACGTGGTCCAATTTAAAAATTATAGGTCAATATTAAGGTCCGATACCGTGCCGTTAGTTAACATTGAAAAATGTCTTTGAATTTTTAAAGCATTTTAGAACGCTTATTTCCTCATTTTAAGCTTCTCAGAACACTTTATTTCGCATAGGCATACATAGTAAACTTTAGGGTCACGCTGTGTACCCCCTAATTGACCTATAATTATTTCCTGTGGTAGGATACACTATAACCTTGTAATATAATACGTGGTCCAATTTAAAAATTATAGGTCAATATTAAGGTCCGATACCGTGCCGTTAGTTAACATAGAAAAGTGTCTTCGTATTTCCTTGTTTTAATGCACTATTTAAAATATACATAGTGTACCCCTAATTGACCTACAATTATTTCCTGTGGTAGGGTACACTATTACCCTGTAATACAATACCTGGTTCAATTTAAATATTATGGGTCAATATTAAGGTTTGATATTGCGCCTTGCGTTAGTTAACCATTGAAAGATGTCTTTGAATTTTTAAAGCATTTTAGAATGCTTATTTCTTCATTTTAAGCTTCTCAGAACACTTTATTTCGCATAGGCATACATAGTAAACTTTAGGGTCACGCTGTGTACCCCCTAATTGACCTATAATTATTTCCTGTGGTAGGGTACACTATTACCCTGTAATATAATACGTGGTACAATTTAAAAATTATAGGTCAATATTAAGGTCCGATACCGTGCCGTTAGTTAACATAGAAAAGTGTCTTCGTATTTCCTTGTTTTAATGCACTATTTAAAATATACATAGTGTACCCCCTAATTGACCTATAATTATTTCCTGTGGAAGGGTACACTATTACCCTGTAATATAATACCTGGTCCAATTTAAATATTATGGGTCAATATTAAGGTCTGATATTGCGCCTTGCGTTAGTTAACCATTGAAAGATGTCTTTGAATTTTTAAAGCATTTTAGAACGCTTATTTCTTCATTTTAAGCTTCTCAGAACACTCTATTTCGCATTGGCATACATAGTAAATTTTAGGGTCATGCTGTGTACCACCTAATTGACCTATAATTATTTCCTGTGGTAAGGTACACTATTACCCTGTAATATAATACGTGGTCCAATGTAAAAATTATAGGTCAATATTAAGTTCCGATACCGTGCCGTTAGTTAACATTGAAAAATGTCTTCGTATTTCCTTGTTTTAATGCACTATTTAAAATATACATAGTGTACCCCCTAATTGACCTATAATTATTTCCTGTGGTAGGGTACACTATTACCCTGTAATACAATACCTTGTTCAATTTAAATATTATGGGTCAATATTAAGGTTTGATATTGCGCCTTGCGTTAGTTAACCATTGAAAGATGTCTTTGAATTTTTAAAGCATTTTAGAACGCTTATTTCTTCATTTTAAGCTTCTCAGAACACTTTATTTCGCATAGGCATACATAGTAAACTTTAGGGTCACGCTGTGTACCCCCTAATTGACCTATAATTATTTCCTGTGGTAGGGTACACTATTACCCTGTAATATAATAGGTGGTCCAATTTAAAAATTATAGGTCAATATTAAGGTCCGATACCGTGCCGTTAGTTAGCATAGAAAATTGTCTTTGAATTTTAAAAGCATTTTAGAACGCTTATTTCCTCATTTTAAGCTTCTCAGAACACTTTATTTCGCATAGGCATACATAGTAAACTTTAGGGTCACACTGTGTACCCCCTAATTGACCTATAATTATTTCCTTTGGAAGGGTGCACTATTACCCTGTAATATAATACCTGGTCCAATTTAAATATTATGGGTCAATATTAAGGTCTGATATTGCGCCTTGCGTTATTTAACCATTGAAAGATGTCTTTGAATTTTTAAAGCATTTTAGAACGCTTATTTCTTCATTTTAAGCTTCTCAGAACACTCTATTTCGCATAAGCATACATAGTAAAATTTAGGGTCACGCTGTGTACCCCCTAAATGACCTATAAATATTTCCTGTGGTAGGGTACACTATTACCCTGTAATATAATACGTGGTCCAATTTAAAAATTATAGGTCAATATTAAGGTCCGATACCGTGCCGTTAGTTAGCATAGAAAAATGTCTTTGAATTTTTAAAGCATTTTAGAACGCTTATTTCCTCATTTTAAGCTTCTCAGAACACTTTATTTCGCATAGGCATACATAGTAAACTTTAGGGTCACTCTGCGTACCCCCTAATTGACCTATAATTATTTCCTGTGGTAGGGTACACTATAACCCTGTAATATAATACGTGGTCCAATTTAAAAATTATAGGTCAATATTAAGGTCCGATACCGTGCCGTTAGTTAACATAGAAAAGTGTCTTCGTATTTCCTTGTTTTAATGCACTATTTAAAATATACATAGTGTACCCCCTAATTGACCTATAATTATTTCCTGTGGAAGGGTACACTATTACCCTGTAATATAATACCTGGTCCAATTTAAATATTATGGGTCAATATTAAGGTCTGATATTGCGCCTAGCGTTAGTTAACCATTGAAAGATGTCTTTGAATTTTTAAAGCATTTTAGAACGCTTATTTCTTCATTTTAAGCTTCTCAGAACACTTTATTTCGCATAGGCATACATAGTAAACTTTAGGGTCACGCTGTGTATCCCCTAATTGACCTATAATTATTTCCTGTGGTAGGATACACTATAACCCTGTAATATAATACGTGGTCCAATTTAAAAATTATAGGTCAATATTAAGGTCCGATACCGTGCCGTTAGTTAACATAGAAAAGTGTCTTCGTATTTCCTTGTTTTAATGCACTATTTAAAATATACATAGTGAACCCCCTAATTGACCTATAATTATTTCCTGTGGAAGGGTACACTATTACCCTGTAATATAATACCTGGTCCAATTTAAATATTATGGGTCAATATTAAGGTCTGATATTGCGCCTTGCGTTAGTTAACCATTGAAAGATGTCTTTGAATTTTTAAAGCATTTTTGAACGCTTATTTCTTCATTTTAAGCATCTCAGAACACTCTATTTCGCATAGGCATACATAGTAAAATTTAGGGTCACGCTGTGTACCCCTTAAATGACCTATAAATATTTCCTGTGGTAGGGTACACTGCTACCCTGTAATATAATACGTGGTCCAATTTAAAAATTATAGGTCAATATTAAGGTCCGATACCGTGCCGTTAGTTAACATAGAAAAATGTCTTTGAATTTTTAAAGCATTTTAGAACGCTTATTTCCTCATTTTAAGCTTCTCAGAACACTTTATTTCGCATAGGCATACATAGTAAAATTTAGGGTCACGCTGTGTACCCCCTAAATTACCTATAATTAATTCCTGTGGTACGGTACACTATTACCCTGTAATATAATACGTGGTCCAATGTAAAAATTATAGGTCAATATTAAGTTCCGATACCGTGCCGTTAGTTAACATAGAAAAGTGTCTTCGTATTTCCTTGTTTTAATGCACAATTTAAAATATACATAGTGTACCCCCTAATTGACCTATAATTATTTCCTGTGGTAGGGTACACTATTACCCTGTAATATAATACCTGGTCCAATTTAAATATTATGGGTCAATATTAAGGTCTGATATTGCGCCTTGCGCTAGTTAACCATTGAAAGATGTCTTTGAATTTTTAAAGCATTTTAGAACGCTTATTTCTTCATTTTAAGCTTCTCAGAACACTCTATTTCGCATAAGCATACATAGTAAAATTTAGGGTCACGCTGTGTACCCCCTAAATGACCTATAAATATTTCCTGTGGTAGGGTACACTATTACCCTGTAATATAATACGTGGTCCAATTTAAAAATTATAGGTCAATATTAAGGTCCGATACCGTGCCGTTAGTTAACATTGAAAAATGTCTTTGAATTTTTAAAGCATTTTAGAACGCTTATTTCCTCATTTTAAGCTTCTCAGAACACTTTATTTCGCATAGGCATACATAGTAAACTTTAGGGTCACGCTGTGTACCCCCTAATTGACCTATAATTATTTCCTGTGGTAGGATACACTATAACCTTGTAATATAATACGTGGTCCAATTTAAAAATTATAGGTCAATATTAAGGTCCGATACCGTGCCGTTAGTTAACATAGAAAAGTGTCTTCGTATTTCCTTGTTTTAATGCACTATTTAAAATATACATAGTGTACCCCTAATTGACCTACAATTATTTCCTGTGGTAGGGTACACTATTACCCTGTAATACAATACCTGGTTCAATTTAAATATTATGGGTCAATATTAAGGTTTGATATTGCGCCTTGCGTTAGTTAACCATTGAAAGATGTCTTTGAATTTTTAAAGCATTTTAGAATGCTTATTTCTTCATTTTAAGCTTCTCAGAACACTTTATTTCGCATAGGCATACATAGTAAACTTTAGGGTCACGCTGTGTACCCCCTAATTGACCTATAATTATTTCCTGTGGTAGGGTACACTATTACCCTGTAATATAATACGTGGTACAATTTAAAAATTATAGGTCAATATTAAGGTCCGATACCGTGCCGTTAGTTAACATAGAAAAGTGTCTTCGTATTTCCTTGTTTTAATGCACTATTTAAAATATACATAGTGTACCCCCTAATTGACCTATAATTATTTCCTGTGGAAGGGTACACTATTACCCTGTAATATAATACCTGGTCCAATTTAAATATTATGGGTCAATATTAAGGTCTGATATTGCGCCTTGCGTTAGTTAACCATTGAAAGATGTCTTTGAATTTTTAAAGCATTTTAGAACGCTTATTTCTTCATTTTAAGCTTCTCAGAACACTCTATTTCGCATTGGCATACATAGTAAATTTTAGGGTCATGCTGTGTACCACCTAATTGACCTATAATTATTTCCTGTGGTAAGGTACACTATTACCCTGTAATATAATACGTGGTACAATTTAAAAATTATAGGTCAATATTAAGGTCCGATACCGTGCCGTTAGTTAACATAGAAAAATGTCTTTGAATTTTTAAAGCATTTTAGAACGCTTATTTCCTCATTTTAAGCTTCTCAGAACACTTTATTTCGCATAGGCATACATAGTAAACTTTAGGGTCACTCTGTGTACCCCCTAAATGACCTATAATTAATTCCTGTGGTAGGGTACACTATTACCCTGTAATATAATACGTGGTCCAATGTAAAAATTATAGGTCAATATTAAGTTCCGATACCGTGCCGTTAGTTAACATTGAAAAATGTCTTCGTATTTCCTTGTTTTAATGCACTATTTAAAATATACATAGTGTACCCCCTAATTGACCTATAATTATTTCCTGTGGTAGGGTACACTATTACCCTGTAATACAATACCTTGTTCAATTTAAATATTATGGGTCAATATTAAGGTTTGATATTGCGCCTTGCGTTAGTTAACCATTGAAAGATGTCTTTGAATTTTTAAAGCATTTTAGAACGCTTATTTCTTCATTTTAAGCTTCTCAGAACACTTTATTTCGCATAGGCATACATAGTAAACTTTAGGGTCACGCTGTGTACCCCCTAATTGACCTATAATTATTTCCTGTGGTAGGGTACACTATTACCCTGTAATATAATAGGTGGTCCAATTTAAAAATTATAGGTCAATATTAAGGTCCGATACCGTGCCGTTAGTTAGCATAGAAAATTGTCTTTGAATTTTAAAAGCATTTTAGAACGCTTATTTCCTCATTTTAAGCTTCTCAGAACACTTTATTTCGCATAGGCATACATAGTAAACTTTAGGGTCACACTGTGTACCCCCTAATTGACCTATAATTATTTCCTGTGGTAGGGTACACTATTACCCTGTAATATAATACCTGGTCCAATTTAAATATTATGGGTCAATATTAAGGTCTGATATTGCGCCTTGCGCTAGTTAACCATTGAAAGATGTCTTTGAATTTTTAAAGCATTTTAGAACGCTTATTTCTTCATTTTAAGCTTCTCAGAACACTCTATTTCGCATAAGCATACATAGTAAAATTTAGGGTCACGCTGTGTACCCCCTAATTGACCTATAATTATTTCCTGTGGAAGGGTACACTATTACCCTGTAATATAATACCTGGTCCAATTTAAATATTATGGGTCAATATTAAGGTCTGATATTGCGCCTAGCGTTAGTTAACCATTGAAAGATGTCTTTGAATTTTTAAAGCATTTTAGAACGCTTATTTCTTCATTTTAAGCTTCTCAGAACACTTTATTTCGCATAGGCATACATAGTAAACTTTAGGGTCACGCTGTGTATCCCCTAATTGACCTATAATTATTTCCTGTGGTAGGATACACTATAACCCTGTAATATAATACGTGGTCCAATTTAAAAATTATAGGTCAATATTAAGGTCCGATACCGTGCCGTTAGTTAACATAGAAAAGTGTCTTCGTATTTCCTTGTTTTAATGCACTATTTAAAATATACATAGTGTACCCCCTAATTGACCTATAATTATTTCCTGTGGAAGGGTACACTATTACCCTGTAATATAATACCTGGTCCAATTTAAATATTATGGGTCAATATTAAGGTCTGATATTGCGCCTTGCGTTAGTTAACCATTGAAAGATGTCTTTGAATTTTTAAAGCATTTTTGAACGCTTATTTCTTCATTTTAAGCATCTCAGAACACTCTATTTCGCATAGGCATACATAGTAAAATTTAGGGTCACGCTGTGTACCCCTTAAATGACCTATAAATATTTCCTGTGGTAGGGTACACTGCTACCCTGTAATATAATACGTGGTCCAATTTAAAAATTATAGGTCAATATTAAGGTCCGATACCGTGCCGTTAGTTAACATAGAAAAATGTCTTTGAATTTTTAAAGCATTTTAGAACGCTTATTTCCTCATTTTAAGCTTCTCAGAACACTTTATTTCGCATAGGCATACATAGTAAAATTTAGGGTCACGCTGTGTACCCCCTAAATTACCTATAATTAATTCCTGTGGTACGGTACACTATTACCCTGTAATATAATACGTGGTCCAATGTAAAAATTATAGGTCAATATTAAGTTCCGATACCGTGCTGTTAGTTAACATTGAAAAATGTCGTCGTATTTCCTTGTTTTAATGCACTATTTAAAATATACATAGTGTACCCCCTAATTGACCTATAATTATTTCCTGTGGTAGGGTACACTATTACCCTGTAATACAATACCTTGTTCAATTTAAATATTATGGGTCAATATTAAGGTTTGATATTGCGCCTTGCGTTAGTTAACCATTGAAAGATGTCTTTGAATTTTTAAAGCATTTTAGAACGCTTATTTCTTCATTTTAAGCTTCTCAGAACACTTTATTTCGCATAGGCATACATAGTAAACTTTAGGGTCACGCTGTGTACCCCCTAATTGACCTATAATTATTTCCTGTGGTAGGGTACACTATTACCCTGTAATATAATAGGTGGTCCAATTTAAAAATTATAGGTCAATATTAAGGTCCGATACCGTGCCGTTAGTTAGCATAGAAAAATGTCTTTGAATTTTTAAAGCATTTTAGAACGCTTATTTCCTCATTTTAAGCTTCTCAGAACACTTTATTTCGCATAGGCATACATAGTAAACTTTAGGGTCACACTGTGTACCCCCTAATTGACCTATAATTATTTCCTTTGGAAGGGTGCACTATTACCCTGTAATATAATACCTGGTCCAATTTAAATATTATGGGTCAATATTAAGGTCTGATATTGCGCCTTGCGTTATTTAACCATTGAAAGATGTCTTTGAATTTTTAAAGCATTTTAGAACGCTTATTTCTTCATTTTAAGCTTCTCAGAACACTCTATTTCGCATAAGCATACATAGTAAAATTTAGGGTCACGCTGTGTACCCCCTAAATGACCTATAAATATTTCCTGTGGTAGGGTACACTATTACCCTGTAATATAATACGTGGTCCAATTTAAAAATTATAGGTCAATATTAAGGTCCGATACCGTGCCGTTAGTTAGCATAGAAAAATGTCTTTGAATTTTTAAAGCATTTTAGAACGCTTATTTCCTCATTTTAAGCTTCTCAGAACACTTTATTTCGCATAGGCATACATAGTAAACTTTAGGGTCACTCTGCGTACCCCCTAATTGACCTATAATTATTTCCTGTGGTAGGGTACACTATAACCCTGTAATATAATACGTGGTCCAATTTAAAAATTATAGGTCAATATTAAGGTCCGATACCGTGCCGTTAGTTAACATAGAAAAGTGTCTTCGTATTTCCTTGTTTTAATGCACTATTTAAAATATACATAGTGTACCCCCTAATTGACCTATAATTATTTCCTGTGGAAGGGTACACTATTACCCTGTAATATAATACCTGGTCCAATTTAAATATTATGGGTCAATATTAAGGTCTGATATTGCGCCTAGCGTTAGTTAACCATTGAAAGATGTCTTTGAATTTTTAAAGCATTTTAGAACGCTTATTTCTTCATTTTAAGCTTCTCAGAACACTTTATTTCGCATAGGCATACATAGTAAACTTTAGGGTCACGCTGTGTATCCCCTAATTGACCTATAATTATTTCCTGTGGTAGGATACACTATAACCCTGTAATATAATACGTGGTCCAATTTAAAAATTATAGGTCAATATTAAGGTCCGATACCGTGCCGTTAGTTAACATAGAAAAGTGTCTTCGTATTTCCTTGTTTTAATGCACTATTTAAAATATACATAGTGAACCCCCTAATTGACCTATAATTATTTCCTGTGGAAGGGTACACTATTACCCTGTAATATAATACCTGGTCCAATTTAAATATTATGGGTCAATATTAAGGTCTGATATTGCGCCTTGCGTTAGTTAACCATTGAAAGATGTCTTTGAATTTTTAAAGCATTTTTGAACGCTTATTTCTTCATTTTAAGCATCTCAGAACACTCTATTTCGCATAGGCATACATAGTAAAATTTAGGGTCACGCTGTGTACCCCTTAAATGACCTATAAATATTTCCTGTGGTAGGGTACACTGCTACCCTGTAATATAATACGTGGTCCAATTTAAAAATTATAGGTCAATATTAAGGTCCGATACCGTGCCGTTAGTTAACATAGAAAAATGTCTTTGAATTTTTAAAGCATTTTAGAACGCTTATTTCCTCATTTTAAGCTTCTCAGAACACTTTATTTCGCATAGGCATACATAGTAAAATTTAGGGTCACGCTGTGTACCCCCTAAATTACCTATAATTAATTCCTGTGGTACGGTACACTATTACCCTGTAATATAATACGTGGTCCAATGTAAAAATTATAGGTCAATATTAAGTTCCGATACCGTGCCGTTAGTTAACATAGAAAAGTGTCTTCGTATTTCCTTGTTTTAATGCACAATTTAAAATATACATAGTGTACCCCCTAATTGACCTATAATTATTTCCTGTGGTAGGGTACACTATTACCCTGTAATATAATACCTGGTCCAATTTAAATATTATGGGTCAATATTAAGGTCTGATATTGCGCCTTGCGCTAGTTAACCATTGAAAGATGTCTTTGAATTTTTAAAGCATTTTAGAACGCTTATTTCTTCATTTTAAGCTTCTCAGAACACTCTATTTCGCATAAGCATACATAGTAAAATTTAGGGTCACGCTGTGTACCCCCTAAATGACCTATAAATATTTCCTGTGGTAGGGTACACTATTACCCTGTAATATAATACGTGGTCCAATTTAAAAATTATAGGTCAATATTAAGGTCCGATACCGTGCCGTTAGTTAACATTGAAAAATGTCTTTGAATTTTTAAAGCATTTTAGAACGCTTATTTCCTCATTTTAAGCTTCTCAGAACACTTTATTTCGCATAGGCATACATAGTAAACTTTAGGGTCACGCTGTGTACCCCCTAATTGACCTATAATTATTTCCTGTGGTAGGATACACTATAACCTTGTAATATAATACGTGGTCCAATTTAAAAATTATAGGTCAATATTAAGGTCCGATACCGTGCCGTTAGTTAACATAGAAAAGTGTCTTCGTATTTCCTTGTTTTAATGCACTATTTAAAATATACATAGTGTACCCCTAATTGACCTACAATTATTTCCTGTGGTAGGGTACACTATTACCCTGTAATACAATACCTGGTTCAATTTAAATATTATGGGTCAATATTAAGGTTTGATATTGCGCCTTGCGTTAGTTAACCATTGAAAGATGTCTTTGAATTTTTAAAGCATTTTAGAATGCTTATTTCTTCATTTTAAGCTTCTCAGAACACTTTATTTCGCATAGGCATACATAGTAAACTTTAGGGTCACGCTGTGTACCCCCTAATTGACCTATAATTATTTCCTGTGGTAGGGTACACTATTACCCTGTAATATAATACGTGGTACAATTTAAAAATTATAGGTCAATATTAAGGTCCGATACCGTGCCGTTAGTTAACATAGAAAAGTGTCTTCGTATTTCCTTGTTTTAATGCACTATTTAAAATATACATAGTGTACCCCCTAATTGACCTATAATTATTTCCTGTGGAAGGGTACACTATTACCCTGTAATATAATACCTGGTCCAATTTAAATATTATGGGTCAATATTAAGGTCTGATATTGCGCCTTGCGTTAGTTAACCATTGAAAGATGTCTTTGAATTTTTAAAGCATTTTAGAACGCTTATTTCTTCATTTTAAGCTTCTCAGAACACTCTATTTCGCATTGGCATACATAGTAAATTTTAGGGTCATGCTGTGTACCACCTAATTGACCTATAATTATTTCCTGTGGTAAGGTACACTATTACCCTGTAATATAATACGTGGTACAATTTAAAAATTATAGGTCAATATTAAGGTCCGATACCGTGCCGTTAGTTAACATAGAAAAATGTCTTTGAATTTTTAAAGCATTTTAGAACGCTTATTTCCTCATTTTAAGCTTCTCAGAACACTTTATTTCGCATAGGCATACATAGTAAACTTTAGGGTCACTCTGTGTACCCCCTAAATGACCTATAATTAATTCCTGTGGTAGGGTACACTATTACCCTGTAATATAATACGTGGTCCAATGTAAAAATTATAGGTCAATATTAAGTTCCGATACCGTGCCGTTAGTTAACATTGAAAAATGTCTTCGTATTTCCTTGTTTTAATGCACTATTTAAAATATACATAGTGTACCCCCTAATTGACCTATAATTATTTCCTGTGGTAGGGTACACTATTACCCTGTAATACAATACCTTGTTCAATTTAAATATTATGGGTCAATATTAAGGTTTGATATTGCGCCTTGCGTTAGTTAACCATTGAAAGATGTCTTTGAATTTTTAAAGCATTTTAGAACGCTTATTTCTTCATTTTAAGCTTCTCAGAACACTTTATTTCGCATAGGCATACATAGTAAACTTTAGGGTCACGCTGTGTACCCCCTAATTGACCTATAATTATTTCCTGTGGTAGGGTACACTATTACCCTGTAATATAATAGGTGGTCCAATTTAAAAATTATAGGTCAATATTAAGGTCCGATACCGTGCCGTTAGTTAGCATAGAAAATTGTCTTTGAATTTTAAAAGCATTTTAGAACGCTTATTTCCTCATTTTAAGCTTCTCAGAACACTTTATTTCGCATAGGCATACATAGTAAACTTTAGGGTCACACTGTGTACCCCCTAATTGACCTATAATTATTTCCTGTGGTAGGGTACACTATTACCCTGTAATATAATACCTGGTCCAATTTAAATATTATGGGTCAATATTAAGGTCTGATATTGCGCCTTGCGCTAGTTAACCATTGAAAGATGTCTTTGAATTTTTAAAGCATTTTAGAACGCTTATTTCTTCATTTTAAGCTTCTCAGAACACTCTATTTCGCATAAGCATACATAGTAAAATTTAGGGTCACGCTGTGTACCCCCTAATTGACCTATAATTATTTCCTGTGGAAGGGTACACTATTACCCTGTAATATAATACCTGGTCCAATTTAAATATTATGGGTCAATATTAAGGTCTGATATTGCGCCTAGCGTTAGTTAACCATTGAAAGATGTCTTTGAATTTTTAAAGCATTTTAGAACGCTTATTTCTTCATTTTAAGCTTCTCAGAACACTTTATTTCGCATAGGCATACATAGTAAACTTTAGGGTCACGCTGTGTATCCCCTAATTGACCTATAATTATTTCCTGTGGTAGGATACACTATAACCCTGTAATATAATACGTGGTCCAATTTAAAAATTATAGGTCAATATTAAGGTCCGATACCGTGCCGTTAGTTAACATAGAAAAGTGTCTTCGTATTTCCTTGTTTTAATGCACTATTTAAAATATACATAGTGTACCCCCTAATTGACCTATAATTATTTCCTGTGGAAGGGTACACTATTACCCTGTAATATAATACCTGGTCCAATTTAAATATTATGGGTCAATATTAAGGTCTGATATTGCGCCTTGCGTTAGTTAACCATTGAAAGATGTCTTTGAATTTTTAAAGCATTTTTGAACGCTTATTTCTTCATTTTAAGCATCTCAGAACACTCTATTTCGCATAGGCATACATAGTAAAATTTAGGGTCACGCTGTGTACCCCTTAAATGACCTATAAATATTTCCTGTGGTAGGGTACACTGCTACCCTGTAATATAATACGTGGTCCAATTTAAAAATTATAGGTCAATATTAAGGTCCGATACCGTGCCGTTAGTTAACATAGAAAAATGTCTTTGAATTTTTAAAGCATTTTAGAACGCTTATTTCCTCATTTTAAGCTTCTCAGAACACTTTATTTCGCATAGGCATACATAGTAAAATTTAGGGTCACGCTGTGTACCCCCTAAATTACCTATAATTAATTCCTGTGGTACGGTACACTATTACCCTGTAATATAATACGTGGTCCAATGTAAAAATTATAGGTCAATATTAAGTTCCGATACCGTGCTGTTAGTTAACATTGAAAAATGTCGTCGTATTTCCTTGTTTTAATGCACTATTTAAAATATACATAGTGTACCCCCTAATTGACCTATAATTATTTCCTGTGGTAGGGTACACTATTACCCTGTAATACAATACCTTGTTCAATTTAAATATTATGGGTCAATATTAAGGTTTGATATTGCGCCTTGCGTTAGTTAACCATTGAAAGATGTCTTTGAATTTTTAAAGCATTTTAGAACGCTTATTTCTTCATTTTAAGCTTCTCAGAACACTTTATTTCGCATAGGCATACATAGTAAACTTTAGGGTCACGCTGTGTACCCCCTAATTGACCTATAATTATTTCCTGTGGTAGGGTACACTATTACCCTGTAATATAATAGGTGGTCCAATTTAAAAATTATAGGTCAATATTAAGGTCCGATACCGTGCCGTTAGTTAGCATAGAAAAATGTCTTTGAATTTTTAAAGCATTTTAGAACGCTTATTTCCTCATTTTAAGCTTCTCAGAACACTTTATTTCGCATAGGCATACATAGTAAACTTTAGGGTCACTCTGCGTACCCCCTAATTGACCTATAATTATTTCCTGTGGTAGGGTACACTATAACCCTGTAATATAATACGTGGTCCAATTTACAAATTATAGGTCAATATTAAGGTCCGATACCGTGCCGTTAGTTAACATAGAAAAGTGTTTTCGTATTTCCTTGTTTTAATGCACTATTTAAAATATACATAGTGTACCCCCTAATTGACCTATAATTATTTCCTGTGGTAGGGTACACTATTACCCTGTAATATAATACCTGGTCCAATTTAAATATTATTTGTCAATATTAAGGTCTGATATTGCGCCTTGCGTTAGTTAACCATTGAAAGATGTCTTTGAATTTTTAAAGCATTTTTGAACGCTTATTTCTTCATTTTAAGCATTTCAGAACACTCTATTTCGCATTGGCATACATAGTAAAATTTAGGGTCACGCTGTGTACCCCCTAAATGACCTATAATTATTTCCTGTGGTAGGGTACACTATTTCCCTGTAATATAATACGTGGTCCAATTTAAAAATTATAGGTCAATATTAAGGTCCGATACCGTGCCGTTAGTTAACATAGAAAAATGTCTTTGAATTTTTAAAGCATTTTAGAACGCTTATTTCCTCATTTTAAGCTTCTCAGAACACTTTATTTCGCATAGGCATACATAGTAAACTTTAGGGTCACTCTGTGTACCCCCTAATTGACCTATAATTATTTCCTGTGGTAGGGTACACTATAACCCTGTAATATAATACGTGGTCCAATTTAAAAATTATAGGTCAATATTAAGGTCCGATACCGTGCCGTTAGTTAACATAGAAAAGTGTCTTCGTATTTTCTTGTTTTAATGCACTATTTAAAACATACATAGTGTACCCCCTAATTGACCTATAATTATTTCCTGTTGTAGGGTACACTATTACCCTGTAATATAATACCTGGTCCAATTGAAATATTATGGTTCCATATTAAGGTCTGATATCGCGCCTTGCGTTAGTTAACCATTGAAAGATGTCTTTGAATTTTTAAAGCATTTTTAGAACGCTTATTTCTTTATTTTAAGCTTCTCAGAACACTCTATTTCGCATAGGCATACATAGTAAATTTTAGGGTCATGCTGTGTACCACCTAATTGACCTATAATTATTTCCTGTGGTAAGGTACACTATTACCCTGTAATATAATACGTGGTACAATTTAAAAATTATAGGTCAATATTAAGGTCCGATACCGTGCCGTTAGTTAACATAGAAAAGTGTCTTCGTATTTCCTTGTTTTAATGCACTATTTAAAATATACATAGTGTACCCCCTAATTGACCTATAATTATTTCCTGTGGTAGGGTGCACTATTACCCTGTAATATAATACCTGGTCCAATTTAAATATTATGGGTCAATATTAAGGTCTGATATTGCGCCTTGCGCTAGTTAACCATTGAAAGATGTCTTTGAATTTTTAAAGCATTTTAGAACGCTTATTTCTTCATTTTAAGCTTCTCAGAACACTTTATTTCGCATAGGCATACATAGTAAAATTTAGGGTCACGCTGTGTACCCCCTAAATGACCTATAATTATTTCCTGTGGTAGGGCACACTATTACCCTGTAATATAATACGTGGTCCAATTTAAAAATTATAGGTCAATATTAAGGTCCGATACCGTGCCGTTAGTTAACATAGAAAAATGTCTTTGAATTTTTAAAGCACTTTAGAACGCTTATTTCCTCATTTTAAGCTTCTCAGAACACTTTATTTCGCATAGGCATACATAGTAAACTTTAGGGTCACTCTGTGTACCCCCTAATTGACCTATAATTATTTCCTGTGGTAGGGTACACTATAACCCTGTAATATAATACGTGGTCCAGTTTAAAAATTATAGGTCAATATTAAGGTCCGATACCGTGCCGTTAGTTAACATAGAAAAGTGTCTTCGTATTTCCTTGTTTTAATGCACTATTTAAAATATACATAGTGTATCCCCTAATTGACCTATAATTATTTCCTGTGGTAGGGTACACTATTACCCTGTAATATAATACCTGGTCCAATTGAAATATTATGGTTCCATATTAAGGTCTGATATCGCGCCTTGCGTTAGTTAACCATTGAAAGATGTCTTTGAATTTTTAAAGCATTTTAGAACGCTTATTTCTTCATTTTAAGCTTCTCAGAACACTCTATTTCGCATAGGCATAAATAGTAAATTTTAGGGTCATGCTGTGTACCACCTAATTGACCTATAATTATTTCCTGTGGTAAGGTACACTATTACCCTGTAATATAATACGTGGTACAATTTAAAAATTATAGGTCAATATTAAGGTCCGATACCGTGCCGTTAGTTAACATAGAAAAGTGTCTTCGTATTTCCTTGTTTTAATGCACTATTTAAAATATACATAGTGTACCCCCTAATTGACCTATAATTATTTCCTGTGGTAGGGTGCACTATTACCCTGTAATATAATACCTGGTCCAATTTAAATATTATGGGTCAATATTAAGGTCTGATATTGCGCCTTGCGCTAGTTAACCATTGAAAGATGTCTTTGAATATTTAAAGCATTTTAGAACGTTTATTTCTTCATTTTAAGCTTCTCAGAACACTTTATTTCGCATAGGCATACATAGTAAACTTTAGGGTCACTCTGTGTACCCCCTAATTGACCTATAATTATTTCCTGTGGTAGGGTACACTATAACCCTGTAATATAATACGTGGTCCAGTTTAAAAATTATAGGTCAATATTAAGGTCCGATACCGTGCCGTTAGTTAACATAGAAAAGTGTCTTCGTATTTCCTTGTTTTAATGCACTATTTAAAATATACATAGTGTATCCCCTAATTGACCTATAATTATTTCCTGTGGTAGGGTACACTATTACCCTGTAATATAATACCTGGTCCAATTTAAATATTATGGGTCAATATTAAGGTCTGATATTGCGCCTTGCGCTAGTTAACCATTGAAAGAAGTCTTTGAATTTTTAAAGCATTTTAGAACGCTTATTTCTTCATTTTAAGCTTCTCAGAACACTCTATTTCGCATAAGCATACATAGTAAAATTTAGGGTCACGCTGTGTACCCCCTAAATGACCTATAATTATTTCCTGTGGTAGGGTACACTATTACCCTGTAATATAATACGTGGTCCAATTTAAAAATTATAGGTCAATATTAAGGTCCGATACCGTGCCGTTAGTTAACATTGAAAAATGTCTTTGAATTTTTAAAGCATTTTAGAACGCTTATTTCCTCATTTTAAGCTTCTCAGAACACTTTATTTCGCATAGGCATACATAGTAAACTTTAGGGTCACGCTGTGTACCCCCTAATTGACCTATAATTATTTCCTGTGGTAGGATACACTATAACCCTGTAATATAATACGTGGTCCAATTTAAAAATTATAGGTCAATATTAAGGTCAGATACCGTGCCGTTAGTTAACATAGAAAAGTGTCTTCGAATTTCCTTGTTTTAATGCACTATTTAAAATATACATAGTGTACCCCCTAATTGACCTATAATTATTTCCTGTGGTAGGGTACACTATTACCCTCAGATATAATACCTGGTTCAAGTTAAATATTATGGGTCAATATTAAGGTCTGATATTGCGCCTTGCGTTAGTTAACCATTGAAAGATGTCTTTGAATTTTTAAAGCATTTTAGAACGCTTATTTCTTCATTTTAAGCTTCTCAGAACACTTTATTTCGCATAGGCATACATAGTAAAATTTAGGGTCCCGCTGTGTACCCCCTAAATGACCTATAATTATTTCCTGTGGTAGGGCACACTATTACCCTGTAATATAATACGTGGTCCAATTTAAAAATTATAGGTCAATATTAAGGTCCGATACCGTGCCGTTAGTTAACATAGAAAAATGTCTTTGAATTTTTAAAGCACTTTAGAACGCTTATTTCCTCACTTTAAGCTTCTCAGAACACTTTATTTCGCATAGGCATACATAGTAAACTTTAGGGTCACTCTGTGTACCCCCTAATTGACCTATAATTATTTCCTGTGGTAGGGTACACTATAACCCTGTAATATAATACGTGGTCCAGTTTAAAAATTATAGGTCAATATTAAGGTCCGATACCGTGCCGTTAGTTAACATAGAAAAGTGTCTTCGTATTTCCTTGTTTTAATGCACTATTTAAAATATACATAGTGTATCCCCTAATTGACCTATAATTATTTCCTGTGGTAGGGTACACTATTACCCTGTAATATAATACCTGGTCCAATTGAAATATTATGGTTCCATATTAAGGTCTGATATCGCGCCTTGCGTTAGTTAACCATTGAAAGATGTCTTTGAATTTTTAAAGCATTTTAGAACGCTTATTTCTTCATTTTAAGCTTCTCAGAACACTCTATTTCGCATAGGCATAAATAGTAAATTTTAGGGTCATGCTGTGTACCACCTAATTGACCTATAATTATTTCCTGTGGTAAGGTACACTATTACCCTGTAATATAATACGTGGTACAATTTAAAAATTATAGGTCAATATTAAGGTCCGATACCGTGCCGTTAGTTAACATAGAAAAGTGTCTTCGTATTTCCTTGTTTTAATGCACTATTTAAAATATACATAGTGTACCCCCTAATTGACCTATAATTATTTCCTGTGGTAGGGTGCACTATTACCCTGTAATATAATACCTGGTCCAATTTAAATATTATGGGTCAATATTAAGGTCTGATATTGCGCCTTGCGCTAGTTAACCATTGAAAGATGTCTTTGAATTTTTAAAGCATTTTAGAACGCTTATTTCTTCATTTTAAGCTTCTCAGAACACTTTATTTCGCATAGGCATACATAGTAAAATTTAGGGTCACGCTGTGTACCCCCTAAATGACCTATAATTATTTCCTGTGGTAGGGCACACTATTACCCTGTAATATAATACGTGGTCCAATTTAAAAATTATAGGTCAATATTAAGGTCCGATACCGTGCCGTTAGTTAACATAGAAAAATGTCTTTGAATTTTTAAAGCATTTTAGAACGCTTATTTCCTCATTTTAAGCTTCTCAGAACACTTTATTTCGCATAGGCATACATAGTAAACTTTAGGGTCACGCTGTGTACCCCCTAATTGACCTATAATTATTTCCTGTGGTAGGATACACTATAACCCTGTAATATAATACGTGGTCCAATTTAAAAATTATAGGTCAATATTAAGGTCAGATACCGTGCCGTTAGTTAACATAGAAAAGTGTCTTCGAATTTCCTTGTTTTAATGCACTATTTAAAATATACATAGTGTACCCCCTAATTGACCTATAGTTATTTCCTGTGGTAGGGTACACTATTACCCTCAGATATAATACCTGGTTCAAGTTAAATATTATGGGTCAATATTAAGCTCTGATATTGCGCCTTGCGTTAGTTAACCATTGAAAGATGTCTTTGAATTTTTAAAGCATTTTAGAACGCTTATTTCTTCATTTTAAGCTTCTCAGAACACTTTATTTCGCATAGGCATACATAGTAAAATTTAGGGTCACGCTGTGTACCCCCTAAATGACCTATAATTATTTCCTGTGGTAGGGCACACTATTACCCTGTAATATAATACGTGGTCCAATTTAAAAATTATAGGTCAATATTAAGGTCCGATACCGTGCCGTTAGTTAACATAGAAAAATGTCTTTGAATTTTTAAAGCACTTTAGAACGCTTATTTCCTCATTTTAAGCTTCTCAGAACACTTTATTTCGCATAGGCATACATAGTAAACTTTAGGGTCACTCTGTGTACCCCCTAATTGACCTATAATTATTTCCTGTGGTAGGGTACACTATAACCCTGTAATATAATACGTGGTCCAGTTTAAAAATTATAGGTCAATATTAAGGTCCGATACCGTGCCGTTAGTTAACATAGAAAAGTGTCTTCCTATTTCCTTGTTTTAATGCACTATTTAAAATATACATAGTGTATCCCCTAATTGACCTATAATTATTTCCTGTGGTAGGGTACACTATTACCCTGAAATATAATACCTGGTCCAATTGAAATATTATGGTTCCATATTAAGGTCTGATATCGCGCCTTGCGTTAGTTAACCATTGAAAGATGTCTTTGAATTTTTAAAGCATTTTAGAACGCTTATTTCTTCATTTTAAGCTTCTCAGAACACTCTATTTCGCATAGGCATAAATAGTAAATTTTAGGGTCATGCTGTGTACCACCTAATTGACCTATAATTATTTCCTGTGGTAAGGTACACTATTACCCTGTAATATAATACGTGGTACAATTTAAAAATTATAGGTCAATATTAAGGTCCGATACCGTGCCGTTAGTTAACATAGAAAAGTGTCTTCGTATTTCCTTGTTTTAATGCACTATTTAAAATATACATAGTGTACCCCCTAATTGACCTATAATTATTTCCTGTGGAAGGGTACACTATTACCCTGTAATATAATACCTGGTCCAATTTAAATATTATGGGTCAATATTAAGGTCTGATATTGCGCCTTGCGTTAGTTAACCATTGAAAGATGTCTTTGAATTTTTAAAGCATTTTTGAACGCTTATTTCTTCATTTTAAGCATCTCAGAACACTCTATTTCGCATAGGCATACATAGTAAAATTTAGGGTCACGCTGTGTACCCCTTAAATGACCTATAAATATTTCCTGTGGTAGGGTACACTATTACCCTGTAATATAATACGTGGTCCAATTTAAAAATTATAGGTCAATATTAAGGTCCGATACCGTGCCGTTAGTTAACATAGAAAAATGTCTTTGAATTTTTAAAGCATTTTAGAACGCTTATTTCCTCATTTTAAGCTTCTCAGAACACTCTATTTCGCATAGGCATACATAGTAAACTTTAGGGTCACTCTGCGTACCCCCTAATTGACCTATAATTATTTCCTGTGATAGGGTACACTATATCTCTGTAATATAATACCTGGTCCAATTTACAAATTATAGGTCAATATTAAGGTCCGATACCGTGCCGTTAGTTAACATAGAAAAGTGTCTTCGTATTTCCTTGTTTTAATGCACTATTTAAAATATAAATAGTGTACCCCCTAATTGACCTATAATTATTTCCTGTGGTAGGGTACACTATTACCCTGTAATACAATACCTTGTTCAATTTAAATATTATGGGTCAATATTAAGGTTTGATATTGCGCCTTGCGTTAGTTAACCATTGAAAGATGTCTTTGAATTTTTAAAGCATTTTAGAACGCTTATTTCTTCATTTTAAGCTTCTCAGAACACTTTATTTCGCATAGGCATACATAGTAAACTTTAGGGTCACGCTGTGTACCCCCTAATTGACCTATAATTATTTCCTGTGGTAGGGTACACTATTACCCTGTAATATAATAGGTGGTCCAATTTAAAAATTATAGGTCAATATTAAGGTCCGATACCGTGCCGTTAGTTAGCATAGAAAAATGTCTTCGTATTTCCTTGTTTTAATGCACTATTTAAAATATACATAGTGTACCCCCTAATTGACCTATAATTATTTCCTGTGGAAGGGTACACTATTACCCTGTAATATAATACCTGGTCCAATTTAAATATTATGGGTCAATATTAAGGTCTGATATTGCGCCTTGCGTTAGTTAACCATTGAAAGATGTCTTTGAATTTTTAAAGCATTTTTGAACGCTTATTTCTTCATTTTAAGCATCTCAGAACACTCTATTTCGCATAGGCATACATAGTAAAATTTAGGGTCACGCTGTGTACCCCTTAAATGACCTATAAATATTTCCTGTGGTAGGGTACACTATTACCCTGTAATATAATACGTGGTCCAATTTAAAAATTATAGGTCAATATTAAGGTCCGATACCGTGCCGTTAGTTAACATAGAAAAATGTCTTTGAATTTTTAAAGCATTTTAGAACGCTTATTTCCTCATTTTAAGCTTCTCAGAACACTTTATTTCGCATAGGCATACATAGTAAAATTTAGGGTCACGCTGTGTACCCCCTAAATGACCCATAATTAATTCCTGTGGTACGGTACACTATTACCCTGTAATATAATACGTGGTCCAATGTAAAAATTATAGGTCAATATTAAGTTCCGATACCGTGCTGTTAGTTAACATTGAAAAATGTCGTCGTATTTCCTTGTTTTAATGCACTATTTAAAATATACATAGTGTACCCCCTAATTGACCTATAATTATTTCCTGTGGTAGGGTACACTATTACCCTGTAATACAATACCTTGTTCAATTTAAATATTATGGGTCAATATTAAGGTTTGATATTGCGCCTTGCGTTAGTTAACCATTGAAAGATGTCTTTGAATTTTTAAAGCATTTTAGAACGCTTATTTCTTCATTTTAAGCTTCTCAGAACACTTTATTTCGCATAGGCATACATAGTAAACTTTAGGGTCACGCTGTGTACCCCCTAATTGACCTATAATTATTTCCTGTGGTAGGGTACACTATTACCCTGTAATATAATAGGTGGTCCAATTTAAAAATTATAGGTCAATATTAAGGTCCGATACCGTGCCGTTAGTTAGCATAGAAAAATGTCTTTGAATTTTTAAAGCATTTTAGAACGCTTATTTCCTCATTTTAAGCTTCTCAGAACACTCTATTTCGCATAGGCATACATAGTAAACTTTAGGGTCACTCTGCGTACCCCCTAATTGACCTATAATTATTTCCTGTGATAGGGTACACTATATCTCTGTAATATAATACCTGGTCCAATTTACAAATTATAGGTCAATATTAAGGTCCGATACCGTGCCGTTAGTTAACATAGAAAAGTGTCTTCGTATTTCCTTGTTTTAATGCACTATTTAAAATATAAATAGTGTACCCCCTAATTGACCTATAATTATTTCCTGTGGTAGGGTACACTATTACCCTGTAATACAATACCTTGTTCAATTTAAATATTATGGGTCAATATTAAGGTTTGATATTGCGCCTTGCGTTAGTTAACCATTGAAAGATGTCTTTGAATTTTTAAAGCATTTTAGAACGCTTATTTCTTCATTTTAAGCTTCTCAGAACACTTTATTTCGCATAGGCATACATAGTAAACTTTAGGGTCACGCTGTGTACCCCCTAATTGACCTATAATTATTTCCTGTGGTAGGGTACACTATTACCCTGTAATATAATAGGTGGTCCAATTTAAAAATTATAGGTCAATATTAAGGTCCGATACCGTGCCGTTAGTTAGCATAGAAAAATGTCTTTGAATTTTTAAAGCATTTTAGAACGCTTATTTCCTCATTTTAAGCTTCTCAGAACACTTTATTTCGCATAGGCATACATAGTAAACTTTAGGGTCACTCTGCGTACCCCCTAATTGACCTATAATTATTTCCTGTGGTAGGGTACACTATAACCCTGTAATATAATACGTGGTCCAATTTACAAATTATAGGTCAATATTAAGGTCCGATACCGTGCCGTTAGTTAACATAGAAAAGTGTTTTCGTATTTCCTTGTTTTAATGCACTATTTAAAATATACATAGTGTACCCCCTAATTGACCTATAATTATTTCCTGTGGTAGGGTACACTATTACCCTGTAATATAATACCTGGTCCAATTTAAATATTATTTGTCAATATTAAGGTCTGATATTGCGCCTTGCGTTAGTTAACCATTGAAAGATGTCTTTGAATTTTTAAAGCATTTTTGAACGCTTATTTCTTTATTTTAAGCATCTCAGAACACTCTATTTCGCATAGGCATACATAGTAAAATTTAGGGTCACGCTGTGTACCCCCTAAATGACCTATAATTATTTCCTGTGGTAGGGTACACTATTTCCCTGTAATATAATACGTGGTCCAATTTAAAAATTATAGGTCAATATTAAGGTCCGATACCGTGCCGTTAGTTAACATAGAAAAATGTCTTTGAATTTTTAAAGCATTTTAGAACGCTTATTTCCTCATTTTAAGCTTCTCAGAACACTTTATTTCGCATAGGCATACATAGTAAACTTTAGGGTCACTCTGTGTACCCCCTAATTGACCTATAATTATTTCCTGTGGTAGGGTACACTATAACCCTGTAATATAATACGTGGTCCAATTTAAAAATTATAGGTCAATATTAAGGTCCGATACCGTGCCGTTAGTTAACATAGAAAAGTGTCTTCGTATTTTCTTGTTTTAATGCACTATTTAAAACATACATAGTGTACCCCCTAATTGACCTATAATTATTTCCTGTGGTAGGGTGCACTATTACCCTGTAATATAATACCTGGTCCAATTTAAATATTATGGGTCAATATTAAGGTCTGATATTGCGCCTTGCGCTAGTTAACCATTGAAAGATGTCTTTGAATTTTTAAAGCATTTTAGAACGCTTATTTCTTCATTTTAAGCTTCTCAGAACACTTTATTTCGCATAGGCATACATAGTAAAATTTAGGGTCACGCTGTGTACCCCCTAAATGACCTATAATTATTTCCTGTGGCAGGGCACACTATTACCCTGTAATATAATACGTGGTACAATTTAAAAATTATAGGTCAATATTAAGGTCCGATACCGTGCCGTTAGTTAACATAGAAAAATGTCTTTGAATTTTTAAAGCACTTTAGAACGCTTATTTCCTCATTTTAAGCTTCTCAGAACACTTTATTTCGCATAGGCATACATAGTAAACTTTAGGGTCACTCTGTGTACCCCCTAATTGACCTATAATTATTTCCTGTGGTAGGGTACACTATTACCCTCAGATATAATACCTGGTTCAAGTTAAATATTATGGGTCAATATTAAGGTCTGATATCGCGCCTTGCGTTAGTTAACCATTGAAAGATGTCTTTGAATTTTTAAAGCATTTTAGAACGCTTATTTCTTCATTTTAAGCTTCTCAGAACACTCTATTTCGCATAGGCATAAATAGTAAATTTTAGGGTCATGCTGTGTACCACCTAATTGACCTATAATTATTTCCTGTGGTAAGGTACACTATTACCCTGTAATATAATACGTGGTACAATTTAAAAATTATAGGTCAATATTAAGGTCCGATACCGTGCCGTTAGTTAACATAGAAAAGTGTCTTCGTATTTCCTTGTTTTAATGCACTATTTAAAATATACATAGTGTACCCCCTAATTGACCTATAATTATTTCCTGTGGTAGGGTGCACTATTACCCTGTAATATAATACCTGGTCCAATTTAAATATTATGGGTCAATATTAAGGTCTGATATTGCGCCTTGCGCTAGTTAACCATTGAAAGATGTCTTTGAATTTTTAAAGCATTTTAGAACGCTTATTTCTTCATTTTAAGCTTCTCAGAACACTTTATTTCGCATAGGCATACATAGTAAAATTTAGGGTCACGCTGTGTACCCCCTAAATGACCTATAATTATTTCCTGTGGTAGGGCACACTATTACCCTGTAATATAATACGTGGTCCAATTTAAAAATTATAGGTCAATATTAAGGTCCGATACCGTGCCGTTAGTTAACATAGAAAAATGTCTTTGAATTTTTAAAGCATTTTAGAACGCTTATTTCCTCATTTTAAGCTTCTCAGAACACTTTATTTCGCATAGGCATACATAGTAAACTTTAGGGTCACTCTGTGTACCCCCTAATTGACCTATAATTATTTCCTGTGGTAGGGTACACTATAACCCTGTAATATAATACGTGGTCCAGTTTAAAAATTATAGGTCAATATTAAGGTCCGATACCGTGCCGTTAGTTAACATAGAAAAGTGTCTTCGTATTTCCTTGTTTTCATGCACTATTTAAAATATACATAGTGTATCCCCTAATTGACCTATAATTATTTCCTGTGGTAGGGTACACTATTACCCTGTAATATAATACCTGGTCCAATTTAAATATTATGGGTCAATATTAAGGTCTGATATTGCGCCTTGCGCTAGTTAACCATTGAAAGAAGTCTTTGAATTTTTAAAGCATTTTAGAACGCTTATTTCTTCATTTTAAGCTTCTCAGAACACTCTATTTCGCATAAGCATACATAGTAAAATTTAGGGTCACGCTGTGTACCCCCTAAATGACCTATAATTATTTCCTGTGGTAGGGTACACTATTACCCTGTAATATAATACGTGGTCCAATTTAAAAATTATAGGTCAATATTAAGGTCCGATACCGTGCCGTTAGTTAACATTGAAAAATGTCTTTGAATTTTTAAAGCATTTTAGAACGCTTATTTCCTCATTTTAAGCTTCTCAGAACACTTTATTTCGCATAGGCATACATAGTAAACTTTAGGGTCACGCTGTGTACCCCCTAATTGACCTATAATTATTTCCTGTGGTAGGATACACTATAACCCTGTAATATAATACGTGGTCCAATTTAAAAATTATAGGTCAATATTAAGGTCAGATACCGTGCCGTTAGTTAACATAGAAAAGTGTCTTCGAATTTCCTTGTTTTAATGCACTATTTAAAATATACATAGTGTACCCCCTAATTGACCTATAATTATTTCCTGTGGTAGGGTACACTATTACCCTCAGATATAATACCTGGTTCAAGTTAAATATTATGGGTCAATATTAAGGTCTGATATTGCGCCTTGCGTTAGTTAACCATTGAAAGATGTCTTTGAATTTTTGAAGCATTTTAGAACGCTTATTTCTTCATTTTAAGCTTCTCAGAACACTTTATTTCGCATAGGCATACATAGTAAAATTTAGGGTCACGCTGTGTACCCCCTAAATGACCTATAATTATTTCCTGTGGTAGGGCACACTATTACCCTGTAATATAATACGTGGTCCAATTTAAAAATTATAGGTCAATATTAAGGTCCGATACCGTGCCGTTAGTTAACATAGAAAAATGTCTTTGAATTTTTAAAGCACTTTAGAACGCTTATTTCCTCATTTTAAGCTTCTCAGAACACTTTATTTCGCATAGGCATACATAGTAAACTTTAGGGTCACTCTGTGTACCCCCTAATTGACCTATAATTATTTCCTGTGGTAGGGTACACTATAACCCTGTAATATAATACGTGGTCCAGTTTAAAAATTATAGGTCAATATTAAGGTCCGATACCGTGCCGTTAGTTAACATAGAAAAGTGTCTTCGTATTTCCTTGTTTTAATGCACTATTTAAAATATACATAGTGTATCCCCTAATTGACCTATAATTATTTCCTGTGGTAGGGTACACTATTACCCTGAAATATAATACCTGGTCCAATTGAAATATTATGGTTCCATATTAAGGTCTGATATCGCTCCTTGCGTTAGTTAACCATTGAAAGATGTCTTTGAATTTTTAAAGCATTTTAGAACGCTTATTTCTTCATTTTAAGCTTCTCAGAACACTCTATTTCGCATAGGCATAAATAGTAAATTTTAGGGTCATGCTGTGTACCATCTAATTGACCTATAATTATTTCCTGTGGTAAGGTACACTATTACCCTGTAATATAATACGTGGTACAATTTAAAAATTATAGGTCAATATTAAGGTCCGATACCGTGCCGTTAGTTAACATAGAAAAGTGTCTTCGTATCTCCTTGTTTTAATGCACTATTTAAAATATACATAGTGTACCCCCTAATTGACCTATAATTATTTCCTGTGGTAGGGTGCACTATTACCCTGTAATATAATACGTGGTCCAATTTAAAAATTATAGGTCAATATTAAGGTCCGATACCGTGCCGTTAGTTAACATAGAAAAATGTCTTTGAATTTTTAAAGCATTTTAGAACGCTTATTTCCTCATTTTAAGCTTCTCAGAACACTTTATTTCGCATAGGCATACATAGTAAACTTTAGGGTCACTCTGTGTACCCCCTAATTGACCTATAATTATTTCCTGTGGTAGGGTACACTATAACCCTGTAATATAATACGTGGTCCAGTTTAAAAATTATAGGTCAATATTAAGGTCCGATACCGTGCCGTTAGTTAACATAGAAAAGTGTCTTCGTATTTCCTTGTTTTAATGCACTATTTAAAATATACATAGTGTATCCCCTAATTGACCTATAATTATTTCCTGTGGTAGGGTACACTATTACCCTCAGATATAATACCTGGTTCAAGTTAAATATTATGGGTCAATATTAAGGTCTGATATTGCGCCTTGCGTTAGTTAACCATTGAAAGATGTCTTTGAATTTTTAAAGCATTTTAGAACGCTTATTTCTTCATTTTAAGCATCTCAGAACACTCTATTTCGCATAGGCATACATAGTAAACTTTAGGGTCACGCTGTGTACCCCCTAATTGACCTATAATTATTTCCTGTTGTAGGGTACACTATTACCCTGTAATATAATAGGTGGTCCAATTTAAAAATTATAGGTCAATATTAAGGTCCGATACCGTGCCGTTAGTTAGCATAGAAAAATGTCTTTGAATTTTTAAAGCATTTTAGAACGCTTATTTCCTCATTTTAAGCTTCTCAGAACACTTCATTTCGCATAGGCATACATAGAAAACTTTAGGGTCACTCTGCGTACCCCCTAATTGACCTATAATTATTTCCTGTGGTAGGGTACACTATAACCCTGTAATATAATACGTGGTCCAATTTAAAAATTATAGGTCAATATTAAGGTCCGATACCGTGCCGTTAGTTAACATAGAAAAGTGTCTTCGTATTTTCTTGTTTTAATGCACTATTTAAAACATACATAGTGTACCCCCTAATTGACCTATAATTATTTCCTGTTGTAGGGTACACTATTACCCTGTAATATAATACCTGGTCCAATTGAAATATTATGGTTCCATATTAAGGTCTGATATCGCGCCTTGCGTTAGTTAACCATTGAAAGATGTCTTTGAATTTTTAAAGCATTTTAGAACGCTTATTTCTTCATTTTAAGCTTCTCAGAACACTCTATTTCGCATAGGCATACATAGTAAATTTTAGGGTCATGCTGTGTACCACCTAATTGACCTATAATTATTTCCTGTGGTAAGGTACACTATTACCCTGTAATATAATACGTGGTACAATTTAAAAATTATAGGTCAATATTAAGGTCCGATACCGTGCCGTTAGTTAACATAGAAAAGTGTCTTCGTATTTCCTTGTTTAATGCACTATTTAAAATATACATAGTGTACCCCCTAATTGACCTATAATTATTTCCTGTGGTAGGGTGCACTATTACCCTGTAATATAATACGTGGTCCAATTTAAAAATTATAGGTCAATATTAAGGTCCGATACCGTGCCGTTAGTTAACATTGAAAAATGTCTTTGAATTTTTAAAGCATTTTAGAACGCTTATTTCCTCATTTTAAGCTTCTCAGAACACTTTATTTCGCATAGGCATACATAGTAAACTTTAGGGTCACGCTGTGTACCCCCTAATTGACCTATAATTATTTCCTGTGGTAGGATACACTATAACCCTGTAATATAATACGTGGTCCAATTTAAAAATTATAGGTCAATATTAAGGTCAGATACCGTGCCGTTAGTTAACATAGAAAAGTGTCTTCGAATTTCCTTGTTTTAATGCACTATTTAAAATATACATAGTGTACCCCCTAATTGACCTATAATTATTTCCTGTGGTAGGGTACACTATTACCCTCAGATATAATACCTGGTTCAAGTTAAATATTATGGGTCAATATTAAGGTCTGATATTGCGCCTTGCGTTAGTTAACCATTGAAAGATGTCTTTGAATTTTTAAAGCATTTTAGAACGCTTATTTCTTCATTTTAAGCATCTCAGCACACTCTATTTCGCATAGGCATACATAGTAAACTTTAGGGTCACGCTGTGTACCCCCTAATTGACCTATAATTATTTCCTGTTGTAGGGTACACTATTACCCTGTAATATAATAGGTGGTCCAATTTAAAAATTATAGGTCAATATTAAGGTCCGATACCGTGCCGTTAGTTAGCATAGAAAAATGTCTTTGAATTTTTAAAGCATTTTAGAACGCTTATTTCCTCATTTTAAGCTTCTCAGAACACTTCATTTCGCATAGGCATACATAGAAAACTTTAGGGTCACTCTGCGTACCCCCTAATTGACCTATAATTATTTCCTGTGGTAGGGTACACTATGACCCTGTAATATAATACGTGGTCCAATTTAAAAATTATAGGTCAATATTAAGGTCCGATACCGTGCCGTTAGTTAACATAGAAAAGTGTCTTCGTATTTTCTTGTTTTAATGCACTATTTAAAACATACATAGTGTACCCCCTAATTGACCTATAATTATTTCCTGTTGTAGGGTACACTATTACCCTGTAATATAATACCTGGTCCAATTGAAATATTATGGGTCAATATTAAGGTCTGATATTGCGCCTTGCGTTAGTTAACCATTGAAAGATGTCTTTGAATTTTTGAAGCATTTTAGAACGCTTATTTCTTCATTTTAAGCTTCTCAGAACACTTTATTTCGCATAGGCATACATAGTAAAATTTAGGGTCACGCTGTGTACCCCCTAAATGACCTATAATTATTTCCTGTGGTAGGGCACACTATTACCCTGTAATATAATACGTGGTCCAATTTAAAAATTATAGGTCAATATTAAGGTCCGATACCGTGCCGTTAGTTAACATAGAAAAATGTCTTTGAATTTTTAAAGCACTTTAGAACGCTTATTTCCTCATTTTAAGCTTCTCAGAACACTTTATTTCGCATAGGCATACATAGTAAACTTTAGGGTCACTCTGTGTACCCCCTAATTGACCTATAATTATTTCCTGTGGTAGGGTACACTATAACCCTGTAATATAATACGTGGTCCAGTTTAAAAATTATAGGTCAATATTAAGGTCCGATACCGTGCCGTTAGTTAACATAGAAAAGTGTCTTCGTATTTCCTTGTTTTAATGCACTATTTAAAATATACATAGTGTATCCCCTAATTGACCTATAATTATTTCCTGTGGTAGGGTACACTATTACCCTGAAATATAATACCTGGTCCAATTGAAATATTATGGTTCCATATTAAGGTCTGATATCGCTCCTTGCGTTAGTTAACCATTGAAAGATGTCTTTGAATTTTTAAAGCATTTTAGAACGCTTATTTCTTCATTTTAAGCTTCTCAGAACACTCTATTTCGCATAGGCATAAATAGTAAATTTTAGGGTCATGCTGTGTACCATCTAATTGACCTATAATTATTTCCTGTGGTAAGGTACACTATTACCCTGTAATATAATACGTGGTACAATTTAAAAATTATAGGTCAATATTAAGGTCCGATACCGTGCCGTTAGTTAACATAGAAAAGTGTCTTCGTATCTCCTTGTTTTAATGCACTATTTAAAATATACATAGTGTACCCCCTAATTGACCTATAATTATTTCCTGTGGTAGGGTGCACTATTACCCTGTAATATAATACGTGGTCCAATTTAAAAATTATAGGTCAATATTAAGGTCCGATACCGTGCCGTTAGTTAACATAGAAAAATGTCTTTGAATTTTTAAAGCATTTTAGAACGCTTATTTCCTCATTTTAAGCTTCTCAGAACACTTTATTTCGCATAGGCATACATAGTAAACTTTAGGGTCACTCTGTGTACCCCCTAATTGACCTATAATTATTTCCTGTGGTAGGGTACACTATAACCCTGTAATATAATACGTGGTCCAGTTTAAAAATTATAGGTCAATATTAAGGTCCGATACCGTGCCGTTAGTTAACATAGAAAAGTGTCTTCGTATTTCCTTGTTTTAATGCACTATTTAAAATATACATAGTGTATCCCCTAATTGACCTATAATTATTTCCTGTGGTAGGGTACACTATTACCCTCAGATATAATACCTGGTTCAAGTTAAATATTATGGGTCAATATTAAGGTCTGATATTGCGCCTTGCGTTAGTTAACCATTGAAAGATGTCTTTGAATTTTTAAAGCATTTTAGAACGCTTATTTCTTCATTTTAAGCATCTCAGAACACTCTATTTCGCATAGGCATACATAGTAAACTTTAGGGTCACGCTGTGTACCCCCTAATTGACCTATAATTATTTCCTGTTGTAGGGTACACTATTACCCTGTAATATAATAGGTGGTCCAATTTAAAAATTATAGGTCAATATTAAGGTCCGATACCGTGCCGTTAGTTAGCATAGAAAAATGTCTTTGAATTTTTAAAGCATTTTAGAACGCTTATTTCCTCATTTTAAGCTTCTCAGAACACTTCATTTCGCATAGGCATACATAGAAAACTTTAGGGTCACTCTGCGTACCCCCTAATTGACCTATAATTATTTCCTGTGGTAGGGTACACTATAACCCTGTAATATAATACGTGGTCCAATTTAAAAATTATAGGTCAATATTAAGGTCCGATACCGTGCCGTTAGTTAACATAGAAAAGTGTCTTCGTATTTTCTTGTTTTAATGCACTATTTAAAACATACATAGTGTACCCCCTAATTGACCTATAATTATTTCCTGTTGTAGGGTACACTATTACCCTGTAATATAATACCTGGTCCAATTGAAATATTATGGTTCCATATTAAGGTCTGATATCGCGCCTTGCGTTAGTTAACCATTGAAAGATGTCTTTGAATTTTTAAAGCATTTTAGAACGCTTATTTCTTCATTTTAAGCTTCTCAGAACACTCTATTTCGCATAGGCATACATAGTAAATTTTAGGGTCATGCTGTGTACCACCTAATTGACCTATAATTATTTCCTGTGGTAAGGTACACTATTACCCTGTAATATAATACGTGGTACAATTTAAAAATTATAGGTCAATATTAAGGTCCGATACCGTGCCGTTAGTTAACATAGAAAAGTGTCTTCGTATTTCCTTGTTTAATGCACTATTTAAAATATACATAGTGTACCCCCTAATTGACCTATAATTATTTCCTGTGGTAGGGTGCACTATTACCCTGTAATATAATACGTGGTCCAATTTAAAAATTATAGGTCAATATTAAGGTCCGATACCGTGCCGTTAGTTAACATTGAAAAATGTCTTTGAATTTTTAAAGCATTTTAGAACGCTTATTTCCTCATTTTAAGCTTCTCAGAACACTTTATTTCGCATAGGCATACATAGTAAACTTTAGGGTCACGCTGTGTACCCCCTAATTGACCTATAATTATTTCCTGTGGTAGGATACACTATAACCCTGTAATATAATACGTGGTCCAATTTAAAAATTATAGGTCAATATTAAGGTCAGATACCGTGCCGTTAGTTAACATAGAAAAGTGTCTTCGAATTTCCTTGTTTTAATGCACTATTTAAAATATACATAGTGTACCCCCTAATTGACCTATAATTATTTCCTGTGGTAGGGTACACTATTACCCTCAGATATAATACCTGGTTCAAGTTAAATATTATGGGTCAATATTAAGGTCTGATATTGCGCCTTGCGTTAGTTAACCATTGAAAGATGTCTTTGAATTTTTAAAGCATTTTAGAACGCTTATTTCTTCATTTTAAGCATCTCAGCACACTCTATTTCGCATAGGCATACATAGTAAACTTTAGGGTCACGCTGTGTACCCCCTAATTGACCTATAATTATTTCCTGTTGTAGGGTACACTATTACCCTGTAATATAATAGGTGGTCCAATTTAAAAATTATAGGTCAATATTAAGGTCCGATACCGTGCCGTTAGTTAGCATAGAAAAATGTCTTTGAATTTTTAAAGCATTTTAGAACGCTTATTTCCTCATTTTAAGCTTCTCAGAACACTTCATTTCGCATAGGCATACATAGAAAACTTTAGGGTCACTCTGCGTACCCCCTAATTGACCTATAATTATTTCCTGTGGTAGGGTACACTATGACCCTGTAATATAATACGTGGTCCAATTTAAAAATTATAGGTCAATATTAAGGTCCGATACCGTGCCGTTAGTTAACATAGAAAAGTGTCTTCGTATTTTCTTGTTTTAATGCACTATTTAAAACATACATAGTGTACCCCCTAATTGACCTATAATTATTTCCTGTTGTAGGGTACACTATTACCCTGTAATATAATACCTGGTCCAATTGAAATATTATGGTTCCATATTAAGGTCTGATATCGCGCCTTGCGTTAGTTAACCATTGAAAGATGTCTTTGAATTTTTAAAGCATTTTAGAACGCTTATTTCTTCATTTTAAGCTTCTCAGAACACTCTATTTCGCATAGGCATACATAGTAAATTTTAGGGTCATGCTGTGTACCACCTAATTGACCTATAATTATTTCCTGTGGTAAGGTACACTATTACCCTGTAATATAATACGTGGTACAATTTAAAAATTATAGGTCAATATTAAGGTCCGATACCGTGCCGTTAGTTAACATAGAAAAGTGTCTTCGTATTTCCTTGTTTAATGCACTATTTAAAATATACATAGTGTACCCCCTAATTGACCTATAATTATTTCCTGTGGTAGGGTGTACTATTACCCTGTAATATAATACGTGGTCCAATTTAAAAATTATAGGTCAATATTAAGGTCCGATACCGTGCCGTTAGTTAACATTGAAAAATGTCTTTGAATTTTTAAAGCATTTTAGAACGCTTATTTCCTCATTTTAAGCTTCTATGAACACTTTATTTCGCATAGGCATACATAGTAAACTTTAGGGTCACGCTGTGTACCCCCTAATTGACCTATAATTATTTCCTGTGGTAGGATACACTATAACCCTGTAATATAATACGTGGTCCAATTTAAAAATTATAGGTCAATATTAAGGTCAGATACCGTGCCGTTAGTTAACATAGAAAAGTGTCTTCGAATTTCCTTGTTTTAATGCACTATTTAAAATATACATAGTGTACCCCCTAATTGACCTATAATTATTTCCTGTGGTAGGGTACACTATTACCCTCAGATATAATACCTGGTTCAAGTTAAATATTATGGGTCAATATTAAGGTCTGATATTGCGCCTTGCGTTAGTTAACCATTGAAAGATGTCTTTGAATTTTTAAAACATTTTAGAACGCTTATTTCTTCATTTTAAGCATCTCAGAACACTCTATTTCGCATAGGCATACATAGTAAACTTTAGGGTCACGCTGTGTACCCCCTAATTGACCAATAATTATTTCCTGTTGTAGGGTACACTATTACCCTGTAATATAATAGGTGGTCCAATTTAAAAATTATAGGTCAATATTAAGGTCCGATACCGTGCCGTTAGTTAGCATAGAAAAATGTCTTTGAATTTTTAAAGCATTTTAGAACGCTTATTTCCTCATTTTAAGCTTCTCAGAACACTTCATTTCGCATAGGCATACATAGAAAACTTTAGGGTCACTCTGCGTACCCCCTAATTGACCTATAATTATTTCCTGTGGTAGGGTACACTATGACCCTGTAATATAATACGTGGTCCAATTTAAAAATTATAGGTCAATATTAAGGTCCGATACCGTGCCGTTAGTTAACATAGAAAAGTGTCTTCGTATTTTCTTGTTTTAATGCACTATTTAAAACATACATAGTGTACCCCCTAATTGACCTATAATTATTTCCTGTTGTAGGGTACACTATTACCCTGTAATATAATACCTGGTCCAATTGAAATATTATGGTTCCATATTAAGGTCTGATATCGCGCCTTGCGTTAGTTAACCATTGAAAGATGTCTTTGAATTTTTAAAGCATTTTAGAACGCTTATTTCTTCATTTTAAGCTTCTCAGAACACTCTATTTCGCATAGGCATACATAGTAAATTTTAGGGTCATGCTGTGTACCACCTAATTGACCTATAATTATTTCCTGTGGTAAGGTACACTATTACCCTGTAATATAATACGTTTTACAATTTAAAAATTATAGGTCAATATTAAGGTCCGATACCGTGCCGTTAGTTAACATAGAAAAGTGTCTTCGTATTTCCTTGTTTAATGCACTATTTAAAATATACATAGTGTACCCCCTAATTGACCTATAATTATTTCCTGTGGTAGGGTGCACTATTACCCTGTAATATAATACCTGGTCCAATTTAAATATTATGGGTCAATATTAAGGTTTGATATTGCGCCTTGCGTTAGTTAACCATTGAAAGATGTCTTTGAATTTTTAAAGCATTTTAGAACGCTTATTTCTTCATTTTAAGCTTCTCAGAACACTTTATTTCGCATAGGCATACATAGTAAACTTTAGGGTCACGCTGTGTACCCCCTAATTGACCTATAATTATTTCCTGTGGTAGGGTACACTATTACCCTGTAATATAATAGGTGGTCCAATTTAAAAATTATAGGTCAATATTAAGGTCCGATACCGTGCCGTTAGTTAGCATAGAAAAATGTCTTTGAATTTTTAAAGCATTTTAGAACGCTTATTTCCTCATTTTAAGCTTCTCAGAACACTTTATTTCGCATAGGCATACATAGTAAACTTTAGGGTCACTCTGCGTACCCCCTAATTGACCTATAATTATTTCCTGTGGTAGGGTACACTATAACCCTGTAATATAATACGTGGTCCAGTTTAAAAATTATAGGTCAATATTAAGGTCCGATACCGTGCCGTTAGTTAACATAGAAAAGTGTCTTCGTATTTCCTTGTTTTAATGCACTATTTAAAATATACATAGTGTATCCCCTAATTGACCTATAATTATTTCCTGTGGTAGGGTACACTATTACCCTGTAATATAATACCTGGTCCAATTTAAATATTATTGGTCAATATTAAGGTCTGATATTGCGCCTTGCGCTAGTGAACCATTGAAAGATGTCTTTGAATTTTTAAAGCATTTTAGAACGCTTATTTCTTCATTTTAAGCTTCTCAGAACACTCTATTTCGCATAAGCATACATAGTAAAATTTAGGGTCACGCTGTGTACCCCCTAAATGACCTATAATTATTTCCTGTGGTAGGGTACACTATTACCCTGTAATATAATACGTGGTCCAATTTAAAAATTATAGGTCAATATTAAGGTCCGATACCGTGCCGTTAGTTAACATTGAAAAATGTCTTTGAATTTTTAAAGCATTTTAGAACGCTTATTTCCTCATTTTAAGCTTCTCAGAACACTTTATTTCGCATAGGCATACATAGTAAACTTTAGGGTCACGCTGTGTACCCCCTAATTGACCTATAATTATTTCCTGTGGTAGGATACACTATAACCCTGTAATATAATACGTGGTCCAATTTAAAAATTATAGGTCAATATTAAGGTCAGATACCGTGCCGTTAGTTAACATAGAAAAGTGTCTTCGAATTTCCTTGTTTTAATGCACTATTTAAAATATACATAGTGTACCCCCTAATTGACCTATAATTATTTCCTGTGGTAGGGTACACTATTACCCTCAGATATAATACCTGGTTCAAGTTAAATATTATGGGTCAATATTAAGGTCTGATATTGCGCCTTGCGTTAGTTAACCATTGAAAGATGTCTTTGAATTTTTAAAGCATTTTAGAACGCTTATTTCTTCATTTTAAGCATCTCAGAACACTCTATTTCGCATAGGCATACATAGTAAACTTTAGTGTCACGCTGTGTACCCCCTAATTGACCTATAATTATTTCCTGTTGTAGGGTACACTATTACCCTGTAATATAATAGGTGGTCCAATTTAAAAATTATAGGTCAATATTAAGGTCCGATACCGTGCCGTTAGTTAGCATAGAAAAATGTCTTTGAATTTTTAAAGCATTTTAGAACGCTTATTTCCTCATTTTAAGCTTCTCAGAACACTTTATTTCGCATAGGCATACACAGAAAACTTTAGGGTCACTCTGCGTACCCCCTAATTGACCTATAATTATTTCCTGTGGTAGGGTACACTATAACCCTGTAATATAATACGTGGTCCAATTTAAAAATTATAGGTCAATATTAAGGTCCGATACCGTGCCGTTAGTTAACATAGAAAAGTGTCTTCGTATTTCCTTGTTTTAATGCACTATTTAAAATATACATAGTGTACCCCCTAATTGACCTATAATTATTTCCTGTGGTAGGGTACACTATTACTCTGTAATATAATACCTGGTCCAATTTAAAAATTATAGGTCAATATTAAGGTCCGATACCGTGCCGTTAGTTAACATAGAAAAATGTCTTTGAATTTTTAAAGCATTTTAGAACGCTTATTTCCTCATTTTAAGCTTCTCAGAACACTTTATTTCGCATAGGCATACATAGTAAATTTTAGGGTCACTCTGTGTACCCCCTAATTGACCTATAATTATTTCCTGAGGTAGGGTACACTATAACCCTGTAATATAATACGTGGTCCAATTTAAAAATTATAGGTCAATATTAAGGTGCAATACCGTGCCGTTAGTTAACATAGAAAAGTGTCTTCGTATTTTCTTGTTTTAATGCACTATTTAAAACATACATAGTGTACCCCCTAATTGACCTATAATTATTTCCTGTTGTAGGGTACACTATTACCCTGTAATATAATACCTGGTCCAATTGAAATATTATGGTTCCATATTAAGGTCTGATATCGCGCCTTGCGTTAGTTAATAATTGAAAGATGTCTTTGAATTTTTAAAGCATTTTAGAACGCTTATTTCTTCATTTTAAGCTTCTCAGAACACTCTATTTCGCATAGACATACATAGTAAATTTTAGGGTCACGCTGTGTACCACCTAATTGACCTATAATTATTTCCTGTGGTAAGGTACACTATTACCCTGTAATATAATACGTGGTACAATTAATAAATTATAGGTCAATATTAAGGTCCGATACCGTGCCGTTAGTTAACATAGAAAAGTGTCTTCGTATTTCCTTGTTTTAATGCACTATTTAAAATATACATAGTGTACCCCCTAATTGACCTATAATTATTTCCTGTGGTAGGGTACACTATTACCCTGTAATATAATACCTGGTCCAATTTAAATATTATGGGTCAATATTAAGGTCTGATATTGCGCCTTGCGCTAGTTAACCATTGAAAGATGTCTTTGAATTTTTAAAGCATTTTAGAACGCTTATTTCTTCATTTTAAGCTTCTCAGAACACTCTATTTCGCGTAAGCATACATAGTAAAATTTAGGGTCACGCTGTGTACCCCCTAAATGACCTATAATTATTTCCTGTGGTAGGGTACACTATTACCCTGTAATATAATACGTGGTCCAATTTAAAAATTATAGGTCAATATTAAGGACTGATACCGTGCCGTTAGTTAACATTGAAAAATGTCTTTGAATTTTTAAAGCATTTTAGAACGCTTATTTCCTCATTTTAAGCTTCTCAGAACACTTTATTTCGCATAGGCATACATAGTAAACTTTAGGGTCTCTCTGTGTACCCCCTAATTGACCTATAATTATTTCCTGTTGTAGGGTACACTATAACCCTGTAATATAATACGTGGTCCAATTTAAAAATTATAGGTCAATATTAAGGTCCGATACCGTGCCGTTAGTTAACATAGAAAAGTGTATTCATATTTCCTTGTTTTAATGCACTATTTAAAATATACATAGTGTACCCCCTAATTGACCTATAATTATTTCCTGTGGTAGGGTACACTATTACCCTGTAATATAATACCTATTCCAATTTAAATATTATGGGTCAATATTAAGGTCTGATATTGCGCCTTGCGTTAGTTAACCATTGAAAGATGTCTTTGAATTTTTAAAGCATTTTAGAACGCTTATTTCTTCATTTTAAGCATCTCAGAACACTCTATTTCGCATAGGCATACATAGTAAAATTTAGGGTCACGCTGTGTACCCCCTAAATGACCTATAATTATATCCTGTGGTAGGGTACACTATTACCCTGTAATATAATACGTGGTCCAATTTAAAAATTATAGGTCAATATTAAGGACCGATACCGTGCCGTTAGTTAACATAAAAAAATGTCTTTGAATTTTTAAAGCATTTTAGAACGCTTATTTCCTCATTTTAAGCTTCTCAGAACACTTTATTTCGCATAGGCATACATAGTAAACTTAAGGGTCACGCTGTGTACCCCCTAATTGACCTATAATTATTTCCTGTGGTAGGGTACACTATTACCCTGTAATACAATACCTGGTTCAATTTAAATATTATGGGTCAATATTAAGGTTTGATATTGCGCCTTGCGTTAGTTAACCATTGAAAGATGTCTTTGAATTTTTAAAGCATTTTAGAACGCTTATTTCTTCATTTTAAGCTTCTCAGAACACTTTATTTCGCATAGGCATACATAGTAAACTTTAGGGTCACGCTGTGTACCCCCTAATTGACCTATAATTATTTCCTGTGGAAAGGTACACTATTACCCTGTAATATATTAGGTGATCCAATTTAAAATATATAGGTCAATATTAAGGTCCGATACCGTGCCGTTAGTTAGCATAGAAAAATGTCATTGAATTTTTAAAGCATTTTAGAACGCTTATTTCCTCATTTTAAGCTTCTCAGAACACTTTATTTCGCATAGGCATACATAGTAAACTTTAGGGTCACTCTTCGTACCCCCTAATTTACATATAATTATTTCCTGTGGTAGGGTACACTATAACCCTGTAATATAATACGTTGTCCAATTTAAAAATTATAGGTCAATATTAAGGTCCGATACCGTGCCGTTAGTTAACATAGAAAAGTGTCTTCGTATTTCCTTGTTTTAATGCACTATTTAAAATATACATAGTGTACCCCCTAATTGACCTATTATTTCCTGTGGTAGGGTACACTATTACCCTGTAATATAATACCTGGTCCAATTTAAATATTATGGGTCAATATTAAGGTCTGATATTGCGCCTTGCGTTAGTTAACCATTGAAAGATGTCTTTGAATTTTTAAAGCATTTTAGAACGCTTATTTCTTCATTTAAGCATCTCAGAACACTCTATTTCGCATAGGCATATATAGTAAAATTTAGGGTCACGCTGTGTACCCCCTAAATGACCTATAATTATTTCCTTTGGTAGGGTACACTATTACCCTGTAATATAATACGTGGTCCAATTTAAAAATTATAGGTCAATAATAAGGTCCGATACCGTGCTGTTAGTTAACATAGAAAAATGTCTTTGAATTTTTAAAGCATTTTAGAACGCTTATTTCTTCATTTTAAGCTTCTCAGAACACTCTATTTCGCATAGGCATACATAGTAAATTTTAGGGTCACGCTGTGTACCACCTAATTGACCTATAATTATTTCCTGTGGTAAGGTACACTATTACCCTGTAATATAATACGTGGTACAATTTAAAAATTATAGGTCAATATTAAGGTCCGATACCGTGCCGTTAGTTAACATAGAAAAGTGTCTTCGTATTTCCTTGTTTTAATGCACTACTTAAAATATACATAGTGTACCCCCTAAATGACCTATAATTATTTCCTGCGGTAGGGTACACTATTACCCTGTAATATAATAGGTGGTCCAATTTAAAAATTATAGGTCAATATTAAGGTCCGATACCGTGAAGTTAGTTAACATAGAAAAATGTCTTTGAATTTTTATAGCATTTTAGAACGCTTATTTCCTCATTTTAAGCTTCTCAGAACACTTTATTTCGCATAGGCATGCATAGTAAACTTTAGGGTCACTCTGTGTACCCCCTAATTGTCCTATAATTATTTCCTGTGGTAGGGTACACTATAACCCTGTAATATAATACGTGGTCCAGTTTAAAAATTATAGGTCAATATTAAGGTCTGATACCGTGCCGTTAGTTAACATAGAAAAGTGTCTTCGTATTTCCTTGTTTTAATGCACTATTTAAAATATACATAGTGTACCCCCTAATTGACCTATAATTATTTCCTGTGGTAGGGTACACTATTACCCTGTAATATAATACCTGGTCCAATTTAAATATTATGGGTCAATATTAAGGTCTGATATTGCGAATTGCGTTAGTTAACCATTGAAAGATGTTTTTGAATTTTTAAAGCATTTTAGAACGCTTATTTCTTCATTTTAAGCATCTCAGAACACTCTATTTCGCATAGGCATATATATAGTAAACTTTAGGGTCACTCTGTGTACCCCCTAATTGACCTATAATTATTTCCTGTGGTAGGGTACAGTATAATCCTGTAATATAATACGTGGTCTAATTTAAAAATTATAGGTCAATATTAAGGTCCGATACCGTGCCGTTAGTTAACATAGAAAAGTGTCTTCGTATATCCTTGTTTTAATGCACTATTTAAAATATACATAGTGTACCCCCTAATTGACCTATAATAATTTCCTGTGGTAGGGTACACTATTACCCTGTAATATAATACCTGGTCCAATTCAAATATTATGGGTCAATATTAAGGTCTGATATTGCGCCTTGCGTTAGTTAACCATTGGAAGATGTCTTTGAATTTTTAAAGCATTTTAGAACGCTTATTTCTTCATTTTAAGCATCTCAGAACACTCTATTTCGCATAGGCATACATAGTAAAATTTAGGGTCACGCTGTGTACCCCCAAAATGATCTATAATTATTTCCTGTGGTAGGGTGCACTACTACCCTGTAATATAATACTTGGTCCAATTTAAAAATTATAGGTCAATATTAAGGTCCGATACCGTGCCGTTAGTTAACATAGAAAAATGTCTTTGAATTTTTAAAGCATTTTAGAACGCTTATTTCCTCATTTTAAGCTTCTCAGAACACTTTATTTTGCATAGGCATACATAGTAAACTTTAGGGTCACGCTGTGTACCCCCTAATTGACCTATAAATATTTCCTTTGGTAGGGTACACTATTACCCTGTAATATAATACCTGGTCCAATTTAAATTTTATGGGTCAATATTAAGGTCTGATATTGCGCCTTGCGTTAGTTAACCATTGAAAGATGTCTTTGAATTTTTAAAGCATTTTAGAACGCTTCTTTCTTCATTTTAAGCTTCTCAGAACACTCTATTTCGCATAGGCATACATAGTAAAATTTAGGGTCACGCTGTGTACCCCCTAAATGACCTATAATTATATCCTGTGGTAGGGTACACTATTACCCTGTAATATAATACGTGGTCCAATTTAAAAATTATAGGTCAATATTAAGGTCCGATACCGTGCCGTTAGTTAACATAAAAAAATGTCTTTGAATTTTTAAAGCATTTTAGAACGCTTATTTCCTCATTTTAAGCTTCTCAGAACACTTTATTTTGCATAGGCATACATAGTAAACTTTAGGGTCACGCTGTGTACCCCCTAATTGACCTATAATTATTTCCTTTGGTAGGGTACACTATTACCCTGTAATATAATACCTGGTCCAATTTAAATTTTATGGGTCAATATTAAGGTCTGATATTGCGCCTTGCGTTAGTTAGCCATTGAAAGATGCCTTTGAATTTTTAAAGCATTTTAGAACGCTTATTTCTTCATTTTAAGCTTCTCAGAACACTTTATTTCGCATAGGCATACATAGTAAACTTTAGGGTCACGCTGTGTACCCCCTAATTGACCTATAATTATTTCCTGTGGAAAGGTACACTATTACCCTGTAATATATTAGGTGATCCAATTTAAAATATATAGGTCAATATTAAGGTCCGATACCGTGCCGTTAGTTAGCATAGAAAAATGTCATTGAATTTTTAAAGCATTTTAGAACGCTTATTTCCTCATTTTAAGCTTCTCAGAACACTTTATTTCGCATAGGCATACATAGTAAACTTTAGGGTCACTCTTCGTACCCCCTAATTTACATATAATTATTTCCTGTGGTAGGGTACACTATAACCCTGTAATATAATACGTTGTCCAATTTAAAAATTATAGGTCAATATTAAGGTCCGATACCGTGCCGTTAGTTAACATAGAAAAGTGTCTTCGTATTTCCTTGTTTTAATGCACTATTTAAAATATACATAGTGTACCCCCTAATTGACCTATAATTATTTCCTGTGGTAGGGTACACTATTACCCTGTAATATAATACCTGGTCCAATTTAAATATTATGGGTCAATATTAAGGTCTGATATTGCGCCTTGCGTTAGTTAACCATTGAAAGATGTCTTTGAATTTTTAAAGCATTTTAGAACGCTTATTTCTTCATTTAAGCATCTCAGAACACTCTATTTCGCATAGGCATACATAGTAAAATTTAGGGTCACGCTGTGTACCCCCTAAATGACCTATAATTATTTCCTTTGGTAGGGTACACTATTACCCTGTAATATAATACGTGGTCCAATTTAAAAATTATAGGTCAATAATAAGGTCCGATACCGTGCTGTTAGTTAACATAGAAAAATGTCTTTGAATTTTTAAAGCATTTTAGAACGCTTATTTCTTCATTTTAAGCTTCTCAGAACACTCTATTTCGCATAGGCATACATAGTAAATTTTAGGGTCACGCTGTGTACCACCTAATTGACCTATAATTATTTCCTGTGGTAAGGTACACTATTACCCTGTAATATAATACGTGGTACAATTTAAAAATTATAGGTCAATATTAAGGTCCGATACCGTGCCGTTAGTTAACATAGAAAAGTGTCTTCGTATTTCCTTGTTTTAATGCACTATTTAAAATATACATAGTGTACCCCCTAAATGACCTATAATTATTTCCTGCGGTAGGGTACACTATAACCCTGTAATATAATAGGTGGTCCAATTTAAAAATTATAGGTCAATATTAAGGTCCGATACCGTGAAGTTAGTTAACATAGAAAAATGTCTTTGAATTTTTATAGCATTTTAGAACGCTTATTTCCTCATTTTAAGCTTCTCAGAACACTTTATTTCGCATAGGCATACATAGTAAACTTTAGGGTCACTCTGTGTACCCCCTAATTGTCCTATAATTATTTCCTGTGGTAAGGTACACTATAACCCTGTAATATAATACGTGGTCCAGTTTAAAAATTATAGGTCAATATTAAGGTCCGATACCGTGCCGTTAGTTAACATAGAAAAGTGTCTTCGTATTTCCTTGTTTGAATGCACTATTTAAAATATACATAGTGTACCCCCTAATTGACCTATAATTATTTCCTGTGGTAGGGTACACTATTACCCTGTAATATAATACCTGGTCCAATTTAAATATTATGGGTCAATATTAAGGTCTGATATTGCGCCTTGCGTTAGTTAACCATTGGAAGATGTCTTTGAATTTTTAAAGCATTTTAGAACGCTTATTTCTTCATTTTAAGCATCTCAGAACACTCTATTTCGCATAGGCATACATAGTAAAATTTAGGGTCACGCTGTGTACCCCCAAAATGACCTATAATTATTTCCTGTGGTAGGGTGCACTACTACCCTGTAATATAATACGTGGTCCAATTTAAAAATTATAGGTCAATATTAAGGTCCGATACCGTGCCGTTAGTTAACATAGAAAAATGTCTTTGAATTTTTAAAGCATTTTAGAACGCTTATTTCCTCATTTTAAGCTTCTCAGAACACTTTATTTTGCATAGGCATACATAGTAAACTTTAGGGTCACGCTGTGTACCCCCTAATTGACCTATAATTATTTCCTTTGGTAGGGTACACTATTACCCTGTAATATAATACCTGGTCCAATTTAAATTTTATGGGTCAATATTAAGGTCTGATATTGCGCCTTGCGTTAGTTAGCCATTGAAAGATGCCTTTGAATTTTTAAAGCATTTTAGAACGCTTATTTCTTCATTTTAAGCTTCTCAGAACACTTTATTTCGCATAGGCATACATAGTAAACTTTAGGGTCACGCTGTGTACCCCCTAATTGACCTATAATTATTTCCTGTGGAAAGGTACACTATTACCCTGTAATATATTAGGTGATCCAATTTAAAATATATAGGTCAATATTAAGGTCCGATACCGTGCCGTTAGTTAGCATAGAAAAATGTCATTGAATTTTTAAAGCATTTTAGAACGCTTATTTCCTCATTTTAAGCTTCTCAGAACACTTTATTTCGCATAGGCATACATAGTAAACTTTAGGGTCACTCTTCGTACCCCCTAATTTACATATAATTATTTCCTGTGGTAGGGTACACTATAACCCTGTAATATAATACGTTGTCCAATTTAAAAATTATAGGTCAATATTAAGGTCCGATACCGTGCCGTTAGTTAACATAGAAAAGTGTCTTCGTATTTCCTTGTTTTAATGCACTATTTAAAATATACATAGTGTACCCCCTAATTGACCTATAATTATTTCCTGTGGTAGGGTACACTATTACCCTGTAATATAATACCTGGTCCAATTTAAATATTATGGGTCAATATTAAGGTCTGATATTGCGCCTTGCGTTAGTTAACCATTGAAAGATGTCTTTGAATTTTTAAAGCATTTTAGAACGCTTATTTCTTCATTTAAGCATCTCAGAACACTCTATTTCGCATAGGCATACATAGTAAAATTTAGGGTCACGCTGTGTACCCCCTAAATGACCTATAATTATTTCCTTTGGTAGGGTACACTATTACCCTGTAATATAATACGTGGTCCAATTTAAAAATTATAGGTCAATAATAAGGTCCGATACCGTGCTGTTAGTTAACATAGAAAAATGTCTTTGAATTTTTAAAGCATTTTAGAACGCTTATTTCTTCATTTTAAGCTTCTCAGAACACTCTATTTCGCATAGGCATACATAGTAAATTTTAGGGTCACGCTGTGTACCACCTAATTGACCTATAATTATTTCCTGTGGTAAGGTACACTATTACCCTGTAATATAATACGTGGTACAATTTAAAAATTATAGGTCAATATTAAGGTCCGATACCGTGCCGTTAGTTAACATAGAAAAGTGTCTTCGTATTTCCTTGTTTTAATGCACTATTTAAAATATACATAGTGTACCCCCTAAATGACCTATAATTATTTCCTGCGGTAGGGTACACTATAACCCTGTAATATAATAGGTGGTCCAATTTAAAAATTATAGGTCAATATTAAGGTCCGATACCGTGAAGTTAGTTAACATAGAAAAATGTCTTTGAATTTTTATAGCATTTTAGAACGCTTATTTCCTCATTTTAAGCTTCTCAGAACACTTTATTTCGCATAGGCATACATAGTAAACTTTAGGGTCACTCTGTGTACCCCCTAATTGTCCTATAATTATTTCCTGTGGTAAGGTACACTATAACCCTGTAATATAATACGTGGTCCAGTTTAAAAATTATAGGTCAATATTAAGGTCCGATACCGTGCCGTTAGTTAACATAGAAAAGTGTCTTCGTATTTCCTTGTTTGAATGCACTATTTAAAATATACATAGTGTACCCCCTAATTGACCTATAATTATTTCCTGTGGTAGGGTACACTATTACCCTGTAATATAATACCTGGTCCAATTTAAATATTATGGGTCAATATTAAGGTCTGATATTGCGCCTTGCGTTAGTTAACCATTGGAAGATGTCTTTGAATTTTTAAAGCATTTTAGAACGCTTATTTCTTCATTTTAAGCATCTCAGAACACTCTATTTCGCATAGGCATACATAGTAAAATTTAGGGTCACGCTGTGTACCCCCAAAATGACCTATAATTATTTCCTGTGGTAGGGTGCACTACTACCCTGTAATATAATACGTGGTCCAATTTAAAAATTATAGGTCAATATTAAGGTCCGATACCGTGCCGTTAGTTAACATAGAAAAATGTCTTTGAATTTTTAAAGCATTTTAGAACGCTTATTTCCTCATTTTAAGCTTCTCAGAACACTTTATTTTGCATAGGCATACATAGTAAACTTTAGGGTCACGCTGTGTACCCCCTAATTGACCTATAATTATTTCCTTTGGTAGGGTACACTATTACCCTGTAATATAATACCTGGTCCAATTTAAATTTTATGGGTCAATATTAAGGTCTGATATTGCGCCTTGCGTTAGTTAGCCATTGAAAGATGCCTTTGAATTTTTAAAGCATTTTAGAACGCTTATTTCTTCATTTTAAGCTTCTCAGAACACTTTATTTCGCATAGGCATACATAGTAAACTTTAGGGTCACGCTGTGTACCCCCTAATTGACCTATAATTATTTCCTGTGGAAAGGTACACTATTACCCTGTAATATATTAGGTGATCCAATTTAAAATATATAGGTCAATATTAAGGTCCGATACCGTGCCGTTAGTTAGCATAGAAAAATGTCATTGAATTTTTAAAGCATTTTAGAACGCTTATTTCCTCATTTTAAGCTTCTCAGAACACTTTATTTCGCATAGGCATACATAGTAAACTTTAGGGTCACTCTTCGTACCCCCTAATTTACATATAATTATTTCCTGTGGTAGGGTACACTATAACCCTGTAATATAATACGTTGTCCAATTTAAAAATTATAGGTCAATATTAAGGTCCGATACCGTGCCGTTAGTTAACATAGAAAAGTGTCTTCGTATTTCCTTGTTTTAATGCACTATTTAAAATATACATAGTGTACCCCCTAATTGACCTATAATTATTTCCTGTGGTAGGGTACACTATTACCCTGTAATATAATACCTGGTCCAATTTAAATATTATGGGTCAATATTAAGGTCTGATATTGCGCCTTGCGTTAGTTAACCATTGAAAGATGTCTTTGAATTTTTAAAGCATTTTAGAACGCTTATTTCTTCATTTAAGCATCTCAGAACACTCTATTTCGCATAGGCATACATAGTAAAATTTAGGGTCACGCTGTGTACCCCCTAAATGACCTATAATTATTTCCTTTGGTAGGGTACACTATTACCCTGTAATATAATACGTGGTCCAATTTAAAAATTATAGGTCAATAATAAGGTCCGATACCGTGCTGTTAGTTAACATAGAAAAATGTCTTTGAATTTTTAAAGCATTTTAGAACGCTTATTTCTTCATTTTAAGCTTCTCAGAACACTCTATTTCGCATAGGCATACATAGTAAATTTTAGGGTCACGCTGTGTACCACCTAATTGACCTATAATTATTTCCTGTGGTAAGGTACACTATTACCCTGTAATATAATAAGTGGTACAATTTAAAAATTATAGGTCAATATTAAGGTCCGATACCGTGCCGTTAGTTAACATAGAAAAGTGTCTTCGTATTTCCTTGTTTTAATGCACTATTTAAAATATACATAGTGTACCCCCTAAATGACCTATAATTATTTCCTGCGGTAGGGTACACTATTACCCTGTAATATAATAGGTGGTCCAATTTAAAAATTATAGGTCAATATTAAGGTCCGATACCGTGAAGTTAGTTAACATAGAAAAATGTCTTTGAATTTTTATAGCATTTTAGAACGCTTATTTCCTCATTTTAAGCTTCTCAGAACACTTTATTTCGCATAGGCATACATAGTAAACTTTAGGGTCACTCTGTGTACCCCCTAATTGTCCTATAATTATTTCCTGTGGTAAGGTACACTATAACCCTGTAATATAATACGTGGTCCAGTTTAAAAATTATAGGTCAATATTAAGGTCCGATACCGTGCCGTTAGTTAACATAGAAAAGTGTCTTCGTATTTCCTTGTTTGAATGCACTATTTAAAATATACATAGTGTACCCCCTAATTGACCTATAATTATTTCCTGTGGTAGGGTACACTATTACCCTGTAATATAATACCTGGTCCAATTTAAATATTATGGGTCAATATTAAGGTTTGATATTGCGCCTTGCGTTAGTTAACCATTGAAAGATGTCTTTGAATTTTTAAAGCATTTTAGAACGCTTATTTCTTCATTTTAAGCTTCTCAGAACACTTTATTTCGCATAGGCATACATAGTAAACTTTAGGGTCACGCTGTGTACCCCCTAATTGACCTATAATTATTTCCTGTGGTAGGGTACACTATTACCCTGTAATATAATACGTGGTACAATTTAAAAATTATAGGTCAATATTAAGGTCCGATACCGTGCCGTTAGTTAGCATAGAAAAATGTCTTTGAATTTTTAAAGCATTTTAGAACGCTTATTTCCTCATTTTAAGCTTCTCAGAACACTTCATTTCGCATAGGCATACATAGAAAACTTTAGGGTCACTCTGCGTACCCCCTAATTGACCTATAATTATTTCCTGTGGTAGGGTACACTATAACCCTGTAATATAATACGTGGTCCAATTTAAAAATTATAGGTCAATATTAAGGTCCGATACCGTGCCGTTAGTTAACATAGAAAAGTGTCTTCGTATTTCCTTGTTTTAATGCACTATTTAAAATATACATAGTGTACCCCCTAATTGACCTATAATTATTTCCTGTGGTAGGGTACACTATTACCCTGTAATATAATACCTGGTCCAATTTAAATATTATGGGTCAATATTAAGGTCTGATATTGCGCCTTGCGTTAGTTAACCATTGAAAGATGTCTTTGAATTTTTAAAGCATTTTAGAACGCTTATTTCTTCATTTTAAGCTTCTCAGAACACTCTATTTCGCATAGGCATACATAGTAAATTTTAGGGTCACGCTGTGTACCACCTAATTGACCTATAATTATTTCCTGTGGTAAGGTACACTATTACCCTGTAATATAATACGTGGTACAATTTAAAAATTATAGGTCAATATTAAGGTCCGATACCGTGCCGTTAGTTAACATAGAAAAGTGTCTTCGTATTTCCTTGTTTTAATGCACTATTTAAAATATACATAGTGTACCCCCTAATTGACCTATAATTATTTCCTGTGGTAGGGTACACTATTACCCTGTAATATAATACCTATTCCAATTTAAATATTATGGGTCAATATTAAGGTCTGATATTGCGCCTTGCGTTAGTTAACCATTGAAAGATGTCTTTGAATTTTTAAAGCATTTTAGAACGCTTATTTCTTCATTTTAAGCATCTCAGAACACTCTATTTCGCATAGGCATACATAGTAAAATTTAGGGTCACGCTGTGTACCCCCTAAATGACCTATAATTATATCCTGTGGTAGGGTACACTATTACCCTGTAATATAATACGTGGTCCAATTTAAAAATTATAGGTCAATATTAAGGTCCGATACCGCGCCGTTAGTTAACATAGAAAAATGTCTTTGAATTTTTAAAGCATTTTAGAACGCTTATTTCCTCATTTTAAGCTTCTCAGAACACTTTATTTCGCATAGGCATACATAGTAAACTTTAGGGTCACGCTGTGTACCCCCTAATTGACCTATAATTATTTCCTTTGGTGGGGTACACTATTACCCTGTAATATAATACCTGGTCCAATTTAAAAATTATAGGTCAATAATAAGGTCCGATACCGTGCCGTTAGTTAACATAGAAAAATATCTTTGAATTTTTAAAGCATTTTAGAACTCTTATTTCTTCATTTTAAGCTTCTCAGAGCACTCTATTTCGCATAGGCATACATAGTAAAATTTAGGGTCACGCTGTGTACCCTTTAAATGACCTATAATTATTTCCTGTGGTAGGGCACACTATTACCCTGTAATATAATACGTGGTCCAATTTAAAAATTATAGGTCAATATTAAGTTCCGATACCGTGCCGTTAGTTAACATTGAAAAATGTCTTCGTATTTCCTTGTTTTAATGCACTATTTAAAATATACATAGTGTACCCCCTAATTGACCTATAACTATTTCCTGTTGTAGGGTACACTATTACCCTGTAATATAATACCTGGTCCAATTGAAATATTATGGTTCCATATTAAGGTCTGATATCGCGCCTTGCGTTAGTTAACCATTGAAAGATGTCTTTGAATTTTTAAAGCATTTTAGAACGCTTATTTCTTCATTTTAAGCTTCTCAGAACACTTTATTTCGCATAGGCATACATAGTAAACTTTAGGGTCACGCTGTGTACCCCCTAATTGACCTATAATTATTTCCTGTGGTAGGGTACACTATTACCCTGTAATATAATAGGTGGTCCAATTTAAAAATTATAGGTCAATATTAAGGTCCGATACCGTGCCGTTAGTTAGCATAGAAAAATGTCTTTGAATTTTTAAAGCATTTTAGAACGCTTATTTCCTCATTTTAAGCTTCTCAGAACACTTCATTTCGCATAGGCATACATAGAAAACTTTAGGGTCACTCTGCGTACCCCCTAATTGACCTATAATTATTTCCTGTGGTAGGGTACACTATAACCCTGTAATATAATACGTGGTCCAATTTAAAAATTATAAGTCAATATTAAGGTCCGATACCGTGCCGTTAGTTAACATAGAAAAGTGTCTTTGTATTTCCTTGTTTTAATGCACTATTTAAAATATACATAGTGTACCCCCTAATTGACCTATAATTATTTCCTGTGGTAGGGTACACTATTACCCTGTAATATAATACCTGGTCCAATTTAATTATTATGGGTCAATATTAAGGTCTGATATTGCGCCTTGCGTTAGTTAACCATTGAAAGATGTCTTTGAATTTTTAAAGCATTTTAGAACGCTTATTTCTTCATTTTAAGCTTCTCAGAACACTCTATTTCGCATAGGCATACATAGTAAATTTTAGGGTCACGCTGTGTACCACCTAATTGACCTATAATTATTTCCTGTGGTAAGGTACACTATTACCCTGTAATATAATACGTGGTACAATTTAAAAATTATAGGTCAATATTAAGGTCCGATACCGTGCCGTTAGTTAACATAGAAAAGTGTCTTCGTATTTCCTTGTTTTAATGCACTATTTAAAATATACATAGTGTACCCCCTAATTGACCTATAATTATTTCCTGTGGTAGGGTACACTATTACCCTGTAATATAATACCTATTCCAATTTAAATATTATGGGTCAATATTAAGGTCTGATATTGCGCCTTGCGTTAGTTAACCATTGAAAGATGTCTTTGAATTTTTAAAGCATTTTAGAACGCTTATTTCTTCATTTTAAGCATCTCAGAACACTCTATTTCGCATAGGCATACATAGTAAAATTTAGGGTCACGCTGTGTACCCCCTAAATGACCTATAATTATATCCTGTGGTAGGGTACACTATTACCCTGTAATATAATACGTGGTCCAATTTAAAAATTATAGGTCAATATTAAGGTCCGATACCGTGCCGTTAGTTAACATAGAAAAATGTCTTTGAATTTTTAAAGCATTTTAGAACGCTTATTTCCTCATTTTAAGCTTCTCAGAACAATTTATTTCGCATAGGCATACATAGTAAACTTTAGGGTCACGCTGTGTACCCCCTAATTGACCTATAATTATTTCCTGTGGTAGGGTACACTATTACCCTGTAATATAATAGGTGGTCCAATTTAAAAATTATAGGTCAATATTAAGGTCCGATACCGTGCCGTTAGTTAGCATAGAAAAATGTCTTTGAATTTTTAAAGCATTTTAGAACGCTTATTTCCTCATTTTAAGCTTCTCAGAACACTTCATTTCGCATAGGCATACATAGAAAACTTTAGGGTCACTCTGCGTACCCCCTAATTGACCTATAATTATTTCCTGTGGTAGGGTACACTATTACCCTGTAATATAATACGTGGTCCAATTTAAAAATTATAGGTCAATATTAAGGTCCGATACCGTGCCGTTAGTTAACATAGAAAAGTGTCTTTGTATTTCCTTGTTTTAATGCACTATTTAAAATATACATAGTGTACCCCCTAATTGACCTATAATTATTTCCTGTGGTAGGGTACACTATTACCCTGTAATATAATACCTGGTCCAATTTAAATATTATGGGTCAATATTAAGGTCTGATATTGCGCCTTGCGTTAGTTAACCATTGAAAGATGTCTTTGAATTTTTAAAGCATTTTAGAACGCTTATTTCTTCATTTTAAGCTTCTCAGAACACTCTATTTCGCATAGGCATACATAGTAAATTTTAGGGTCACGCTGTGTACCACCTAATTGACCTATAATTATTTCCTGTGGTAAGGTACACTATTACCCTGTAATATAATACGTGGTACAATTTAAAAATTATAGGTCAATATTAAGGTCCGATACCGTGCCGTTAGTTAACATAGAAAAGTGTCTTCGTATTTCCTTGTTTTAATGCACTATTTAAAATATACATAGTGTACCCCCTAATTGACCTATAATTATTTCCTGTGGTAGGGTACACTATTACCCTGTAATATAATACCTATTCCAATTTAAATATTATGGGTCAATATTAAGGTCTGATATTGCGCCTTGCGTTAGTTAACCATTGAAAGATGTCTTTGAATTTTTAAAGCATTTTAGAACGCTTATTTCTTCATTTTAAGCATCTCAGAACACTCTATTTCGCATAGGCATACATAGTAAAATTTAGGGTCACGCTGTGTACCCCCTAAATGACCTATAATTATATCCTGTGGTAGGGTACACTATTACCCTGTAATATAATACGTGGTCCAATTTAAAAATTATAGGTCAATATTAAGGTCCGATACCGTGCCGTTAGTTAACATAGAAAAATGTCTTTGAATTTTTAAAGCATTTTAGAACGCTTATTTCCTCATTTTAAGCTTCTCAGAACAATTTATTTCGCATAGGCATACATAGTAAACTTTAGGGTCACGCTGTGTACCCCCTAATTGACCTATAATTATTTCCTTTGGTTTGGGTACACTATTACCCTGTAATATAATACCTGGTTCAATTTAAAAATTATAGGTCAATAATAAGGTCCGATACCGTGCCGTTAGTTAACATAGAAAAATGTCTTTGAATTTTTAAAGCATTTTAGAACGCTTATTTCTTCATTTTAAGCTTCTCAGAGCACTCTATTTCGCATAGGCATACATAGTAAAATTTAGGGTCACGCTGTGTACCCCCTAAATGACCTATAATTATTTCCTGTGGTAGGGCACACTATTACCCTGTAATATAATACGTGGTTCAATTTAAATATTATGGGTCAATATTAAGGTTTGATATTGCGCCTTGCGTTAGTTAACCATTGAAAGATGTCTTTGAATTTTTAAAGCATTTTAGAACGCTTATTTCTTCATTTTAAGCTTCTCAGAACACTCTATTTCGCATAGGCATACATAGTAAACTTTAGGGTCACGCTGTGTACCCCCTAATTGACCTATAATTATTTCCTGTGGTAGGGTACACTATTACCCTGTAATACAATACCTGGTTCAATTTAAATATTATGGGTCAATATTAAGGTTTGATATTGCGCCTTGCGTTAGTTAACCATTGAAAGATGTCTTTGAATTTTTAAAGCATTTTAGAACGCTTATTTCTTCATTTTAAGCTTCTCAGAACACTCTATTTCGCATAGGCATACATAGTAAACTTTAGGGTCACGCTGTGTACCCCCTAATTGACCTATAATTATTTCCTGTGGTAGGGTACACTATTACCCTGTAATATAATAGGTGGTCCAATTTAAAAATTATAGGTCAATATTAAGGTCCGATACCGTGCCGTTAGTTAGCATAGAAAAATGTCTTTGAATTTTTAAAGCATTTTAGAACGCTTATTTCCTCATTTTAAGCTTCTCAGAACACTTCATTTCGCATAGGCATACATAGAAAACTTTAGGGTCACTCTGCGTACCCCCTAATTGACCTATAATTATTTCCTGTGGTAGGGTACACTATTACCCTGTAATATAATACGTGGTCCAATTTAAAAATTATAGGTCAATATTAAGGTCCGATACCGTGCCGTTAGTTAACATAGAAAAGTGTCTTTGTATTTCCTTGTTTTAATGCACTATTTAAAATATACATAGTGTACCCCCTAATTGACCTATAATTATTTCCTGTGGTAGGGTACACTATTACCCTGTAATATAATACCTGGTCCAATTTAAATATTATGGGTCAATATTAAGGTCTGATATTGCGCCTTGCGTTAGTTAACCATTGAAAGATGTCTTTGAATTTTTAAAGCATTTTAGAACGCTTATTTCTTCATTTTAAGCTTCTCAGAACACTCTATTTCGCATAGGCATACATAGTAAATTTTAGGGTCACGCTGTGTACCACCTAATTGACCTATAATTATTTCCTGTGGTAAGGTACACTATTACCCTGTAATATAATACGTGGTACAATTTAAAAATTATAGGTCAATATTAAGGTCCGATACCGTGCCGTTAGTTAACATAGAAAAGTGTCTTCGTATTTCCTTGTTTTAATGCACTATTTAAAATATACATAGTGTACCCCCTAATTGACCTATAATTATTTCCTGTGGTAGGGTACACTATTACCCTGTAATATAATACCTATTCCAATTTAAATATTATGGGTCAATATTAAGGTCTGATATTGCGCCTTGCGTTAGTTAACCATTGAAAGATGTCTTTGAATTTTTAAAGCATTTTAGAACGCTTATTTCTTCATTTTAAGCATCTCAGAACACTCTATTTCGCATAGGCATACATAGTAAAATTTAGGGTCACGCTGTGTACCCCCTAAATGACCTATAATTATATCCTGTGGTAGGGTACACTATTACCCTGTAATATAATACGTGGTCCAATTTAAAAATTATAGGTCAATATTAAGGTCCGATACCGTGCCGTTAGTTAACATAGAAAAATGTCTTTGAATTTTTAAAGCATTTTAGAACGCTTATTTCCTCATTTTAAGCTTCTCAGAACAATTTATTTCGCATAGGCATACATAGTAAACTTTAGGGTCACGCTGTGTACCCCCTAATTGACCTATAATTATTTCCTTTGGTTTGGGTACACTATTACCCTGTAATATAATACCTGGTTCAATTTAAAAATTATAGGTCAATAATAAGGTCCGATACCGTGCCGTTAGTTAACATAGAAAAATGTCTTTGAATTTTTAAAGCATTTTAGAACGCTTATTTCTTCATTTTAAGCTTCTCAGAGCACTCTATTTCGCATAGGCATACATAGTAAAATTTAGGGTCACGCTGTGTACCCCCTAAATGACCTATAATTATTTCCTGTGGTAGGGCACACTATTACCCTGTAATATAATACGTGGTCCAATTTAAAAATTATAGGTCAATATTAAGTTCCGATACCGTGCCGTTAGTTAACATTGAAAAATGTCTTCGTATTTCCTTGTTTTAATGCACTATTTAAAATATACATAGTGTACCCCCTAATTGACCTATAATTATTTCCTGTGGTAGGGTACACTATTACCCTGTAATACAATACCTGGTTCAATTTAAATATTATGGGTCAATATTAAGGTTTGATATTGCGCCTTGCGTTAGTTAACCATTGAAAGATGTCTTTGAATTTTTAAAGCATTTTAGAACGCTTATTTCTTCATTTTAAGCTTCTCAGAACACTCTATTTCGCATAGGCATACATAGTAAACTTTAGGGTCACGCTGTGTACCCCCTAATTGACCTATAATTATTTCCTGTGGTAGGGTACACTATTACCCTGTAATATAATAGGTGGTCCAATTTAAAAATTATAGGTCAATATTAAGGTCCGATACCGTGCCGTTAGTTAGCATAGAAAAATGTCTTTGAATTTTTAAAGCATTTTAGAACGCTTATTTCCTCATTTTAAGCTTCTCAGAACACTTCATTTCGCATAGGCATACATAGAAAACTTTAGGGTCACTCTGCGTACCCCCTAATTGACCTATAATTATTTCCTGTGGTAGGGTACACTATTACCCTGTAATATAATACGTGGTCCAATTTAAAAATTATAGGTCAATATTAAGGTCCGATACCGTGCCGTTAGTTAACATAGAAAAGTGTCTTTGTATTTCCTTGTTTTAATGCACTATTTAAAATATACATAGTGTACCCCCTAATTGACCTATAATTATTTCCTGTGGTAGGGTACACTATTACCCTGTAATATAATACCTGGTCCAATTTAAATATTATGGGTCAATATTAAGGTCTGATATTGCGCCTTGCGTTAGTTAACCATTGAAAGATGTCTTTGAATTTTTAAAGCATTTTAGAACGCTTATTTCTTCATTTTAAGCTTCTCAGAACACTCTATTTCGCATAGGCATACATAGTAAATTTTAGGGTCACGCTGTGTACCACCTAATTGACCTATAATTATTTCCTGTGGTAAGGTACACTATTACCCTGTAATATAATACGTGGTACAATTTAAAAATTATAGGTCAATATTAAGGTCCGATACCGTGCCGTTAGTTAACATAGAAAAGTGTCTTCGTATTTCCTTGTTTTAATGCACTATTTAAAATATACATAGTGTACCCCCTAATTGACCTATAATTATTTCCTGTGGTAGGGTACACTATTACCCTGTAATATAATACCTATTCCAATTTAAATATTATGGGTCAATATTAAGGTCTGATATTGCGCCTTGCGTTAGTTAACCATTGAAAGATGTCTTTGAATTTTTAAAGCATTTTAGAACGCTTATTTCTTCATTTTAAGCATCTCAGAACACTCTATTTCGCATAGGCATACATAGTAAAATTTAGGGTCACGCTGTGTACCCCCTAAATGACCTATAATTATATCCTGTGGTAGGGTACACTATTACCCTGTAATATAATACGTGGTCCAATTTAAAAATTATAGGTCAATATTAAGGTCCGATACCGTGCCGTTAGTTAACATAGAAAAATGTCTTTGAATTTTTAAAGCATTTTAGAACGCTTATTTCCTCATTTTAAGCTTCTCAGAACAATTTATTTCGCATAGGCATACATAGTAAACTTTAGGGTCACGCTGTGTACCCCCTAATTGACCTATAATTATTTCCTTTGGTTTGGGTACACTATTACCCTGTAATATAATACCTGGTTCAATTTAAAAATTATAGGTCAATAATAAGGTCCGATACCGTGCCGTTAGTTAACATAGAAAAATGTCTTTGAATTTTTAAAGCATTTTAGAACGCTTATTTCTTCATTTTAAGCTTCTCAGAGCACTCTATTTCGCATAGGCATACATAGTAAAATTTAGGGTCACGCTGTGTACCCCCTAAATGACCTATAATTATTTCCTGTGGTAGGGCACACTATTACCCTGTAATATAATACGTGGTCCAATTTAAAAATTATAGGTCAATATTAAGTTCCGATACCGTGCCGTTAGTTAACATTGAAAAATGTCTTCGTATTTCCTTGTTTTAATGCACTATTTAAAATATACATAGTGTACCCCCTAATTGACCTATAATTATTTCCTGTGGTAGGGTACACTATTACCCTGTAATACAATACCTGGTTCAATTTAAATATTATGGGTCAATATTAAGGTTTGATATTGCGCCTTGCGTTAGTTAACCATTGAAAGATGTCTTTGAATTTTTAAAGCATTTTAGAACGCTTATTTCTTCATTTTAAGCTTCTCAGAACACTCTATTTCGCATAGGCATACATAGTAAACTTTAGGGTCACGCTGTGTACCCCCTAATTGACCTATAATTATTTCCTGTGGTAGGGTACACTATTACCCTGTAATATAATAGGTGGTCCAATTTAAAAATTATAGGTCAATATTAAGGTCCGATACCGTGCCGTTAGTTAGCATAGAAAAATGTCTTTGAATTTTTAAAGCATTTTAGAACGCTTATTTCCTCATTTTAAGCTTCTCAGAACACTTCATTTCGCATAGGCATACATAGAAAACTTTAGGGTCACTCTGCGTACCCCCTAATTGACCTATAATTATTTCCTGTGGTAGGGTACACTATTACCCTGTAATATAATACGTGGTCCAATTTAAAAATTATAGGTCAATATTAAGGTCCGATACCGTGCCGTTAGTTAACATAGAAAAGTGTCTTTGTATTTCCTTGTTTTAATGCACTATTTAAAATATACATAGTGTACCCCCTAATTGACCTATAATTATTTCCTGTGGTAGGGTACACTATTACCCTGTAATATAATACCTGGTCCAATTTAAATATTATGGGTCAATATTAAGGTCTGATATTGCGCCTTGCGTTAGTTAACCATTGAAAGATGTCTTTGAATTTTTAAAGCATTTTAGAACGCTTATTTCTTCATTTTAAGCTTCTCAGAACACTCTATTTCGCATAGGCATACATAGTAAATTTTAGGGTCACGCTGTGTACCACCTAATTGACCTATAATTATTTCCTGTGGTAAGGTACACTATTACCCTGTAATATAATACGTGGTACAATTTAAAAATTATAGGTCAATATTAAGGTCCGATACCGTGCCGTTAGTTAACATAGAAAAGTGTCTTCGTATTTCCTTGTTTTAATGCACTATTTAAAATATACATAGTGTACCCCCTAATTGACCTATAATTATTTCCTGTGGTAGGGTACACTATTACCCTGTAATATAATACCTATTCCAATTTAAATATTATGGGTCAATATTAAGGTCTGATATTGCGCCTTGCGTTAGTTAACCATTGAAAGATGTCTTTGAATTTTTAAAGCATTTTAGAACGCTTATTTCTTCATTTTAAGCATCTCAGAACACTCTATTTCGCATAGGCATACATAGTAAAATTTAGGGTCACGCTGTGTACCCCCTAAATGACCTATAATTATATCCTGTGGTAGGGTACACTATTACCCTGTAATATAATACGTGGTCCAATTTAAAAATTATAGGTCAATATTAAGGTCCGATACCGTGCCGTTAGTTAACATAGAAAAATGTCTTTGAATTTTTAAAGCATTTTAGAACGCTTATTTCCTCATTTTAAGCTTCTCAGAACAATTTATTTCGCATAGGCATACATAGTAAACTTTAGGGTCACGCTGTGTACCCCCTAATTGACCTATAATTATTTCCTTTGGTTTGGGTACACTATTACCCTGTAATATAATACCTGGTTCAATTTAAAAATTATAGGTCAATAATAAGGTCCGATACCGTGCCGTTAGTTAACATAGAAAAATGTCTTTGAATTTTTAAAGCATTTTAGAACGCTTATTTCTTCATTTTAAGCTTCTCAGAGCACTCTATTTCGCATAGGCATACATAGTAAAATTTAGGGTCACGCTGTGTACCCCCTAAATGACCTATAATTATTTCCTGTGGTAGGGCACACTATTACCCTGTAATATAATACGTGGTCCAATTTAAAAATTATAGGTCAATATTAAGTTCCGATACCGTGCCGTTAGTTAACATTGAAAAATGTCTTCGTATTTCCTTGTTTTAATGCACTATTTAAAATATACATAGTGTACCCCCTAATTGACCTATAATTATTTCCTGTGGTAGGGTACACTATTACCCTGTAATACAATACCTGGTTCAATTTAAATATTATGGGTCAATATTAAGGTTTGATATTGCGCCTTGCGTTAGTTAACCATTGAAAGATATCTTTGAATTTTTAAAGCATTTTAGAACGCTTATTTCTTCATTTTAAGCTTCTCAGAACACTCTATTTCGCATAGGCATACATAGTAAAATTTAGGGTCACGCTGTGTACCCCCTAAATGACCTATAATTATTTCCTGTGGTAGGGTACACTATTACCCTCTAATATAATACGTGGTCCAATTTAAAAATTATAGGTCAATATTAAGGTCCGATACCGTGCCGTTAGTTAACATAGAAAAATATCTTTGAATTTTTAAAGCATTTTAGAACGCTTATTTCCTCATTTTAAGCTTCTCAGAACACTCTATTTCGCATAGGCATACATAGTAAACTTTAGGGTCTCTCTGTGTACCCCCTAATTGACCTATAATTATTTCCTGTGGTAGGGTACACTATTACCCTGTAATATAATACGTAGTCCAATTTAAAAATTATAGGTCAATATTAAGGTCCGATACCGTGCCGTTAGTTAACATAGAAAAGTGTCTTCGTATTTCCTTGTTTTAATGCACTATTTAAAATATACATAGTGTACCCCCTAATTGACCTATAATTATTTCCTGTGGTAGGGTACACTATTACCCTGTAATATAATACCTGGTCCAATTTAAATATTATGGGTCAATATTAAGGTCTGATATTGCGCCTTGCGTTAGTTAACCATTGAAAGATGTCTTTGAATTTTTAAAGCATTTTAGAACGCTTATTTCTTCATTTTAAGCTTCTCAGAACACTCTATTTCGCATAGGCATACATAGTAAATTTTAGGGTCACGCTGTGTACCACCTAATTGACCTATAATTATTTCCTGTGGTAAGGTACACTATTACCCTGTAATATAATACGTGGTACAATTTAAAAATTATAGGTCAATTTTAAGGTCCGATACCGTGCAGTTAGTTAACATAGAAAAGTGTCTTCGTATTTCCTTGTTTTAATGCACTATTTAAAATATACATAGTGTACCCCCTAATTGACCTATAATTATTTCCTGTGGTAGGGTACACTATTACCCTGTAATATAATACCTGGTTCAATTTAAATATTATGGGTCAATATTAAGGTCTGATATTGCGCCTTGCGCTAGTTAACCATTGAAAGATGTCTTTGAATTTTTAAAGCATTTTAGAACGCTTATTTCTTTATTTTAAGCTTCTCAGAACACTCTATTTCGCATAAGCATACATAGTAAAATTTAGGGTCACGCTGTGTACCCCCTAAATGACCTATAATTATTTCCTGTGGTAGGGTACACTATTACCCTGTAATATAATACGTGGTCCAATTTAAAAATTATAGGTCAATATTAAGGTCCGATACCGTGCCGTTAGTTAACATAGAAAAATGTCTTTGAATTTTTAAAGCATTTTAGAACGCTTATTTCCTCATTTTAAGCTTCTCAGAACACTTTATTTCGCATAGGCATACATAGTAAACTTTAGGGTCACGCTGTGTACCCCCTAATTGACCTATTATTATTTCCTTTGGTGGGGTACACTATTACCCTGTAATATAATACCTGGTCCAATTTAAATATTATGGGTCAATATTAAGGTCTGATATTGCGCCTTGCGTTAGTTAACCATTGAAAGATGTCTTTGAATTTTTAAAGCATTTTAGAACGCTTATTTCTTCATTTTAAGCTTCTCAGAGCACTCTATTTCGCATAGGCATACATAGTAAAATTTAGGGTCACGCTGTGTACCCCCTAAATGACCTATAATTATTTCCTGTGGTAGGGTACACTATAACCCTGTAATATAATACGTGGTCCAATTTAAAAATTATTACCGTGCCGTTAGTTAACATAGAAAAGTGTCTTCGTATTTCCTTGTTTTAATGCACTATTTAAAATATACATAGTGTACCCCCTAATTGACCTATAATTTTTTCCTGTGGTAGGGTACACTATTACCCTGTAATATAATACCTGGTCCAATTTAAATATTATGGGTCAATATTAAGGTCTGATATTGCGCCTTGCGTTAGTTAACCATTGAAAGATGTCTTTGAATTTTTAAAGCATTTTAGAACGCTTATTTCTTCATTTTAAGCATCTCAGAACACTCTATTTCGCATAGGCATACATAGTAAAGTTTAGGGTCACGCTGTGTACCCCCTAAATGACCTATAATTATTTCCTGTAGTAGGGTACACTATTTCCCTGTAATATAATACGTGGTCCAATTTAAAAATTATAGGTCAATAATAAGGTCCGATACCGTGCCGTTAGTTAACATAGAAAAATGTCTTTGAATTTTTAAAGCATTTTAGAACGCTTATTTCCTCATTTTAAGCTTCTCAGAACACTTTATTTCGCAACGGCATACATAGTAAACTTTAGGGTCACTCTGTGTACCCCCTAATTGACCTATAATTATTTCCTGTGGTAGGGTACACTATAACCCTGTAATATAATAAGTGGTCCAATTTAAAAATTATAGGTCAATATTAAGGTCCGATACCGTGCCGTTAGTTAACATAGAAAAGTGTCTTCGTATTTTCTTGTTTTAATGCACTATTTAAAACATACATAGTGTACCCCCTAATTGACCTATAATTATTTCCTGTTGTAGGGTACACAATTACCCTGTAATATAATACCTGGTCCAATTGAAATATTATGGTTCCATATTAAGGTCTGATATCGCGCTTTGCGTTAGTTAACCATTGAAAGATGTCTTTGAATTTTTAAAGCATTTTAGAACGCTTATTTCTTCATTTTAAGCTTCTCAGAACACTCTATTTCGCATAGGCATACATAGTAAATTTTAGGGTCACGCTGTGTACCACCTAATTGACCTATAATTATTTCCTGTGGTAAGGTACACTATTACCCTGTAATATAATACGTGGTACAATTTAAAATTTATAGGTCAATATTAAGGTCCGATACCGTGCCGTTAGTTAACATAGAAAAGTGTTTTCGTATTTCCTTGTTTTAATGCACTATTTAAAATATACATAGTGTACCCCCTAAATGACCTATAATTATTTCCTGTGGTAGGGTACACTATTACCCTGTAATATAATAGGCGGTCCAATTTAAAAATTATAGGTCAATATTAAGGTCCGATACCGTGCCGTTAGTTAACATAGAAAAATGTCTTTGAATTTTTAAAGCATTTTAGAACGCTTATTTCTTCATTTTAAGCATCTCAGAACACTCTATTTCGCATAGGCATATATAGTAAACTTTAGGGTCACTCTGTGTACCCCCTAATTGACCTATAATTATTTCCTGTGGTAGGGTACACTATAACCCTGTAATATAATACGTGGTCCAATTTAAAAATTATAGGTCAATATTAAGGTCCGATACCGTGCCGTTAGTTAACATAGAAAAGTGTCTTCGTATTTCCTTGTTTTAATGCACTATTTAAAATATACATAGTGTACCCCCTAATTGACCTATAATTATTTCCTGTGGTAGGGTACACTATTACCCTGTAATATAATACCTGGTCCATTTTAAATATTATGGGTCAATATTAAGGTCTGATATTGCGCCTTGCGTTAGTTAACCATTGGAAGATGTCTTTGAATTTTTAAGGCATTTTAGAACGCTTATTTCTTCATTTTAAGCATCTCAGAACACTTTATTTCGCATAGGCATACATAGTAAACTTTAGGGTCACGCTGTGTACCCCCTAATTGACCTATAATTATTTCCTTTGGTGGGGTACACTATTACCCTGTAATATAATACCTGGTCCAATTTAAATATTATGGGTCAATATTAAGGTCTGATATTGCGCCTTGCGTTAGTTAACCATTGAAAGATGTCTTTGAATTTTTAAAGCATTTTAGAACGCTTATTTCTTCATTTTAAGCTTCTCAGAGCACTCTATTTCGCATAGGCATACATAGTAAAATTTAGGGTCACGCTGTGTACCCCCTAAATGACCTATAATTATTTCCTGTGGTAGGGTACACTATAACCCTGTAATATAATACGTGGTCCAATTTAAAAATTATTACCGTGCCGTTAGTTAACATAGAAAAGTGTCTTCGTATTTCCTTGTTTTAATGCACTATTTAAAATATACATAGTGTACCCCCTAATTGACCTATAATTTTTTCCTGTGGTAGGGTACACTATTACCCTGTAATATAATACCTGGTCCAATTTAAATATTATGGGTCAATATTAAGGTCTGATATTGCGCCTTGCGTTAGTTAACCATTGAAAGATGTCTTTGAATTTTTAAAGCATTTTAGAACGCTTATTTCTTCATTTTAAGCATCTCAGAACACTCTATTTCGCATAGGCATACATAGTAAAGTTTAGGGTCACGCTGTGTACCCCCTAAATGACCTATAATTATTTCCTGTAGTAGGGTACACTATTTCCCTGTAATATAATACGTGGTCCAATTTAAAAATTATAGGTCAATAATAAGGTCCGATACCGTGCCGTTAGTTAACATAGAAAAATGTCTTTGAATTTTTAAAGCATTTTAGAACGCTTATTTCCTCATTTTAAGCTTCTCAGAACACTTTATTTCGCAACGGCATACATAGTAAACTTTAGGGTCACTCTGTGTACCCCCTAATTGACCTATAATTATTTCCTGTGGTAGGGTACACTATAACCCTGTAATATAATACGTGGTCCAATTTAAAAATTATAGGTCAATATTAAGGTCCGATACCGTGCCGTTAGTTAACATAGAAAAGTGTCTTCGTATTTTCTTGTTTTAATGCACTATTTAAAACATACATAGTGTACCCCCTAATTGACCTATAATTATTTCCTGTTGTAGGGTACACAATTACCCTGTAATATAATACCTGGTCCAATTGAAATATTATGGTTCCATATTAAGGTCTGATATCGCGCTTTGCGTTAGTTAACCATTGAAAGATGTCTTTGAATTTTTAAAGCATTTTAGAACGCTTATTTCTTCATTTTAAGCTTCTCAGAACACTCTATTTCGCATAGGCATACATAGTAAATTTTAGGGTCACGCTGTGTACCACCTAATTGACCTATAATTATTTCCTGTGGTAAGGTACACTATTACCCTGTAATATAATACGTGGTACAATTTAAAATTTATAGGTCAATATTAAGGTCCGATACCGTGCCGTTAGTTAACATAGAAAAGTGTTTTCGTATTTCCTTGTTTTAATGCACTATTTAAAATATACATAGTGTACCCCCTAAATGACCTATAATTATTTCCTGTGGTAGGGTACACTATTACCCTGTAATATAATAGGCGGTGCAATTTAAAAATTATAGGTCAATATTAAGGTCCGATACCGTGCCGTTAGTTAACATAGAAAAATGTCTTTGAATTTTTAAAGCATTTTAGAACGCTTATTTCTTCATTTTAAGCATCTCAGAACACTCTATTTCGCATAGGCATATATAGTAAACTTTAGGGTCACTCTGTGTACCCCCTAATTGACCTATAATTATTTCCTGTGGTAGGGTACACTATAACCCTGTAATATAATACGTGGTCCAATTTAAAAATTATAGGTCAATATTAAGGTCCGATACCGTGCCGTTAGTTAACATAGAAAAGTGTCTTCGTATTTCCTTGTTTTAATGCACTATTTAAAATATACATAGTGTACCCCCTAATTGACCTATAATTATTTCCTGTGGTAGGGTACACTATTACCCTGTAATATAATACCTGGTCCAATTTAAATATTATGGGTCAATATTAAGGTCTGATATTGCGCCTTGCGTTAGTTAACCATTGGAAGATGTCTTTGAATTTTTAAGGCATTTTAGAACGCTTATTTCTTCATTTTAAGCATCTCAGAACACTCTATTTCGCATAGGCATACATAGTAAAATTTAGGGTCACGCTGTGTACCCCCTAAATGACCTATAATTATTTCCTGTGGTAGGGTACACTATTACCCTGTAATATAATACGTGGTCCAATTTAAAAATTATAGGTCAATATTAAGGTCCGATACCGTGCCGTTAGTTAACATAGAAAAATGTCTTTGAATTTTTAAAGCATTTTAGAACGCTTATTTCCTCATTTTAAGCTTCTCAGAACACTTTATTTCGCATAGGCATACATAGTAAACTTTAGGGTCACGCTGTGTACCCCCTAATTGACCTATAATTATTTCCTTTGGTAGGGTACACTATTACCCTGTAGTATAATACCTGGTCCAATTTAAATTTTATGGGTCAATATTAAGGTCTGATATTGCGCCTTGCGTTAGTTAACCATTGAAAGATGTCTTTGAATTTTTAAAGAATTTCAGAACGCTTATTTCTTCATTTTAAGCTTCTCAGAACACTCTATTTCGCATAGGCATACATAGTAAAATTTAGGGTCACGCTGTGTACCCCCTAAATGACCTATAATTATTTCCTGTGGTAGGGTACACTATTACCCTGTAATATAATACGTGGTCCAATTTAAAAATTATAGGTCAATATTAAGTTCCGATACCGTGCCGTTAGTTAACATTGAAAAATGTCTTCGTATTTCCTTGTTTTAATGCACTATTTAAAATATACATAGTGTACCCCCTAATTGACCTATAATTATTTCCTGTGGTAGGGTACACTATTACCCTGTAATATAATACCTGGTCCAATTTAAATATTATGGGTCAATATTAAGGTCTGATATTGCGCCTTGCGTTAGTTAACCATTGAAAGATGTCTTTGAATTTTTAAAGCATTTTAGAACGCTTATTTCTTCATTTTAAGCATCTCAGAACACTGTATTTCGCATAGGCATATATAGTAAACTTTAGGGTCACTCTGTGTACCCCCTAATTGACCTATAATTATTTCCTGTAAAAGGGTACACTATTACCCTGTAATATAATACGTGGTCCAATTTAAAAATTATAGGTCAATATTAAGGTCCGATACCGTGCCGTTAGTTAACATAGAAAAGTGTCTTCGTATTTCCTTGTTTTAATGCACTATTTAAAATATACATAGTGTACCCCCTAATTGACCTATAATTATATCCTGTGGTAGGGTACACTATTACCCTGTAATATAATACCTGGTCCAATTTAAATATTATGGGTCAATATTAAGGTCTGATATTGCGACTTGCGTTAGTTAACCATTGGAAGATGTCTTTGAATTTTTAAAGCATTTTAGAACGCTTATTTCTTCATTTTAAGCATCTCAGAACACTCTATTTCGCATAGGCATACATAGTAAAATTTAGGGTCACGCTGTGTACCCCCTAAATGACCTATAATTATTTCCTGTGGTAGGGTACACTATTACCCTGTAATATAATACGTGGTCCAATTTAAAAATTATAGGTCAATATTAAGGTCCGATACCGTGCCGTTAGTTAACATAGAAAAATGTCTTTGAATTTTTAAAGCATTTTAGAACGCTTATTTCCTCATTTTTAGCTTCTCAGAACACTTTATTTCGCATAGGCATACATAGTAAACTTTAGGGTCACTCTGTGTACCCCCTAATTGACCTATAATTATTTCCTGTGGTAGGGTACACTATAACCCTGTAATATAATACGTGGTCCAATTTAAAAATTATAGGTCAATATTAAGGTCCGATACCGTGCCGTTAGTTAACATAGAAAAGTGTCTTCGTATTTTCTTGTTTTAATGCACTATTTAAAACATACATAGTGTACCCCCTAATTGACCTATAATTATTTCCTGTTGTAGGGTACACTATTACCCTGTAATATAATACCTGGTCCAATTGAAATATTATGGTTCCATATTAAGGTCTGATATCGCGCCTTGCGTTAGTTAACCATTGAAAGATGTCTTTGAATTTTTAAAGCATTTTAGAACGCTTATTTCTTCATTTTAAGCTTCTCAGAACACTCTATTTCGCATAGGCATACATAGTAAATTTTAGGGTCACGCTGTGTACCACCTAATTGACCTATAATTATTTCCTGTGGTAAGGTACACTATTACCCTGTAATATAATACTTGGTACAATTTAAAAATTATAGGTCAATATTAAGGTCCGATACCGTGCCGTTAGTTAACATAAAAAAGTGTCTTCGTATTTCCTTGTTTTAATGCACTATTTAAAATATACATAGTGTACCCCCTAAATGACCTATAATTATTTCCTGTGGTAGGGTACACTATTACCCTGTAATATAATAGGTGGTCCAATTTAAAAATTATAGGTTAATATTAAGGTCCCATACCGTGCCGTTAGTTAACATAGAAAAATGTCTTTGAATTTTTAAAGCATTTTAGAACGCTTATTTCCTCATTTTAAGCTTCTCAGAACACTTTATTTCGCATAGGCATACATAGTAAACTTTAGGGTCACTCTGTGTACCCCCTAATTGACCTATAATTATTTCCTGTTTTAGGGTACACTATAACCCTGTAATATAATACGTGGTCCAGTTTAAAAATTATAGGTCAATATTAAGGTCCGATACCGTGCCGTTAGTTAACATAGAAAAGTGTCTTCGTATTTCCTTGTTTTAATGCACTATTTAAAATATACATAGTGTACCCCCTAATTGACCTATAATTATTTCCTGTGGTAGGGTACACTATTACCCTGTAATATAATACCTGGTCCAATTTAAATATTATGGGTCAATATTAAGGTCTGATATTGCGCCTTGCGTTAGTTAACCATTGGAAGATGTCTTTGAATTTTTAAGGCATTTTAGAACGCTTATTTCTTCATTTTAAGCATCTCAGAACACTCTATTTCGCATAGGCATACATAGTAAAATTTAGGGTCACGCTGTGTACCCCCTAAATGACCTATAATTATTTCCTGTGGTAGGGTACACTATTACCCTGTAATATAATACGTGGTCCAATTTAAAAATCATAGGTCAATATTAAGGTCCGATACCGTGCCGTTAGTTAACATAGAAAAATGTCTTTGAATTTTTAAAGCATTTTAGAACGCTTATTTCCTCATTTTAAGCTTCTCAGAACACTTTATTTCGCATAGGCATACATAGTAAACTTTAGGGTCACGCTGTGTACCCCCTAATTGACCTATAATTATTTCCTTTGGTAGGGTACACTATTACCCTGTAATATAATACCTGGTCCAATTTAAATTTTATGGGTCAATATTAAGGTCTGATATTGCGCCTTGCGTTAGTTAACCATTGAAAGATGTCTTTGAATTTTTAAAGAATTTTAGAACGCTTATTTCTTCATTTTAAGCTTCTCAGAACACTCTATTTCGCATAGGCATACATAGTAAAATTTAGGGTCACGCTGTGTACCCCCTAAATGACCTATAATTATTTCCTGTGGTAGGGTACACTATTACCCTGTAATATAATACGTGGTCCAATTTAAAAATTATAGGTCAATATTAAGTTCCGATACCGTGCCGTTAGTTAACATTGAAAAATGTCTTCGTATTTCCTTGTTTTAATGCACTATTTAAAATATACATAGTGTACCCCCTAATTGACCTATAATTATTTCCTGTGGTAGGGTACACTATTACCCTGTAATATAATACCTGGTCCAATTTAAATATTATGGGTCAATATTAAGGTCTGATATTGCGCCTTGCGTTAGTTAACCATTGAAAGATGTCTTTGAATTTTTAAAGCATTTTAGAACGCTTATTTCTTCATTTTAAGCATCTCAGAACACTCTATTTCGCATAGGCATATATAGTAAACTTTAGGGTCACTCTGTGTACCCCCTAATTGACCTATAATTATTTCCTGTAAAAGGGTACACTATTACCCTGTAATATAATACGTGGTCCAATTTAAAAATTATAGGTCAATATTAAGGTCCGATACCGTGCCGTTAGTTAACATAGAAAAGTGTCTTCGTATTTTCTTGTTTTAATGCACTATTTAAAACATACATAGTGTACCCCCTAATTGACCTATAATTATTTCCTGTTGTAGGGTACACTATTACCCTGTAATATAATACCTGGTCCAATTGAAATATTATGGTTCCATATTAAGGTCTGATATCGCGCCTTGCGTTAGTTAACCATTGAAAGATGTCTTTGAATTTTTAAAGCATTTTAGAACGCTTATTTCTTCATTTTAAGCTTCTCAGAACACTCTATTTCGCATAGGCATACATAGTAAATTTTAGGGTCACGCTGTGTACCACCTAATTGACCTATAATTATTTCCTGTGGTAAGGTACACTATTACCCTGTAATATAATACTTGGTACAATTTAAAAATTATAGGTCAATATTAAGGTCCGATACCGTGCCGTTAGTTAACATAGAAAAGTGTCTTCGTATTTCCTTGTTTTAATGCACTATTTAAAATATACATAGTGTACCCCCTAAATGACCTATAATTATTTCCTGTGGTAGGGTACACTATTACCCTGTAATATAATAGGTGGTCCAATTTAAAAATTATAGGTCAATATTAAGGTCCCATACCGTGCCGTTAGTTAACATAGAAAAATGTCTTTGAATTTTTAAAGCATTTTAGAACGCTTATTTCCTCATTTTAAGCTTCTCAGAACACTTTATTTCGCATAGGCATACATAGTAAACTTTAGGGTCACTCTGTGTACCCCCTAATTGACCTATAATTATTTCCTGTTTTAGGGTACACTATAACCCTGTAATATAATACGTGGTCCAGTTTAAAAATTATAGGTCAATATTAAGGTCCGATACCGTGCCGTTAGTTAACATAGAAAAGTGTCTTCGTATTTCCTTGTTTTAATGCACTATTTAAAATATACATAGTGTACCCCCTAATTGACCTATAATTATTTCCTGTGGTAGGGTACACCATTACCCTGTAATATAATACCTGGTCCAATTTAAATATTATGGGTCAATATTAAGGTCTGATATTGCGCCTTGCGTTAGTTAACCATTGGAAGATGTCTTTGAATTTTTAAGGCATTTTAGAACGCTTATTTCTTCATTTTAAGCATCTCAGAACACTCTATTTCGCATAGGCATACATAGTAAAATTTAGGGTCACGCTGTGTACCCCCTAAATGACCTATAATTATTTCCTGTGGTAGGGTACACTATTACCCTGTAATATAATACGTGGTCCAATTTAAAAATCATAGGTCAATATTAAGGTCCGATACCGTGCCGTTAGTTAACATAGAAAAATGTCTTTGAATTTTTAAAGCATTTTAGAACGCTTATTTCCTCATTTTAAGCTTCTCAGAACACTTTATTTCGCATAGGCATACATAGTAAACTTTAGGGTCACGCTGTGTACCCCCTAATTGACCTATAATTATTTCCTTTGGTAGGGTACACTATTACCCTGTAATATAATACCTGGTCCAATTTAAATTTTATGGGTCAATATTAAGGTCTGATATTGCGCCTTGCGTTAGTTAACCATTGAAAGATGTCTTTGAATTTTTAAAGAATTTTAGAACGCTTATTTCTTCATTTTAAGCTTCTCAGAACACTCTATTTCGCATAGGCATACATAGTAAAATTTAGGGTCACGCTGTGTACCCCCTAAATGACCTATAATTATTTCCTGTGGTAGGGTACACTATTACCCTGTAATATAATACGTGGTCCAATTTAAAAATTATAGGTCAATATTAAGTTCCGATACCGTGCCGTTAGTTAACATTGAAAAATGTCTTCGTATTTCCTTGTTTTAATGCACTATTTAAAATATACATAGTGTACCCCCTAATTGACCTATAATTATTTCCTGTGGTAGGGTACACTATTACCCTGTAATATAATACCTGGTCCAATTTAAATATTATGGGTCAATATTAAGGTCTGATATTGCGCCTTGCGTTAGTTAACCATTGAAAGATGTCTTTGAATTTTTAAAGCATTTTAGAACGCTTATTTCTTCATTTTAAGCATCTCAGAACACTCTATTTCGCATAGGCATATATAGTAAACTTTAGGGTCACTCTGTGTACCCCCTAATTGACCTATAATTATTTCCTGTAAAAGGGTACACTATTACCCTGTAATATAATACGTGGTCCAATTTAAAAATTATAGGTCAATATTAAGGTCCGATACCGTGCCGTTAGTTAACATAGAAAAGTGTCTTCGTATTTCCTTGTTTTAATGCACTATTTAAAATATACATAGTGTACCCCCTAATTGACCTATAATTATATCCTGTGGTAGGGTACACTATTACCCTGTAATATAATACCTGGTCCAATTTAAATATTATGGGTCAATATTAAGGTCTGATATTGCGACTTGCGTTAGTTAACCATTGGAAGATGTCTTTGAATTTTTAAAGCATTTTAGAACGCTTATTTCTTCATTTTAAGCATCTCAGAACACTCTATTTCGCATAGGCATACATAGTAAAATTTAGGGTCACGCTGTGTACCCCCTAAATGACCTATAATTATTTCCTGTGGTAGGGTACACTATTACCCTGTAATATAATACGTGGTCCAATTTAAAAATTATAGGTCAATATTAAGGTCCGATACCGTGCCGTTAGTTAACATAGAAAAATGTCTTTGAATTTTTAAAGCATTTTAGAACGCTTATTTCCTCATTTTTAGCTTCTCAGAACACTTTATTTCGCATAGGCATACATAGTAAACTTTAGGGTCACTCTGTGTACCCCCTAATTGACCTATAATTATTTCCTGTGGTAGGGTACACTATAACCCTGTAATATAATACGTGGTCCAATTTAAAAATTATAGGTCAATATTAAGGTCCGATACCGTGCCGTTAGTTAACATAGAAAAGTGTCTTCGTATTTTCTTGTTTTAATGCACTATTTAAAACATACATAGTGTACCCCCTAATTGACCTATAATTATTTCCTGTTGTAGGGTACACTATTACCCTGTAATATAATACCTGGTCCAATTGAAATATTATGGTTCCATATTAAGGTCTGATATCGCGCCTTGCGTTAGTTAACCATTGAAAGATGTCTTTGAATTTTTAAAGCATTTTAGAACGCTTATTTCTTCATTTTAAGCTTCTCAGAACACTCTATTTCGCATAGGCATACATAGTAAATTTTAGGGTCACGCTGTGTACCACCTAATTGACCTATAATTATTTCCTGTGGTAAGGTACACTATTACCCTGTAATATAATACTTGGTACAATTTAAAAATTATAGGTCAATATTAAGGTCCGATACCGTGCCGTTAGTTAACATAGAAAAGTGTCTTCGTATTTCCTTGTTTTAATGCACTATTTAAAATATACATAGTGTACCCCCTAAATGACCTATAATTATTTCCTGTAGTAGGGTACACTATTACCCTGTAATATAATAGGTGGTCCAATTTAAAAATTATAGGTCAATATTAAGGTCCCATACCGTGCCGTTAGTTAACATAGAAAAATGTCTTTGAATTTTTAAAGCATTTTAGAACGCTTATTTCCTCATTTTAAGCTTCTCAGAACTCTTTATTTCGCATAGGCATACATAGTAAACTTTAGGGTCACTCTGTGTACCCCCTAATTGACCTATAATTATTTCCTGTTTTAGGGTACACTATAACCCTGTAATATAATACGTGGTCCAGTTTAAAAATTATAGGTTAATATTAAGGTCCGATACCGTGCCGTTAGTTAACATAGAAAAGTGTCTTCGTATTTCCTTGTTTTAATGCACTATTTAAAATATACCTAGTGTACCCCCTAATTGACCTATAATTATTTCCTGTGGTAGGGTACACTATTACCCTGTAATATAATACCTGGTCCAATTTAAATATTATGGGTCAATATTAAGGTCTGATATTGCGCCTTGCGTTAGTTAACCATTGGAAGATGTCTTTGAATTTTTAAGGCATTTTAGAACGCTTATTTCTTCATTTTAAGCATCTCAGAACACTCTATTTCGCATAGGCATACATAGTAAAATTTAGGGTCACGCTGTGTACCCCCTAAATGACCTATAATTATTTCCTGTGGTAGGGTACACTATTACCCTGTAATATAATACGTGGTCCAATTTAAAAATTATAGGTCAATATTAAGGTCCGATACCGTGCCGTTAGTTAACATAGAAAAATGTCTTTGAATTTTTAAAGCATTTTAGAACGCTTATTTCCTCATTTTAAGCTTCTCAGAACACTTTATTTCGCATAGGCATACATAGTAAACTTTAGGGTCACGCTGTGTACCCCCTAATTGACCTATAATTATTTCCTTTGGTAGGGTACACTATTACCCTGTAATATAATACCTGGTCCAATTTAAATATTATGGGTCAATATTAAGGTCTGATATTGCGCCTTGCGTTAGTTAACCATTGAAAGATGTCTTTGAATTTTTAAAGCATTTTAGAACGCTTATTTCTTCATTTTAAGCATCTCAGAACACTCTATTTCGCATAGGCATATATAGTAAACTTTAGGGTCACTCTGTGTACCCCCTAATTGACCTATAATTATTTCCTGTAAAAGGGTACACTATTACCCTGTAATATAATACGTGGTCCAATTTAAAAATTATAGGTCGATATTAAGGTCCGATACCGTGCCGTTAGTTAACATAGAAAAGTGTCTTCGTATTTCCTTGTTTTAATGCACTATTTAAAATATACATAGTGTACCCCCTAATTGACCTATAATTATATCCTGTGGTAGGGTACACTATTACCCTGTAATATAATACCTGGTCCAATTTAAATATTATGGGTCAATATTAAGGTCTGATATTGCGACTTGCGTTAGTTAACCATTGGAAGATGTCTTTGAATTTTTAAAGCATTTTAGAACGCTTATTTCTTCATTTTAAGCATCTCAGAACACTCTATTTCGCATAGGCATACATAGTAAAATTTAGGGTCACGCTGTGTACCCCCTAAATGACCTATAATTATTTCCTGTGGTAGGGTACACTATTACCCGGTAATATAATACGTGGTCCAATTTAAAAATTATAGGTCAATATTAAGGTCCGATACCGTGCCGTTAGTTAACATAGAAAAATGTCTTTGAATTTTTAAAGCATTTTAGAACGCTTATTTCCTCATTTTTAGCTTCTCAGAACACTTTATTTCGCATAGGCATACATAGTAAACTTTAGGGTCACTCTGTGTACCCCCTAATTGACCTATAATTATTTCCTGTGGTAGGGTACACTATAACCCTGTAATATAATACGTGGTCCAATTTAAAAATTATAGGTCAATATTAAGGTCCGATACCGTGCCGTTAGTTAACATAGAAAAGTGTCTGCGTATTTTCTTGTTTTAATGCACTATTTAAAACATACATAGTGTACCCCCTAATTGACCTATAATTATTTCCTGTTGTAGGGTACACTATTACCCTGTAATATAATACCTGGTCCAATTGAAATATTATGGTTCCATATTAAGGTCTGATATCGCGCCTTGCGTTAGTTAACCATTGAAAGATGTCTTTGAATTTTTAAAGCATTTTAGAACGCTTATTTCTTCATTTTAAGCTTCTCAGAACACTCTATTTCGCATAGGCATACATAGTAAATTTTAGGGTCACGCTGTGTACCACCTAATTGACCTATAATTATTTCCTGTGGTAAGGTACACTATTACCCTGTAATATAATACTTGGTACAATTTAAAAATTATAGGTCAATATTAAGGTCCGATACCGTGCCGTTAGTTAACATAGAAAAGTGTCTTCGTATTTCCTTGTTTTAATGCACTATTTAAAATATACATAGTGTACCCCCTAAATGACCTATAATTATTTCCTGTAGTAGGGTACACTATTACCCTGTAATATAATAGGTGGTCCAATTTAAAAATTACAGGTCAATATTAAGGTCCCATACCGTGCCGTTAGTTAACATAGAAAAATGTCTTTGAATTTTTAAAGCATTTTAGAACGCTTATTTCCTCATTTTAAGCTTCTCAGAACACTTTATTTCGCATAGGCATACATAGTAAACTTTAGGGTCACTCTGTGTACCCCCTAATTGACCTATAATTATTTCCTGTTTTAGGGTACACTATAACCCTGTAATATAATACGTGGTCCAGTTTAAAAATTATAGGTTAATATTAAGGTCCGATACCGTGCCGTTAGTTAACATAGAAAAGTGTCTTCGTATTTCCTTGTTTTAATGCACTATTTAAAATATACCTAGTGTACCCCCTAATTGACCTATAATTATTTCCTGTGGTAGGGTACACTATTACCCTGTAATATAATACCTGGTCCAATTTAAATATTATGGGTCAATATTAAGGTCTGATATTGCGCCTTGCGTTAGTTAACCATTGAAAGATGTTTTTGAATTTTTAAAGCATTTTAGAACGCTTATTTCTTCATTTTAAGCATCTCAGAACACTCTATTTCGCATAGGCATATATAGTAAACTTTAGGGTCACTCTGTGTACCCCCTAATTGACCTATAATTATTTCCTGTGGTAGGGTACACTATATCCCTGTAATATAATACGTGGTCCAATTTAAAAATTATAGGTCAATATTAAGGTCCTATACCGTGCCGTTAGTTAACATAGAAAAGTGTCTTCGTATTTCCTTGTTTTAATGCACTATTTAAAATATACATAGTGTACCCCCTAATTGACCTATAATTATTTCCTGTGGTAGGGTACACTATTACCCTGTAATATAATACCTGGTCCAATTTAAATATTATGGGTCCATATTAAGGTCTGATATTGCGCCTTGCGTTAGTTAACCATTGGAAGATGTCTTTGAATTTTTAAAGCATTTTAGAACGCTTATTTCTTCTTTTTAAGCATCTCAGAACACTCTATTTCGCATAGGCATACATAGTAAAATTTAGGGTCACGCTGTGTACCCCCTAAATGACCTATAATTATTTCCTGTGGTAGGGTACACTATTACCCTGTAATATAATACGTGGTCCAATTTAAAAATTATAGGTCAATATTAAGGTCCGATACCGTGCCGTTAGTTAACATAGAAAAATGTCTTTGAATTTTTAAAGCATTTTAGAACGCTTATTTCTTTATTTTAAGCTTCTCAGAACACTTTATTTCGCATAGGCATACATAGTAAACTTTAGGGTCACGCTGTGTACCCCCTAATTGACCTATAATTATTTCCTTTGGTAGGGTACACTATTACCCTGTAATATAATACCTGGTCCAATTTAAATTTTATGGGTCAATATTAAGGTCTGATATTGCGCCTTGCGTTAGTTAACCATTGAAAGATGTCTTTGAATTTTTAAAGCATTTTAGAACGCTTATTTCTTCATTTTAAGCTTCTCAGAACACTCTATTTCGCATAGGCATACATAGTAAAATTTAGGGTCACGCTGTGTACCCCCTAATTGACCTATAATTATTTCCTGTGGTAGGGTACACTATTACCCTGTAATATAATACGTGGTCCAATTTAAAAATTATAGGTCAATATTAAGGTCCGATACCGTGCCGTTAGTTAACATAGAAAAGTGTCTTAGTATTTCCTTGTTTTAATGCACTATTTAAAATATACATAGTGTACCCCCTAATTGACCTATAATTATATCCTGTGGTAGGGTACACTATTACCCTGTAATATAATACCTGGTCCAATTTAAATATTATGGGTCAATATTAAGGTCTGATATTGCGACTTGCGTTAGTTAACCATTGGAAGATGTCTTTGAATTTTTAAAGCATTTTAGAACGCTTATTTCTTCATTTTAAGCATCTCAGAACACTCTATTTCGCATAGGCATACATAGTAAAATTTAGGGTCACGCTGTGTACCCCCTAAATGACCTATAATTATTTCCTGTGGTAGGGTACACTATTACCCTGTAATATAATGCGTGGTCAAATTTAAAAATTATAGGTCAATATTAAGGTCCGATACCGTGCCGTTAGTTAACATAGAAAAATGTCTTTGAATTTTTAAAGCATTTTAGAACGCTTATTTCCTCATTTTTAGCTTCTCAGAACACTTTATTTCGCATAGGCATACATAGTAAACTTTAGGGTCACTCTGTGTACCCCCTAATTGAGCTATAACTATTTCCTGTGGTAGGGTACACTATTACCCTGTAATATAATAACTGGTCCAATTTAAATATTATGGGTCAATATTAAGGTCTGATATTGCGCCTTGCGTTAGTTAACCATTGAAAGATGTCTTTGAATTTTTAAAGCATTTTAGAACGCTTATTTCTTCATTTTAAGCATCTCAGAACACTCTATTTCGCATAGGCATACATAGTAAAATTTAGGGTCACGCTGTGTACCCCCTAAATGACCTATAATTATTTCCTGTGGTAGGGTACACTATTACCCTGTAATATAATACGTGGTCCAATTTAAAAATTATAGGTCAATATTAAGGTCCGATACCGTGCCGTTAGTTAACATAGAAAAATGTCTTTGAATTTTTAAAGCATTTTAGAACACTTATTTCCTCATTTTTAGCTTCTCAGAACACTTTATTTCGCATAGGCATACATAGTAAACTTTAGGGTCACTCTGTGTACCCCCTAATTGACCTATAATTATTTCCTGTGGTAGGGTACACTATAACCCTGTAATATAATACGTGGTCCAATTTAAAAATTATAGGTCAATATTAAGGTCCGATACCGTGCCGTTAGTTAACATAGAAAAGTGTCTTCGTATTTTCTTGTTTTAATGCACTATTTAAAACATACATAGTGTACCCCCTAATTGACCTATAATTATTTCCTGTTGTAGGGTACACTATTACCCTGTAATATAATACCTGGTCCAATTGAAATATTATGGTTCCATATTAAGGTCTGATATCGCGCCTTGCGTTAGTTAACCATTGAAAGATGTCTTTGAATTTTTAAAGCATTTTAGAATGCTTATTTCTTCATTTTAAGCTTCTCAGAACACTCTATTTCGCATAGGCATACATAGTAAATTTTAGGGTCACGCTGTGTACCACCTAATTGACCTATAATTATTTCCTGAGGTAAGGTACACTATTACCCTGTAATATAATACTTGGTACAATTTAAAAATTATAGGTCAATATTAAGGTCCGATACCGTGCCGTTAGTTAACATAGAAAAGTGTCTTCGTATTTCCTTGTTTTAATGCACTATTTAAAATATACATAGTGTACCCCCTAATTGACCTATAATTATTTCCTGTGGTAGGGTACACTATTACCCTGTAATATAATACCTGGTCCAATTTAAATATTATGGGTCAATATTAAGGTCTGATATTGCGCCTTGCGTTAGTTAACCATTGAAAGATGTCTTTGAATTTTTAAAGCATTTTAGAACGCTTATTTCTTCATTTTAAGCATCTCAGAACACTCTATTTCGCATAGGCATATATAGTAAACTTTAGGGTCACTCTGTGTACCCCCTAATTGACCTATAATTATTTCCTGTGGTAGGGTACACTATTACCCTGTAATATAATACGTGGTCCAATTTAAAAATTATAGGTCAATATTAAGGTCCGATACCGTGCCGTTAGTTAACATAGAAAAGTGTCTTAGTATTTCCTTGTTTTAATGCACTATTTAAAATATACATAGTGTACCCCCTAATTGACCTATAATTATATCCTGTGGTAGGGTACACTATTACCCTGTAATATAATACCTGGTCCAATTTAAATATTATGGGTCAATATTAAGGTCTGATATTGCGACTTGCGTTAGTTAACCATTGGAAGATGTCTTTGAATTTTTAAAGCATTTTAGAACGCTTATTTCTTCATTTTAAGCATCTCAGAACACTCTATTTCGCATAGGCATACATAGTAAAATTTAGGGTCACGCTGTGTACCCCCTAAATGACCTATAATTATTTCCTGTGGTAGGGTACACTATTACCCTGTAATATAATGCGTGGTCAAATTTAAAAATTATAGGTCAATATTAAGGTCCGATACCGTGCCGTTAGTTAACATAGAAAAATGTCTTTGAATTTTTAAAGCATTTTAGAACGCTTATTTCCTCATTTTTAGCTTCTCAGAACACTTTATTTCGCATAGGCATACATAGTAAACTTTAGGGTCACTCTGTGTACCCCCTAATTGAGCTATAATTATTTCCTGTGGTAGGGTACACTATTACCCTGTAATATAATAACTGGCCCAATTTAAATATTATGGGTCAATATTAAGGTCTGATATTGCGCCTTGCGTTAGTTAACCATTGAAAGATGTCTTTGAATTTTTAAAGCATTTTAGAACGCTTATTTCTTCATTTTAAGCATCTCAGAACACTCTATTTCGCATAGGCATACATAGTAAAATTTAGGGTCACGCTGTGTACCCCCTAAATGACCTATAATTATTTCCTGTGGTAGGGTACACTATTACCCTGTAATATAATACGTGGTCCAATTTAAAACTTATAGGTCAATATTAAGGTCCGATACCGTGCCGTTAGTTAACATAGAAAAATGTCTTTGAATTTTTAAAGCATTTTAGAACACTTATTTCCTCATTTTTAGCTTCTCAGAACACTTTATTTCGCATAGGCATACATAGTAAACTTTAGGGTCACTCTGTGTACCCCCTAATTGACCTATAATTATTTCCTGTGGTAGGGTACACTATAACCCTGTAATATAATACGTGGTCCAATTTAAAAATTATAGGTCAATATTAAGGTCCGATACCGTGCCGTTAGTTAACATAGAAAAGTGTCTTCGTATTTTCTTGTTTTAATACACTATTTAAAACATACATAGTGTACCCCCTAATTGACCTATAATTATTTCCTGTTGTAGGGTACACTATTACCCTGTAATATAATACCTGGTCCAATTGAAATATTATGGTTCCATATTAAGGTCTGATATCGCGCCTTGCGTTAGTTAACCATTGAAAGATGTCTTTGAATTTTTAAAGCATTTTAGAATGCTTATTTCTTCATTTTAAGCTTCTCAGAACACTCTATTTCGCTTAGGCATACATAGTAAATTTTAGGGTCACGCTGTGTACCACCTAATTGACCTATAATTATTTCCTGAGGTAAGGTACACTATTACCCTGTAATATAATACTTGGTACAATTTAAAAATTATAGGTCAATATTAAGGTCCGATACCGTGCCGTTAGTTAACATAGAAAAGTGTCTTCGTATTTCCTTGTTTTAATGCACTATTTAAAATATACATAGTGTACCCCCTAATTGACCTATAATTATTTCCTGTGGTAGGGTACACTATTACCCTGTAATATAATACCTGGTCCAATTTAAATATTATGGGTCAATATTAAGGTCTGATATTGCGCCTTGCGTTAGTTAACCATTGAAAGATGTTTTTGAATTTTTAAAGCATTTTAGAACGCTTATTTCTTCATTTTAAGCATCTCAGAACACTCTATTTCGCATAGGCATATATAGTAAACTTTAGGGTCACTCTGTGTACCCCCTAATTGACCTATAATTATTTCCTGTGGTAGGGTACACTATAACCCTGTAATATAATACGTGGTCCAATTTAAAAATTATAGGTCAATATGAAGGTCCGATACCGTGCCGTTAGTTAACATAGAAAAGTGTCTTCGTATTTCCTTGTTTTAATGCACTATTTAAAATATACATAGTGTACGCCCTAATTGACCTATAATTATTTCCTGTGGTAGGGTACACTATTACCCTGTAATATAATACCTGGTCCAATTTAAATATTATGGGTCAATATTAAGGTCTGATATTGCGCCTTGCGTTAGTTAACCATTGGAAGATGTCTTTGAATTTTTAAAGCATTTTAGAACGCTTATTTCTTCTTTTTAAGCATCTCAGAACACTCTATTTCGCATAGGCATACATAGTAAAATATAGGGTCACGCTGTGTACCCCCTAAATGACCTATAATTATTTCCTGTGGTAGGGTACACTATTACCCTGTAATATAATACGTGGTCCATTTTAAAAATTATAGGTCAATATTAAGGTCCGATACCGTGCCGTTAGTTAACATAGAAAAATGTCTTTGAATTTTTAAAGCATTTTAGAACGCTTATTTCCTCATTTTAAGCTTCTCAGAACACTTTATTTCGCATAGGCATACATAGTAAACTTTAGGGTCACGCTGTGTACCCCCTAATTGACCTATAATTATTTCCTTTGGTAGGGTACACTAATACCCTGTAATATAATACCTGGTCCAATTAAAATATTATGGGTCAATATTAAGGTCTGATATTGCGCCTTGCGTTAGTTAACCATTGAAATATGTCTTTGAATTTTTAAAGCATTTTAGAACGCATATTTCCTCATTTTAAGCTTCTCAGAACACTTTATTTCGCATAGGCATACATAGTAAACTTTAGGGTCACTCTATGTACCCCCTAATTGACCTATAATTATTTCCTGTGGTAGGGTACACTATAACCCTGTAATATAATACGTGGTCCAATTTAAAAATTATAGGTCAATATTAAGGTCCGATACCGTGCCGTTAGTTAACATAGAAAAGTGTCTTCGTATTTCCTTGTTTTAATGCACTATTTAAAATATACATAGTGTACCCCCTAATTGACCTATAATTATTTCCTGTGGTAGGGTACACTATTACCCTGTAATATAATACTTGGTCCAATTTAAATAATATGGGTCAATATTAAGGTCTGATATTGCGCTTTGCGTTAGTTAACCATTGAAAGATGTCTTTGAATTTTTAAAGCATTTTAGAACGCTTATTTCTTCATTTTAAGCATCTCAGAACACTCTATTTCGCATAGGCATACATAGTAAAATTTAGGGTCACGCTGTGTACCCCCTAAATGACCTATAATTATTTCCTGTGGTAGGGTACACTATTACCCTGTAATATAATACGTGGTCCAATTTAAAAATTATAGGTCAATATTAAGGTCCGATACCGTGCCGTTAGTTAACATAGAAAAATGTCTTTGAATTTTTAAAGCATTTTAGAACACTTATTTCCTCATTTTTAGCTTCTCAGAACACTTTATTTCGCATAGGCATACATAGTAAACTTTAGGGTCACTCTGTGTACCCCCTAATTGACCTATAATTATTTCCTGTGGTAGGGTACACTATAACCCTGTAATATAATACGTGGTCCAATTTAAAAATTATAGGTCAATATTAAGGTCCGATACCGTGGCGTTAGTTAACATAGAAAAGTGTCTTCGTATTTTCTTGTTTTAATGCACTATTTAAAACATACATAGTGTACCCCCTAATTGACCTATAATTATTTCCTGTTGTAGGGTACACTATTACCCTGTAATATAATACCTGGTCCAATTGAAATATTATGGTTCCATATTAAGGTCTGATATCGCGCCTTGCGTTAGTTAACCATTGAAAGATGTCTTTGAATTTTTAAAGCATTTTAGAATGCTTATTTCTTCATTTTAAGCTTCTCAGAACACTCTATTTCGCATAGGCATACATAGTAAATTTTAGGGTCACGCTGTGTACCACCTAATTGACCTATAATTATTTCCTGAGGTAAGGTACACTATTACCCTGTAATATAATACTTGGTACAATTTAAAAATTATAGGTCAATATTAAGGTCCGATACCGTGCCGTTAGTTAACATAGAAAAGTGTCTTCGTATTTCCTTGTTTTAATGCACTATTTAAAATATACATAGTGTACCCCCTAATTGACCTATAATTATTTCCTGTGGTAGGGTACACTATTACCCTGTAATATAATACCTGGTCCAATTTAAATATTATGGGTCAATATTAAGGTCTGATATTGCGCCTTGCGTTAGTTAACCATTGAAAGATGTTTTTGAATTTTTAAAGCATTTTAGAACGCTTATTTCTTCATTTTAAGCATCTCAGAACACTCTATTTCGCACAGGCATATATAGTAAACTTTAGGGTCACTCTGTGTACCCCCTAATTGACCTATAATTATTTCCTGTGGTAGGGTACACTATAACCCTGTAATATAATACGTGGTCCAATTTAAAAATTATAGGTCAATATTAAGGTCCGATACCGTGCCGTTAGTTAACATAGAAAAGTGTCTTCGTATTTCCTTGTTTTAATGCACTATTTAAAATATACATAGTGTACCCCCTAATTGACCTATAATTATTTCCTGTGGTAGGGTACACTATTACCCTGTAATATAATACCTGGTCCAATTTAAATATTATGGGTCAATATTAAGGTCTGATATTGCGCCTTGCGTTAGTTAACCATTGGAAGATGTCTTTGAATTTTTAAAGCATTTTAGAACGCTTATTTCTTCTTTTTAAGCATCTCAGAACACTCTATTTCGCATAGGCATACATAGTAAAATATAGGGTCACGCTGTGTACCCCCTAAATGACCTATAATTATTTCCTGTGGTAGGGTACACTATTACCCTGTAATATAATACGTGGTCCAATTTAAAAATTATAGGTCAATATTAAGGTCCGATACCGTGCCGTTAGTTAACATAGAAAAATGTCTTTGAATTTTTAAAGCATTTTAGAACGCTTATTTCCTCATTTTAAGCTTCTCAGAACACTTTATTTCGCATAGGCATACATAGTAAACTTTAGGGTCACGCTGTGTACCCCCTAATTGACCTATAATTATTTCCTTTGGTAGGGTACACTAATACCCTGTAATATAATACCTGGTCCAATTAAAATATTATGGGTCAATATTAAGGTCTGATATTGCGCCTTGCGTTAGTTAACCATTGAAATATGTCTTTGAATTTTTAAAGCATTTTAGAACGCATATTTCCTCATTTTAAGCTTCTCAGAACACTTTATTTCGCATAGGCATACATAGTAAACTTTAGGGTCACTCTATGTACCCCCTAATTGACCTATAATTATTTCCTGTGGTAGGGTACACTATAACCCTGTAATATAATACGTGGTCCAATTTAAAAATTATAGGTCAATATTAAGGTCCGATACCGTGCCGTTAGTTAACATAGAAAAGTGTCTTCGTATTTCCTTGTTTTAATGCACTATTTAAAATATACATAGTGTACCCCCTAATTGACCTATAATTATTTCCTGTGGTAGGGTACACTATTACCCTGTAATATAATACTTGGTCCAATTTAAATATTATGGGTCAATATTAAGGTCTGATATTGCGCTTTGCGTTAGTTAACCATTGAAAGATGTCTTTGAATTTTTAAAGCATTTTAGAACGCTTATTTCTTCATTTTAAGCATCTCAGAACACTCTATTTCGCATAGGCATACATAGTAAAATTTAGGGTCACGCTGTGTACCCCCTAAATGACCTATAATTATTTCCTGTGGTAGGGTACACTATTACCCTGTAATATAATACGTGGTCCAATTTAAAAATTATAGGTCAATATTAAGGTCCGATACCGTGCCGTTAGTTAACATAGAAAAGTATCTTCGTATTTCCTTGTTTTAATGCACTATTTAAAATATACATAGTGTACCCCCTAATTGACCTATAATTATATCCTGTGGTAGGGTACACTATTACCCTGTAATATAATACCTGGTCCAATTTAAATATTATGGGTCAATATTAAGGTCTGATATTGCGACTTGTGTTGGTTAACCATTGGAAGATGTCTTTGAATTTTTAAAGCATTTTAGAACGCTTATTTCTTCATTTTAAGCATCTCAGAACACTCTATTTCGCATAGGCATACATAGTAAAATTTAGGGTCACGCTGTGTACCCCCTAAATGACCTATAATTATTTCCTGTGGTAGGGTACACTATTACCCTGTAATATAATACGTGGTCCAATTTAAAAATTATAGGTCAATATTAAGGTCCGATACCGTGCCGTTAGTTAACATAGAAAAATGTCTTTGAATTTTTAAAGCATTTTAGAACACTTATTTCCTCATTTTTAGCTTCTCAGAACACTTTATTTCGCATAGGCATACATAGTAAACTTTAGGGTCACTCTGTGTACCCCCTAATTGACCTATAATTATTTCCTGTGGTAGGGTACACTATAACCCTGTAATATAATACGTGGTCCAATTTAAAAATTATAGGTCAATATTAAGGTCCGATACCGTGCCGTTAGTTAACATAGAAAAGTGTCTTCGTATTTTCTTGTTTTAATGCACTATTTAAAACATACATAGTGTACCCCCTAATTGACCTATAATTATTTCCTGTTGTAGGGTACACTATTACCCTGTAATATAATACCTGGGCCAATTGAAATATTATGGTTCCATATTAAGGTCTGATATCACGCCTTGCGTTAGTTAACCATTGAAAGATGTCTTTGAATTTTTAAAGCATTTTAGAATGCTTATTTCTTCATTTTAAGCTTCTCAGAACACTCTATTTCGCATAGGCATACATAGTAAATTTTAGGGTCACGCTGTGTACCACCTAATTGACCTATAATTATTTCCTGAGGTAAGGTACACTATTACCCTGTAATATAATACTTGGTACAATTTAAAAATTATAGGTCAATATTAAGGTCCGATACCGTGCCGTTAGTTAACATAGAAAAGTGTCTTCGTATTTCCTTGTTTTAATGCACTATTTAAAATATACATAGTGTACCCCCTAATTGACCTATAATTATTTCCTGTGGTAGGGTTCACTATTACCCTGTAATATAATACCTGGTCCAATTTAAATATTATGGGTCAATATTAAGGTCTGATATTGCGCCTTGCGTTAGTTAACCATTGAAAGATGTTTTTGAATTTTTAAAGCATTTTAGAACGCTTATTTCTTCATTTTAAGCATCTCAGAACACTCTATTTCGCATAGGCATATATAGTAAACTTTAGGGTCACTCTGTGTACCCCCTAATTGACCTATAATTATTTCCTGTGGTAGGGTACACTATAACCCTGTAATATAATACGTGGTCCAATTTAAAAATTATAGGTCAATATTAAGGTCCGATACCGTGCCGTTAGTTAACATAGAAAAGTGTCTTCGTATTTCCTTGTTTTATAGCACTATTTAAAATATACATAGTGTACCCCCTAATTGACCTATAATTATTTCCTTTGGTAGGGTACACTATTACCCTGTAATATAATACCTGGTCCAATTTAAATATTATGGGTCAATATTAAGGTCTGATATTGCGCCTTGCGTTAGTTAACCATTGGAAGATGTCTTTGAATTTTTAAAGCATTTTAGAACGCTTATTTCTTCTTTTTAAGCATCTCAGAACACTCTATTTCGCATAGGCATACATAGTAAAATATAGGGTCACGCTGTGTACCCCCTAAATGACCTATAATTATTTCCTGTGGTAGGGTACACTATTACCCTGTAATATAATACGTGGTCCAATTTAAAAATTATAGGTCAATATTAAGGTCCGATACCGTGCCGTTAGTTAACATAGAAAAATGTCTTTGAATTTTTAAAGCATTTTAGAACGCTTATTTCCTCATTTTAAGCTTCTCAGAACACTTTATTTCGCATAGGCATACATAGTAAACTTTAGGGTCACGCTGTGTACCCCCTAATTGACCTATAATTATTTCCTTTGGTAGGGTACACTAATACCCTGTAATATAATACCTGGTCCAATTAAAATATTATGGGTCAATATTAAGGTCTGATATTGCGCCTTGCGTTAGTTAACCATTGAAATATGTCTTTGAATTTTTAAAGCATTTTAGAACGCATATTTCCTCATTTTAAGCTTCTCAGAACACTTTATTTCGCATAGGCATACATAGTAAACTTTAGGGTCACTCTATGTACCCCCTAATTGACCTATAATTATTTCCTGTGGTAGGGTACACTATAACCCTGTAATATAATACGTGGTCCAATTTAAAAATTATAGGTCAATATTAAGGTCCGATACCGTGCCGTTAGTTAACATAGAAAAGTGTCTTCGTATTTCCTTGTTTTAATGCACTATTTAAAATATACATAGTGTACCCCCTAATTGACCTATAATTATTTCCTGTGGTAGGGTACACTATTACCCTGTAATATAATACTTGGTCCAATTTAAATATTATGGGTCAATATTAAGGTCTGATATTGCGCTTTGCGTTAGTTAACCATTGAAAGATGTCTTTGAATTTTTAAAGCATTTTAGAACGCTTATTTCTTCATTTTAAGCATCTCAGAACACTCTATTTCGCATAGGCATACATAGTAAAATTTAGGGTCACGCTGTGTACCCCCTAAATGACCTATTATTATTTTCTGTGGTAGGGTACACTATTACCCTGTAATATAATACGTGGTCCAATTTAAAAATTATAGGTCAATATTAAGGTCCGATACCGTGCCGTTAGTTAACATAGAAACATGTCTTTGAATTTTTAAAGCATTTTAGAACGCTTATTTCCTCATTTTAAGCTTCTCAGAACACTTTATTTCATATAGGCATACATAGTAAACTTTAGGGTCACGCTGTGTACCCCCTAATTGACCTATAATTATTTCCTTTGGTAGGGTACACTATTACCCTGTAATATAATACCTGGTCCAATTAAAATATTATGGGTCAATATTAAGGTCTGATATTGCGCCTTGCGTTAGTTAACCATTGAAATATGTCTTTGAATTTTTAAAGCATTTTAGAACGCTTATTTCTTCATTTTAAGCTTCTCAGAACACTCTATTTCGCATAGGCATACATAGTAAAATTTAGGGTCACGCTGTGTACCCCCTAAATGACCTATAATTATTTCCTGTGGTAGGGTACACAATTACCCTGGAATATAATGCGTGGTTCAATTTAAAAATTATAGGTCAATATTAAGTTCCGATACCGTGCCGTTAGTTAACATTGAAAAATGTCTTCGTATTTCCTTGTTTTAATGCACTATTTAAAATATACATAGTGTACCCTCTAATTGACCTATAATTATTTCCTGTGGTAGGGTACACTATTACCCTGTAATACAATACCTGGTCCAATTTAAATATTATGGGTCAATATTAAGGTTTGATATTGCGCCTTGCGTTAGTTAACCATTGAAAGATGTCTTTGAATTTTTAAAGCATTTTAGAACGCTTATTTCTTCATTTTAAGCTTCTCAGAACAATTTATTTTGCATAGGCATACATAGTAAACTTTAGGGTCACGCTGTGTACCCCCTAATTGACCTATAATTATTTCCTGTGATAGGGTACACTATTACCCTGTAATATAATAGGTGGTCCAATTTAAAAATTATAGGTCAATATTAAGGTCCAATACCGTGCCGTTAGTTAACATAGAAAAATGTCTTTGAATTTTTAAAGCATTTTAGAACGCTTATTTCCTCATTTTAAGCTTCTCAGAACACTTTATTTTGCATAGGCATACATAGTAAACTTTAGGGTCACGCTGTGTACCCCCTAATTGACCTATAATTATTTCCTGTGGTAGGGTACACTATAACCCTGTAATATAATACGTGGTTCAATTTAAAAATTATAGGTCAATATTAAGGTCCGATACCGTGCCGTTAGTTAACATAGAAAAGTGTCTTCGTATTTCCTTGTTTTAATGCACTATTTAAAATATACATAGTGTACCCCCTAATTGACCTATAATTATTTCCTGTGGTAGGGTACACTATTACCCTGTAATATAATACCTGGTCCAATTTAAATATTATGGGTCAATATTAAGGTCTGATATTGCGCCTTGCGTTAGTTAACCATTGAAAGATGTCTTTGAATTTTTAAAGCATTTTAGAACGCTTATTTCTTCATTTTAAGCATCTCAGAACACGCTATTTCGCATAGGCATACATAGTAAAATTTAGGGTCACGCTGTGTACCCCCTAAATGACCTATAATTATTTCCTGTGGTAGGGTACACTATTACCCTGTAATATAATACGTGGTCCTATTTAAAAATTATAGGTCAATATTAAGGTCCTATACCGTGCCGTTAGTTAACATTGAAAAATGTCTTCGTATTTCCTTGTTTTAATGCACTATTTAAAATATACATAGTGTACCCCCTAATTGACCTATAATTATTTCCTGTGGTAGGGTACACTATTACCCTATAATACAATACCTGGTCCAATTTAAATATTATGGGTCAATATTAAGGTTTGATATTGCGCCTTGCGTTAGTTAACCATTGAAAGATGTCTTTGAATTTTTAAAGCATTTTAGAACGCTTATTTCTTCATTTTAAGCTTCTCAGAACACTTTATTTTGCATAGGCATACATAGTAAACTTTAGGGTCACGCTGTGTACCCCCTAATTGACCTATAATTATTTCCTGTGGTAGGGTACACTATTACCCTGTAATATAATAGGTGGTCCAATTTAAAAATTATAGGTCAATATTAAGGTCCGATACCGTGCCGTTAGTTAACATAGAAAAATGTCTTTGAATTTTTAAAGCATTTTAGAACGCTTATTTCCTCATTTTAAGCTTCTCAGAACACTTTATTTCGCATAGGCATACATAGTAAATTTTAGGGTCACTCTGCGTACCCCCTAATTGACCTATAATTATTTCCTGTGGTAGGGTACACTATTACCCTGTAATATAATACGTGGTCCTATTTAAAAATTATAGGTCAATATTAAGGTCCTATACCGTGCCGTTAGTTAACATAGAAAAATGTCTTTGAATTTTTAAAGCATTTTAGAACGCTTATTTCCTCATTTTAAGCTTCTCAGAACACTTTATTTCGCATAGGCATACATAGTAAACTTTAGGGTCACGCTGTGTACCCCCTAATTGACCTATAATTATTTCCTTTGGTAGGGTACGCTATTACCCTGTAATATAATACCTGGTCCAATTTAAATTTTATGGGTCAATATTAAGGTCTGATATTGCGCCTTGCGTTAGTTAACCATTGAAAGATGTCTTTGAATTTTTAAAGCATTTTAGAACACTTATTTCCTCATTTTAAGCTTCTCAGAACACTCTATTTCGCATAGGCATACATAGTAAACTTTAGGGTCACGCTGTGTACCACCTAATTGACCTATAATTATTTCCTGTGGTAAGGTACACTATTACCCTGTAATATAATACGTGGTACAATTTAAAAATTATAGGTCAATATTAAGGTCCGATACCGTGCCGTTAGTTAACATAGAAAAGTGTCTTCGTATTTCCTTGTTTTAATGCACTATTTAAAATATACATAGTGTACCCCCTAAATGACCTATAATTATTTCCTGTGGTAGGGTACATTATTACCCTGTAATATAATAGGTGGTCCAATTTAAAAATTATAGGTCAATATTAAGGTCCGATACCGTGCCGTTAGTTAACATAGAAAAATGTCTTTGAATTTTTAAAGCATTTTAGAACGCTTATTTCCTCATTTTAAGCTTCTCAGAACACTTTATTTCGCATAGGCATACATAGTAAACTTTAGGGTCACTCTATGTACCCCCTAATTGACCTATAATTTTTTCCTGTGGTAGGGTACACTATAACCCTGTAATATAATACGTGGTCCAATTTAAAAATTATAGGTCAATATTAAGGTCCGATACCGTGCCGTTAGTTAACATAGAAAAGTGTCTTCGTATTTCCTTGTTTTAATGCACTATTTAAAATATACATAGTGTACCCCCTAATTGACCTATAATTATTTCCTGTGGTAGGGTACACTATTACCCTGTAATATAATACTTGGTCCAATTTAAATATTATGGGTCAATATTAAGGTCTGATATTGCGCTTTGCGTTAGTTAACCATTGAAAGATGTCTTTGAATTTTTAAAGCATTTTAGAACGCTTATTTCTTCATTTTATGCATCTCAGAACACTCTATTTCGCATAGGCATACATAGTAAAATTTAGGGTCACGCTGTGTACCCCCTAAATGACCTATAATTATTTCCTGAGGTAGGGTACACTATTACCCTGTAATATAATACGTGGTCCAATTTAAAAATTATAGGTCAATATTAAGGTCCGATACCGTGCCGTTAGTTAACATAGAAACATGTCTTTGAATTTTTAAAGCATTTTAGAACGCTTATTTCCTCATTTTAAGCTTCTCAGAACACTTTATTTCATATAGGCATACATAGTAAACTTTAGGGTCACGCTGTGTACCCCCTAATTGACCTATAATTATTTCCTTTGGTAGGGTACACTATTACCCTGTAATATAATACCTGGTCCAATTAAAATATTATGGGTCAATATTAAGGTCTGATATTGCGCCTTGCGTTAGTTAACCATTGAAATATGTCTTTGAATTTTTAAAGCATTTTAGAACGCTTATTTCTTCATTTTAAGCTTCTCAGAACACTCTATTTCGCATAGGCATACATAGTAAAATTTAGGGTCACGCTGTGTACCCCCTAAATGACCTATAATTATTTCCTGTGGTAGGGTACACAATTACCCTGGAATATAATGCGTGGTTCAATTTAAAAATTATAGGTCAATATTAAGTTCCGATACCGTGCCGTTAGTTAACATTGAAAAATGTCTTCGTATTTCCTTGTTTTAATGCACTATTTAAAATATACATAGTGTACCCCCTAATTGACCTATAATTATTTCCTGTGGTAGGGTACACTATTACCCTGTAATACAATACCTGGTCCAATTTAAATATTATGGGTCAATATGAAGGTTTGATATTGCGCCTTGCGTTAGTTAACCATTGAAAGATGTCTTTGAATTTTTAAAGCATTTTAGAACGCTTATTTCTTCATTTTAAGCTTCTCAGAACACTTTATTTTGCATAGGCATACATAGTAAACTTTAGGGTCACGCTGTGTACCCCCTAATTGACCTATAATTATTTCCTGTGGTAGGGTACACTATTACCCTGTAATATAATAGGTGGTCCCATTTAAAAATTATAGGTCAATATTAAGGTCCGATACCGTGCCGTTAGTTAACATAGAAAAATGTCTTTGAATTTTTAAAGCATTTTAGAACGCTTATTTCCTCATTTTAAGCTTCTCAGAACACTTTATTTCGCATAGGCATACATAGTAAATTTTAGGGTCACTCTGCGTACCCCCTAATTGACCTATAATTATTTCCTGTGGTAGGGTACACTATAACCCAGTAATATAATACGTGGTCCAATTTAAAAATTATAGGTCAATATTAAGGTCCGATACCGTGCCGTTAGTTAACATAGAAAAGTGTCTTCGTATTTCCTTGTTTTAATGCACTATTTAAAATATACATAGTGTACCCCCTAATTGACCTATAATTATTTCCTGTGGTAGGGTACACTATTACCCTGTAATATAATACCTGGTCCAATTTAAATATTATGGGTCAATATTAAGGTCTGATATTGCGCCTTGCGTTAGTTAACCATTGAAAGATGTCTTTGAATTTTTAAAGCATTTTAGAACGCTTATTTCCTCATTTTAAGCTTCTCAGAACACTTTATTTCGCATAGGCATACATAGTAAACTTTAGGGTCACGCTGTGTACCCCCTAAGAGACCTATAATTATTTCCCGCGGTAGGGAACAATATTACCCTGTAATATAATACGTGGTCCAATTTAAAAATTATAGGTCAATATTAAGGTCCGATACCGTACCGTTAGTTAACATAGAAAAATGTCTTTGAATTTTTAAAGCATTTTAGAACGCTTATTTCCTCATTTTAAGCTTCTCTGAACACTTTATTTCCCATAGGCATACATAGTAAACTTTAGGGTCACGCTGTGTACCCCCTAATTGACCTATAATTATTTCCTGTGGTAGGGTACACTATAACCCTGTAATATAATACGTGGTCCAATTTAAAAATTATAGGTCAATATTAAGGTCTGATATTGCGCCTTGCGTTAGTTAACCATTGAAAGATGTCTTTGAATTTTTAAAGCATTTTAGAACGCTTATTTCTTCATTTTAAGCTTCTCAGAACACTCTATTTCGCATAGGCATACATAGTAAACTTTAGGGTCACGCTGTGCACCCCCTAATTGACCTATAATTATTTCCTGTGGTAGGGTACACTATTACCCTGTAATATAATACGTGGTCCAATTTAAAAATTATAGGTCAATATTAAGGTCCGATACCGTGCCGTTAGTTAACATAGAAAAGAGTCTTCGTATTTCCTTGTTTTAATGCACTATTTAAAATATACATAGTGTACCCCCTAATTGACCTATAATTATTTCCTATGGTAGGGCACACTATTACACTGTAATATAATACCTGGTCCACTTTAAATATTATGGGTCAATATTAAGGTCTGATATTGCGCCTTGCGTTAGTTAACCATTGAAAGAAGTCTTTGAATTTTTAAAGCATTTTAGAACGCTTATTTCCTCATTTTAAGCTTCTCAGAACACTTTATTTCTCATAGGCATACATAGTAAACTTTAGGGTCACGCTGTGTACCCCCTAATTGACCTATAATTATTTCCTGTTTTAGGGTACACTATAACCCTGTAAATACGTGGTCCAATTTAAAAATTATAGGTCAATATTAAGGTCCGATACCGTGCCGTTAGTTAACATAGAAAAGTGTCTTCGAATTTCCTTGTTTTAATGCACTATTTAAAATATACATAGTGTACCCCCTAATTGACCTATAATTATTTCCTGTGGTAGGGTACACTATTACCCTGTAATATAATACCTGGTCCAATTTAAATATTATGGGTCAATATTAAGGTCTGATATCGCGCCTTGCGTTAGTTAACCATTGAAAGATGTCTTTGAATTTTTAAAGCATTTTAGAACGCTTATTTCCTCATTTTAAGCTTCTCAGAACACTTTATTTCGCATAGGCATACATAGTAAACTTTAGGGTCACGCTGTGTACCCCCTAAAAGACCTATAATTATTTCCCGCGGTAGGGAACAATATTAACCTGTAATATAATACGTGGTTAAATTTAAAAATTATAGGTCAATATTAAGGTCCGATACCGTACCGTTAGTTAACATAGAATAATGTCTTTGAATTTTTAAAGCATTTTAGAACGCTTATTTCCTCATTTTAAGCTTCTCTGAACACTTTATTTCCCATAGGCATACATAGTAAACTTTAGGGTCACGCTGTGTACCCCCTAATTGACCTATAATTATTTCCTGTTTTAGGGTACACTATAACCCTGTAATATAATACGTGGTCCAATTTAAAAATAGGTCAATATTAAGGTCTAATATTGCGCCTTGCGTTAGTTAACCATTGAAAGATGTCTTTGATTTTTTAAAGCATTTTAGAACGCTTATTTCTTCATTTTAAGCTTCTCAGAACACTCTATTTCGCATAGGCATACATAGTAAACTTTAGGGACACGCTGTGTACCCCGTAATTGACCTATAATTATTTCCTGTGTTAGGGTACACTATTACCCTGTAATATAATACGTGGTCCAATTTAAAAATTATAGGTCAATACTAAGGTCCGATACCGTGCCGTTAGTTAACACAGAAAAATGTCTTCGAATTTCCTTGTTTTAATGCACTATTTAAAATATACATAGTGTACCCCCCAATTGACCTATAATTATTTCCTGTGGTAGGGTACACTATTACCCTGTAATATAATACCTGGTCCAATTTAAATATTATGGGTCAATATTAAGGTCTGATATCGCGCCTTGCGTTGGTTAACCATTGAAAGATGTCTTTGAATTTTTAAAGCATTTTAGAACGCTTATTTCTTCATTTTAAGCTTCTCAGAACATTCTATTTCGCATAGGCATACATAGTAAACTTTAGGGACACGCTGTGTACCCCCTGATTGAAATATAATTCTTTCCTGTGGTAGGGTACACTATAACCCTGTAATATAATACGTGGTCCAATTTAAAAATTATAGGTCAATATTAAGGTCCGATACCGTGCCGTTAGTTAACATAGAAAAGAGTCTTCGAATTTCCTTGTTTTAATGCACTATTTAAAATATACATAGTGTACCCCCTAATTGACCTATAATTATTTCCTGTTGTAGGGTACACTATTACCCTGTAATATAATACCTGGTCTAATTTAAATATTATGGTTCCATATTAAGGTCTGATATCGCGCCTTGCATTAGTTAACCATTGAAAGATGTCTTTGATTTTTTAAAGCATTTTAGAACGCTTATTTCTTCATTTTAAGCTTCTCAGAACACTCTATTTCGCATAGGCATACATAGTAAACTTTAGGGTCACGCTGTGTACCCCCTAATTGACATATAATTATTTCCTGCGGTAGGGTACACTATAACCCTGTAATATAATACGTGGTCAAATTTAAAAATTATAGGTCAATATTAAGGTCCGATACCGTGCCGGGAGTTAACATAGAAAAGTAACTTCGAATTTCCTTGTTTTAATGCACTATTTAAAATATACATAGTGTATCCCCTAATTGACCAATAATTATTTCCTGTGGTAGGGTACACTATTACCCTGTAATATAATACCTGGTCCAATTTAAATATTATGGTTCCATATTAAGGTCTGATATCGCGCCTTGCGTTAGTTAACCATTGAAAGATGTCTGAATTTTTAAAGCATTTTAGAACGCTTATTTCCTCATTTTAAGCTTCTCAGAACACTTTATTTCGCATAGGCATACATAGTAAACTTTAGGGTCACGCTGTGTACCCCCTAAGAGACCTATAATTATTTCCCGTGGTAGGGAACAATATTTCCCTGTAATATAATACGTGGTCCAATTTAAAAATTATAGGTCAATATTAAGGTCCGATACCGTACCGTTAGTTAACATAGAAAAATGTCTTTGAATTTTTAAAGCATTTTAGAACGCTTATTTCCTCATTTTAAGCTTCTCAGAACACTTTATTTCGCATAGGCATACATAGTAAACTTTAGGGTCACGCTGTGTACCCCCTAAATGACCTATAATTATTACCTGTGGTAGGGTACACTATAACCCTGTAATATAATACGTGGTCCAATTTAAAAATTATAGGTCAATATTAAGGTCTGATATTGCGCCTTGCGTTAGTTAACCATTGAAAGATGTCTTTGAATTTTTAAAGCATTTTAGAACGCTTATTTCTTCATTTTAAGCTTCTCAGAACACTCTATTTCGCATAGGCATACATAGTAAACTTTAGGGTCACGTTGTGTACCCCCTAATTGACCTATAATTATTTCCTGTGGTAGGGTACACTATTACCCTGTAATATAATACGTGGTCCAATTTAAAAATTATAGGTCAATATTAAGGTCCGATACCGTGCCGTTAGTTAACATAGAAAAGAGTCTTCGTATTTCCTTGTTTTAATGCACTATTTAAAATATTAATAGTGTACCCCCTAATTGACCTATAATTATTTCCTGTGGTAGGGTACACTATTACACTGTAATATAATACCTGGTCCAATTTAAATATTATGGGTCAATATTAAGGTCTGATATTGCGCCTTGCGTTAGTTAACCATTGAAAGATGTCTTTGAATTTTTAAAGCATTTTAGAACGCTTCTTTCCTCATTTTAAGCTTCTCAGAACACTTAATTTCTCATAGGCATACATAGTAAACTTTAGGGTCACGCTGTGTACCCCCTAATTGACCTATAATTATTTCCTGTTTTAGGGTACACTATAACCCTGTAATATAATACGTGGTCCAATTTAAAAATTATAGGTCAATATTAAGGTCCGATACCGTGCCGTTAGTTAACATAGAAAAGTGTCTTCGAATTTCCTTGTTTTAATGCACTATTTAAAATATACATAGTGTACCCCCTAATTGACCTATAATTATTTCCTGTGGTAGGGTACACTATTACCCTGTAATATAATACCTGGTCCAATTTAAATATTATGGGTCAATATTAAGGTCTGATATCGCGCCTTGCGTTAGTTAACCATTGAAAGATGTCTTTGAATTTTTAAAGCATTTTAGAACGCTTATTTCCTCATTTTAAGCTTCTCAGAACACTTTATTTCGCATAGGCATACATAGTAAACTTTAGGGTCACGCTGTGTACCCCCTAAGAGACCTATAATTATTTCCCGCGGTAGGGAACAATATTACCCTGTAATATAATACGTGGTTCAATTTAAGAATTATAGGTCAATATTAAGGTCCGATACCGTACCGTTAGTTAACATAGAAAAATGTCTTTGAATTTTTAAAGCATTTTAGAACGCTTATTTCCTCATTTTAAGCTTCTCTGAACACTTTATTTCCCATAGGCATACATAGTAAACTTTAGGGTCACGCTGTGTACCCCCTAATTGACCTATAATTATTTCCTGTGGTAGGGTACACTATAACCCTGTAATATAATACGTGGTCCAATTTAAAAATTATAGGTCAATATTAAGGTCTGATATTGCGCCTTGCGTTAGTTAACCATTGAAAGATGTCTTTGAATTTTTAAAGCATTTTAGAACGCGTATTTCTTCATTTTAAGCTTCTCAGAACACTCTATTTCGCATAGGCATACATAGTAAACTTTAGGGACACGCTGTGTACCCCCTGATTGAAATATAATTCTTTCCTATGGTAGGGTACACTATAACCCTGTAATATAATACGTGGTCCAATTTAAAAATTATAGGTCAATATTAAGGTCCGATACCGTGCCGTTAGTTAACATAGAAAAGTGTCTTCGAATTTCCTTGTTTTAATGCACTATTTAAAATATACATAGTGTACCCCCTAATTGACCTATAATTATTTCCTGTTGTAGGGTACACTATTACCCTGTAATATAATACCTGGTCCAATTTAAATATTATAGTTCCATATTAAGGTCTGATATCGCGCCTTGCGTTAGTTAACCATTGAAAGATGTCTTTGAATTTTTAAAGCATTTTAGAACGCTTATTTCCTCATTTTAAGCTTCTCAGAACACTTTATTTCGAATAGGCATACATAGTAAACTTTAGGGTCACGCTGTGTACCCCCTAAGAGACCTATAATTATTTCCCGCGGTAGGGAACAATATTACCCTGTAATATAATACGTGGTCCAATTTAAAAATTATAGGTCAATATTAAGGTCCGATACCGTACCGTTAGATAACATAGAAAAATGTCTTTGAATTTTTAAAGCATTTTAGAACGCTTATTTCCTCATTTTAAGCTTCTCTGAACACTTTATTTCCCATAGGAATACATAGTAAACTTTAGGGTCACGCTGTGTACCCCCTAATTGACCTATAATTATTTCCTGTGGTAGGGTACACTATAACCCTGTAATATAATACGTGGTCCAATTTAAAAATTATAGGTCAATATTAAGGTTTGATATTGCGCCTTGCGTTAGTTAACCATTGAAAGATGTCTTTGAATTTTTAAAGCATTTTAGAACGCTTATTTCTTCATTTTAAGCTTCTCAGAACACTCTATTTCGCATAGGCATACATAGTAAACTTTAGGGTCACGTTGTGTACCCACTAATTGACCTATAATTATTTCCTGTGGTAGGGTACACTATTACCCTGTAATATAATACGTGGTCCAATTTAAAAATTATAGGTCAATATTAAGGTCCGATACCGTGCCGTTAGTTAACATAGAAAAGAGTCTTCGTATTTCCATGTTTTAATGCACTATTTAAAATATTAATAGTGTACCCCCTAATTGACCTATAATTATTTCCTGTGGTAGGGTACACTATTACACTGTAATATAATACCTGGTCCAATTTAAATATTATGGGTCAATATTAAGGTCTGATATTGCGCCTTGCGTTAGTTAACCATTGAAAGATGTCTTTGAATTTTTAAAGCATTTTAGAACGCTTCTTTCCTCATTTTAAGCTTCTCAGAACACTTAATTTCTCATAGGCATACATAGTAAACTTTAGGGTCACGCTGTGTAACCCCTAATTGACCTATAATTATTTCCTGTTTTAGGGTACACTATAACCCTGTAATATAATACGTGGTCCAATTTAAAAATTATAGGTCAATATTAAGGTCCGATACCGTGCCGTTAGTTAACATAGAAAAGTGTCTTCGAATTTCCTTGTTTTAATGCACTATTTAAAATATACATAGTGTACCCCCTAATTGACCTATAATTATTTCCTGTGGTAGGGTACACTATTACCCTGTAATATAATACCTGGTCCAATTTAAATATTATGGGTCAATATTAAGGTCTGATATCGCGCCTTGCGTTAGTTAACCATTGAAAGATGTCTTTGAATTTTTAAAGCATTTTAGAACGCTTATTTCCTCATTTTAAGCTTCTCAGAACACTTTATTTCGCATAGGCATACATAGTAAACTTTAGGGTCACGCTGTGTACCCCCTAAGAGACCTATAATTATTTCCCGCGGTAGGGAACAATATTACCCTGTAATATAATACGTGGTTCAATTTAAGAATTATAGGTCAATATTAAGGTCCGATACCGTACCGTTAGTTAACATAGAAAAATGTCTTTGAATTTTTAAAGCATTTTAGAACGCTTATTTCCTCATTTTAAGCTTCTCTGAGCACTTTATTTCCCATAGGCATACATAGTAAACTTTAGGGTCACGCTGTGTACCCCCTAATTGACCTATAATTATTTCCTGTGGTAGGGTACACTATAACCCTGTAATATAATACGTGGTCCAATTTAAAAATTATAGGTCAATATTAAGGTCTGATATTGCGCCTTGCGTTAGTTAACCATTGAAAGATGTCTTTGAATTTTTAAAGCATTTTAGAACGCGTATTTCTTCATTTTAAGATTCTCAGAACACTCTATTTCGCATAGGCATACATAGTAAACTTTAGGGACACGCTGTGTACCCCCTGATTGAAATATAATTCTTTCCTGTGGTAGGGTACACTATAACCCTGTAATATAATACGTGGTCCAATTTAAAAATTATAGGTCAATATTAAGGTCCGATACCGTGCCGTTAGTTAACATAGAAAAGTGTCTTCGAATTTCCTTGTTTTAATGCATTATTTAAAATATACATAGTGTACCCCCTAATTGACCTATAATTATTTCCTGTTGTAGGGTACACTATTACCCTGTAATATAATACCTGGTCCAATTTAAATATTATAGTTCCATATTAAGGTCTGATATCGCGCCTTGCGTTAGTTAACCATTGAAAGATGTCTTTGAATTTTTAAAGCATTTTAGAACGCTTATTTCCTCATTTTAAGCTTCTCAGAACACTTTATTTCGAATAGGCATACATAGTAAACTTTAGGGTCACGCTGTGTACCCCCTAAGAGACCTATAATTATTCCCCGCGGTAGGGAACAATATTACACTGTAATATAATACGTGGTCCAATTTAAAAATTATAGGTCAATATTAAGGTCCGATACCGTACCGTTAGTTAACATAGAAAAATGTCTTTGAATTTTTAAAGCATTTTAGAACGCTTATTTCCTCATTTTAAGCTTCTCTGAACACTTTATTTCCCATAGGCATACATAGTAAACTTTAGGGTCACGCTGTGTACCCCCTAATTGACCTATAATTATTTCCTGTGGTAGGGTACACTATAACCCTGTAATATAATACGTGGTCCAATTTAAAAATTATAGGTCAATATTAAGGTCTGATATTGCGCCTTGCGTTATTTAACCATTGAAAGATGTCTTTGAATTTTTAAAGCATTTTAGAACGCTTATTTCTTCATTTTAAGCTTCTCAGAACACTCTATTTCGCATAGGCATACATAGTAAACTTTAGGGACACGCTGTGTATCCCCTGATTGAAATATAATTCTTTTCTGTGGTAGGGTACACTATTACCCTGTAATATAATACGTGGTCCAATTTAAAAATTATAGGTCAATATTAAGGTCCGATACCGTGCCGTTAGTTAACATAGAAAAGAGTCTTCGTATTTCCTTGTTTTAATGCACTATTTAAAATATTAATAGTGTACCCCCTAATTGACCTATAATTATTTCCTGTGGTAGGGTACACTATTACACTGTAATATAATACCTGGTCCAATTTAAATATTATGGGTCAATATTAAGGTCTGATATTGCGCCTTGCGTTAGTTAACCATTGAAAGATGTCTTTGAATTTTTAAAGCATTTTAGAACGCTTCTTTCCTCATTTTAAGCTTCTCAGAACACTTAATTTCTCATAGGCATACATAGTAAACTTTAGGGTCACGCTGTGTACCCCCTAATTGACCTATAATTATTTCCTGTTTTAGGGTACACTATAACCCTGTAATATAATACGTGGTCCAATTTAAAAATTATAGGTCAATATTAAGGTCCGATACCGTGCCGTTAGTTAACATAGAAAAGTGTCTTCGAATTTCCTTGTTTTAATGCACTATATAAAATATACATAGTGTACCCCCTAATTGACCTATAATTATTTCCTGTGGTAGGGTACACTATTACCCTGTAATATAATACCTGGTCCAATTTAAATATTATGGGTCAATATTAAGGTCTGATATCGCGCCTTGCGTTAGTTAACCATTGAAAGATGTCTTTGAATTTTTAAAGCATTTTAGAACGCTTATTTCCTCATTTTAAGCTTCTCAGAACACTTTATTTCGCATAGGCATACATAGTAAACTTTAGGGTCACGCTGTGTACCCCCTAAGAGACCTATAATTATTTCCCGCGGTAGGGAACAATATTACCCTGTAATATAATACGTGGTTCAATTTAAGAATTATAGGTCAATATTAAGGTCCGATACCGTACCGTTAGTTAACATAGAAAAATGTCTTTGAATTTTTAAAGCATTTTAGAACGCTTATTTCCTCATTTTAAGCTTCTCTGAACACTTTATTTCCCATAGGCATACATAGTAAACTTTAGGGTCACGCTGTGTACCCCCTAATTGACCTATAATTATTTCCTGTGGTAGGGTACACTATAACCCTGTAATATAATACGTGGTCCAATTTAAAAATTATAGGTCAATATTAAGGTCTGATATTGCGCCTTGCGTTAGTTAACCATTGAAAGATGTCTTTGAATTTTTAAAGCATTTTAGAACGCGTATTTCTTCATTTTAAGCTTCTCAGAACACTCTATTTCGCATAGGCATACATAGTAAACTTTAGGGACACGCTGTGTACCCCCTGATTGAAATATAATTCTTTCCTATGGTAGGGTACACTATAACCCTGTAATATAATACGTGGTCCAATTTAAAAATTATAGGTCAATATTAAGGTCCGATACCGTGCCGTTAGTTAACATAGAAAAGTGTCTTCGAATTTCCTTGTTTTAATGCACTATTTAAAATATACATAGTGTACCCCCTAATTGACCTATAATTATTTCCTGTTGTAGGGTACACTATTACCCTGTAATATAATACCTGGTCCAATTTAAATATTATAGTTCCATATTAAGGTCTGATATCGCGCCTTGCGTTAGTTAACCATTGAAAGATGTCTTTGAATTTTTAAAGCATTTTAGAACGCTTATTTCCTCATTTTAAGCTTCTCAGAACACTTTATTTCGAATAGGCATACATAGTAAACTTTAGGGTCACGCTGTGTACCCCCTAAGAGACCTATAATTATTTCCCGCGGTAGGGAACAATATTACCCTGTAATATAATACGTGGTCCAATTTAAAAATTATAGGTCAATATTAAGGTCCGATACCGTACCGTTAGATAACATAGAAAAATGTCTTTGAATTTTTAAAGCATTTTAGAACGCTTATTTCCTCATTTTAAGCTTCTCTGAACACTTTATTTCCCATAGGAATACATAGTAAACTTTAGGGTCACGCTGTGTACCCCCTAATTGACCTATAATTATTTCCTGTGGTAGGGTACACTATAACCCTGTAATATAATACGTGGTCCAATTTAAAAATTATAGGTCAATATTAAGGTTTGATATTGCGCCTTGCGTTAGTTAACCATTGAAAGATGTCTTTGAATTTTTAAAGCATTTTAGAACGCTTATTTCTTCATTTTAAGCTTCTCAGAACACTCTATTTCGCATAGGCATACATAGTAAACTTTAGGGTCACGTTGTGTACCCACTAATTGACCTATAATTATTTCCTGTGGTAGGGTACACTATTACCCTGTAATATAATACGTGGTCCAATTTAAAAATTATAGGTCAATATTAAGGTCCGATACCGTGCCGTTAGTTAACATAGAAAAGAGTCTTCGTATTTCCATGTTTTAATGCACTATTTAAAATATTAATAGTGTACCCCCTAATTGACCTATAATTATTTCCTGTGGTAGGGTACACTATTACACTGTAATATAATACCTGGTCCAATTTAAATATTATGGGTCAATATTAAGGTCTGATATTGCGCCTTGCGTTAGTTAACCATTGAAAGATGTCTTTGAATTTTTAAAGCATTTTAGAACGCTTCTTTCCTCATTTTAAGCTTCTCAGAACACTTAATTTCTCATAGGCATACATAGTAAACTTTAGGGTCACGCTGTGTAACCCCTAATTGACCTATAATTATTTCCTGTTTTAGGGTACACTATAACCCTGTAATATAATACGTGGTCCAATTTAAAAATTATAGGTCAATATTAAGGTCCGATACCGTGCCGTTAGTTAACATAGAAAAGTGTCTTCGAATTTCCTTGTTTTAATGCACTATTTAAAATATACATAGTGTACCCCCTAATTGACCTATAATTATTTCCTGTGGTAGGGTACACTATTACCCTGTAATATAATACCTGGTCCAATTTAAATATTATGGGTCAATATTAAGGTCTGATATCGCGCCTTGCGTTAGTTAACCATTGAAAGATGTCTTTGAATTTTTAAAGCATTTTAGAACGCTTATTTCCTCATTTTAAGCTTCTCAGAACACTTTATTTCGCATAGGCATACATAGTAAACTTTAGGGTCACGCTGTGTACCCCCTAAGAGACCTATAATTATTTCCCGCGGTAGGGAACAATATTACCCTGTAATATAATACGTGGTTCAATTTAAGAATTATAGGTCAATATTAAGGTCCGATACCGTACCGTTAGTTAACATAGAAAAATGTCTTTGAATTTTTAAAGCATTTTAGAACGCTTATTTCCTCATTTTAAGCTTCTCTGAGCACTTTATTTCCCATAGGCATACATAGTAAACTTTAGGGTCACGCTGTGTACCCCCTAATTGACCTATAATTATTTCCTGTGGTAGGGTACACTATAACCCTGTAATATAATACGTGGTCCAATTTAAAAATTATAGGTCAATATTAAGGTCTGATATTGCGCCTTGCGTTAGTTAACCATTGAAAGATGTCTTTGAATTTTTAAAGCATTTTAGAACGCGTATTTCTTCATTTTAAGATTCTCAGAACACTCTATTTCGCATAGGCATACATAGTAAACTTTAGGGACACGCTGTGTACCCCCTGATTGAAATATAATTCTTTCCTGTGGTAGGGTACACTATAACCCTGTAATATAATACGTGGTCCAATTTAAAAATTATAGGTCAATATTAAGGTCCGATACCGTGCCGTTAGTTAACATAGAAAAGTGTCTTCGAATTTCCTTGTTTTAATGCATTATTTAAAATATACATAGTGTACCCCCTAATTGACCTATAATTATTTCCTGTTGTAGGGTACACTATTACCCTGTAATATAATACCTGGTCCAATTTAAATATTATAGTTCCATATTAAGGTCTGATATCGCGCCTTGCGTTAGTTAACCATTGAAAGATGTCTTTGAATTTTTAAAGCATTTTAGAACGCTTATTTCCTCATTTTAAGCTTCTCAGAACACTTTATTTCGAATAGGCATACATAGTAAACTTTAGGGTCACGCTGTGTACCCCCTAAGAGACCTATAATTATTCCCCGCGGTAGGGAACAATATTACCCTGTAATATAATACGTGGTCCAATTTAAAAATTATAGGTCAATATTAAGGTCCGATACCGTACCGTTAGTTAACATAGAAAAATGTCTTTGAATTTTTAAAGCATTTTAGAACGCTTATTTCCTCATTTTAAGCTTCTCTGAACACTTTATTTCCCATAGGCATACATAGTAAACTTTAGGGTCACGCTGTGTACCCCCTAATTGACCTATAATTATTTCCTGTGGTAGGGTACACTATAACCCTGTAATATAATACGTGGTCCAATTTAAAAATTATAGGTCAATATTAAGGTCTGATATTGCGCCTTGCGTTATTTAACCATTGAAAGATGTCTTTGAATTTTTAAAGCATTTTAGAACGCTTATTTCTTCATTTTAAGCTTCTCAGAACACTCTATTTCGCATAGGCATACATAGTAAACTTTAGGGACACGCTGTGTATCCCCTGATTGAAATATAATTCTTTTCTGTGGTAGGGTACACTATTACCCTGTAATATAATACGTGGTCCAATTTAAAAATTATAGGTCAATATTAAGGTCCGATACCGTGCCGTTAGTTAACATAGAAAAGAGTCTTCGTATTTCCTTGTTTTAATGCACTATTTAAAATATTAATAGTGTACCCCCTAATTGACCTATAATTATTTCCTGTGGTAGGGTACACTATTACACTGTAATATAATACCTGGTCCAATTTAAATATTATGGGTCAATATTAAGGTCTGATATTGCGCCTTGCGTTAGTTAACCATTGAAAGATGTCTTTGAATTTTTAAAGCATTTTAGAACGCTTCTTTCCTCATTTTAAGCTTCTCAGAACACTTAATTTCTCATAGGCATACATAGTAAACTTTAGGGTCACGCTGTGTACCCCCTAATTGACCTATAATTATTTCCTGTTTTAGGGTACACTATAACCCTGTAATATAATACGTGGTCCAATTTAAAAATTATAGGTCAATATTAAGGTCCGATACCGTGCCGTTAGTTAACATAGAAAAGTGTCTTCGAATTTCCTTGTTTTAATGCACTATTTAAAATATACATAGTGTACCCCCCTAATTGACCTATAATTATTTCCTGGGGTAGGGTACACTATTACCCTGTAATATAATACCTGGTCCAATTTAAATATTATGGGTCAATATTAAGGTCTGATATCGCGCCTTGCGTTAGTTAACCATTGAAAGATGTCTTTGAATTTTTAAAGCATTTTAGAACGCTTATTTCCTCATTTTAAGCTTCTCAGAACACTTTATTTCGCATAGGCATACATAGTAAACTTTAGGGTCACGCTGTGTACCCCCTAAGAAACCTATAATTATTTCCCGCGGTAGGGAACAATATTACCCTGTAATATAATACGTGGTCCAATTTAAAAATTATAGGTCAATATTAAGGTCTGATATTGCGCCTTGCGTTAGTTAACCATTGAAAGATGTCTTTGAATTTTTAAAGCATTTTAGAACGCGTATTTCTTCATTTTAAGCTTCTCAGAACACTCTATTTCGCATAGGCATACATAGTAAACTTTAGGGACACGCTGTGTACCCCCTGATTGAAATATAATTCTTTCCTGTGGTAGGGTACACTATAACCCTGTAATATAATACGTGGTCCAATTTAAAAATTATAGGTCAATATTAAGGTCCGATACCGTGCCGTTAGTTAACATAGAAAAGTGTCTTCGAATTTCCTTGTTTTAATGCACTATTTAAAATATACATAGTGTACCCCCTAATTGACCTATAATTATTTCTTGTTGTAGGGTACACTATTACCCTGTAATATAATACCTGGTCCAATTTAAATATTATAGTTCCATATTAAGGTCTGATATCGCGCCTTGCGTTAGTTAACCATTGAAAGATGTCTTTGAATTTTTAAAGCATTTTAGAACGCTTATTTCCTCATTTTAAGCTTCTCAGAACACTTTATTTCGAATAGGCATACATAGTAAACTTTAGGGTCACGCTGTGTACCCCCTAAGAGACCTATAATTATTTCCCGCGGTAGGGAACAATATTACCCTGTAATATAATACGTGGTCCAATTTAAAAATTATAGGTCAATATTAAGGTCCGATACCGTACCGTTAGTTAACATAGAAAAATGTCTTTGAATTTTTAAAGCATTTTAGAACGCTTATTTCCTCATTTTAAGCTTCTCTGAACACTTTATTTCCCATAGGCATACATAGTAAACTTTAGGGTCACGCTGTGTACCCCCTAATTGACCTATAATTATTTCCTGTGGTAGGGTACACTATAACCCTGTAATATAATACGTGGTCCAATTTAAAAATTATAGGTCAATATTAAGGTCCGATACCGTGCCGTTAGTTAACATAGAAAAGAGTCTTCTAATTTCCTTGTTTTAATGCACTATTTAAAATATACATAGTGTACCCCCTAATTGACCTATAATTATTTCCTGTTGTAGGGTACACTATTACCCTGTAATATAATACCTGGTCCAATTTAAATATTATGGTTCCATATTAAGGTCTGATATCGCGCCTTGCGTTAGTTAACCATTGAAAGATGTCTTTGATTTTTAAAGCATTTTAGAACGCTTATTTCTTCATTTTAAGATTCTCAGAACACTCTATTTCGCATAGGCATACATAGTAAACTTTAGGGTCACGTTGTGTACCCCCTAATTGACATATAATTATTTCCTGTCGTAGGGTACACTATAACCCTGTAATATAATACGTGGTCCAATTTAAAAATTATAGCTCAATATTAAGGTCCGATACCGTGCCGTTAGTTAACATAGAAAAGTGTCTTCGAATTTCCTTGTTTTAATGCACTATTTAAAATATACATAGTGTACCCCCTAATTGACCTATAATTATTTCCTGTTGTAGGGTACACTATTACCCTGTAATATAATACCTGGTCCAATTTAAATATTATAGTTCCATATTAAGGTCTGATATCGCGCCTTGCGTTAGTTAACCATTGAAAGATGTCTTTGAATTTTTAAAGCATTTTAGAACGCTTATTTCCTCATTTTAAGCTTCTCAGAACACTTTATTTCGCATAGGCAGACATAGTAAACTTTAGGGTCACGCTGTGTACCCCCTAAGAGACCTATAATTATTTCCCGCGGTAGGGAACAATATTACCCTGTAATATAATACGTGGTCCAATTTAAAAATTATAGGTCAATATTAAGGTCCGATACCGTACCGTTAGTTAACATAGAAAAATGTCTTTGAATTTTTAAAGCATTTTAGAACGCTTATTTCCTCATTTTAAGCTTCTCTGAACACTTTATTTCCCATAGGCTTACATAGTAAACTTTAGGGTCACGCTGTGTACCCCCTAATTGACCTATAATTATTTCCTGTGGTAGGGTACACTATAACCCTGTAATATAATACGTGGTCCAATTTAAAAATTATAGGTCAATATTAAGGTTCGATACCGTGTCGTTAGTTAACATAGAAAAGTGTCTTCGAATTTCCTTGTTTTAATGCACTATTTAAAATATACATAGTGTACCCCCTAATTGACCTATAATTATTTCCTGTTGTAGGGTACACTATTACCCTGTAATATAATACCTGGTCCAATTTAAATATTATAGTTCCATATTAAGGTCTGATATCGCGCCTTGCGTTAGTTAACCATTGAAAGATGTCTTTGAATTTTTAAAGCATTTTAGAACGCTTATTTCCTCATTTTAAGCTTCTCAGAACACTTTATTTCGCATAGGCATACATAGTAATCTTTAGGGTCACGCTGTGTACCCCCTAAGAGACCTATAATTATTTCCCGCGGTAGGGAACAATATTACCCTGTAATATAATACGTGGTCCAATTTAAAAATTATAGGTCAATATTAAGGTCCGATACCGTACCGTTAGTTAACATAGAAAAATGTCTTTGAATTTTTAAAGCATTTTAGAACGCTTATTTCCTCATTTTAAGCTTCTCTGAACACTTTATTTCCCATAGGCATACATAGTAAACTTTAGGGTCACGCTGTGTACCCCCTAATTGACCTATAATTATTTCCTGTGGTAGGGTACACTATAACCCTGTAATATAGTACGTGGTCCAATTTAAAAATTATAGGTCAATATTAAGGTCTGATATTGCGCCTTGCGTTAGTTAACCATTGAAAGATGTCTTTGAATTTTTAAAGCATTTTAGAACGCTTATTTCTTCATTTTAAGCTTCTCAGAACACTCTATTTCGCATAGGCATACATAGTAAAATTTAGGGTCACGCTGTGTACCCCCTAATTGACCTATAATTATTTCCTGTGGTAGGGTACACTATTAACCTGTAGTATAATACGTGGTCCAATTTAAAAGTTATAGGTCAATATTAAGGTCCGATACCGTGTCGTTAGTTAACATAGAAAAGAGTCTTCGTATTTCCTTGTTTTAATGCACTATTTAAAATATACATAGTGTACCCCCTAATTGACCTATAATTATTTCCTGTGGTAGGGTACACTATTACCCTGTAATATAATACCTGGTCCAATTTAAATATTATGGGTCAATATTAAGGTCTGATATTGCGCCTTGCGTTAGTTAACCATTGAAAGATGTCTTTGAATTTTTAAAGCATTTTAGAACGCTTATTACCTCATTTTAAGCTTCTCAGAACACTTTATTTCTCATAGGCATACATAGTAAACTTTAGGGTCACGCTGTGTACCCCCTAATTGACCTATAATTATTTCCTGTGGTAGGGTACACTATAACCCTGTAATATAATACGTGGTCCAATTTAAAAATTATAGGTCAATATTGAGGTCCGATACCGTGCCGTTAGTTAACATAGAAAAGTGTCTTCGAATTTCCTTGTTTTAATGCACTATTTAAAATATACATAGTGTACCCCCTAATTGACCTATAATTATTTCCTGTGGTAGGGTACCCTATTACCCTGTAATATAATACCTGGTCCAATTTAAATATTATGGGTCAATATTAAGGTCTGATATTGCGCCTTGCGTTAGTTAACCATTGAAAGATGTCTTTGAATTTTTAAAGCATTTTAGAACGCTTATTTCCTCATTTTAAGCTTCTCAGAACACTTTATTTCGCATAGGCATACATAGTAACCTTTAGGGTCACGCTGTGTACCCCCTAATTGACCTATAATTATTTTCCGTGGAAGGGTACACTATCACCCTGTAATATAATACGTGGCCCAATTTAAAAATTTTAGGTCAATATTAAGGTCCGATACCGTGCCGTTAGTTAACATAGAAAAGAGTCTTCGAATTTCCTTGTTTTAATGCACTATTTAAAATATACATAGTGTACCCCCTAATTGACCTATAATTATTTCCTGTTGTAGGGTACACTATTACCCTGTAATATAATACCTGGTCCAATTTAAATATTATGGTTCCATATTAAGGTCTGATATCGCGCCTTGCGTTAGTTAACCATTGAAAGATGTTTTTGAATTTTTAAAGCATTTTAGAATGCTTATTTCTTCATTTTAAGCTTCTCAGAGCACTCTATTTCGCATAGGCATACATAGTAAACTTTAGTGTCACGCTGTGTACCCCCTAATTGACCTATAATTATTTCCTGTGGTAGGGTACACTATAACCCTGTAATATAATACGTGGTCCAATTTAAAAATTATAGGTCAATATTAAGGTCTGATATTGCGCCTTGCGTTAGTTAACCATTGAAAGATGTCTTTGAATTTTTAAAGCATTTTAGAACGCTTATTTCTTCATTTTAAACTTCTCAGAACACTCTATTTCGCATAGGCATACATAGTAAATTTGAGGGTCACGCTGTGTACCCCCTAATTGACCTATAATTATTTCCTGTGGTAGGGTACACTATTACCCTGTAATATAATACGTGGTCCAATTTAAAAATTATAGGTCAATATTAAGGTCCGATATCGTGCCGTTAGTTAACATAGAAAAATGTCTTTGAATTTTTAAAGCATTTTAGAACGCTTATTTCCTCATTTTAAGCTTCTCAGAACACTTTATTTCGCATAGGCATACATAGTAACCTTTAAGGTCACGCTGTGTACCCCCTAATTGACCTATAATTATTTTCCGTGGTAGGGTACACTATCACCCTGTAATATAATACGTGGCCCAATTTAAAAATTTTAGGTCAATATTAAGGTCCGATACCGTGCCGTTAGTTAACATAGAAAAGAGTCTTCGAATTTCCTTGTTTTAATGCACTATTTAAAATATACATAGTGTACCCCCTAATTGACCTATAATTATTTCCTGTTGTAGGGTACACTATTACCCTGTAATATAATACCTGGTCCAATTTAAATATTATGGTTCCATATTAAGGTCTGATATCGCGCCTTGTGTTAGTTAACCATTGAAAGATGTTTTTGAATTTTTAAAGCATTTTAGAATGCTTATTTCTTCATTTTAAGCTTCTCAGAGCACTCTATTTCGCATAGGCATACATAGTAAACTTTAGGGTCACTCTGTGTACCCCCTAATTGACCTATAATTATTTCCTGTGGTAGGGTACACTATAACCCTGTAATATAATACGTGGTCCAATTTAAAAATTATAGGTCAATATTAAGGTCCGATACCGTGCCGTTAGTTAACATAGAAAAATGTCTTTGAATTTTTAAAGCATTTTAGAACGCTTATTTCCTCATTTTAAGCTTCTCAGAACACTTTATTTTGCATAGGCATACATAGTAAACTTTAGGGTCACTCTGTGTACCCCCTAATTGACCTATAATTATTTCCTGTGGTAGGGTACACTATAACCCTGTAATATAATACGTGGTCCAATTTAAAAATTATAGGTCAATATTAAGGTCCGATACCGTGCCGTTAGTTAACATAGAAAACTGTCTTCGTATTTCCTTGTTTTAATGCACTATTTAAAATATACATAGTGTACCCCCTAATTGACCTATATATATTTCCTGTGGTAGGGTACACTATTACCCTGTAATATAATAGGTGGTCCAATTTAAAAATTATAGGTCAATATTAAGGTCCGATACCGTGCCGTTAGTTAACATAGAAAAATGACTTTGAATTTTTAAAGCATTTTAGAACGCTTATTTCCTCATTTTAAGCTTCTCAGAACACTTTATTTCGCATAGGCATACATAGTAAACTTTAGGGTCACTCTGTGTACCCCCTAATTGACCTATAATTACTTCCTGTGGTAGGGTACACTATAACCCTGTAATGTAATACGTGGTCCAATTTAAAAATTATAGGTCAATATTAAGGTCCGATACCGTGCCGTTAGTTAACATAGAAAAGTGTCTTCGTATTTCCTTGTTTTAATGCACTATTTAAAATATACATAGTGTACCCCCTAATTGACCTATATATATTTCCTGCGGTAGGGTTCACTATTACCCTGTAATATAATACCTGGTCCAATTTAAATATTATGGGTCAATATTAAGGTCTGATATTGCGCCTTGCGTTAGTTAACCATTGAAAGATGTCTTTGAATTTTTAAATTATTTAGAACGCTTATTTCTTCATTTTAAGCATCTCAGAACACTCTATTTTGCATAGGCATACATAGTAAAATTTAGGGTCACGCTGTGTACCCCCTAAATCACCTATAATTATTTCCTGTGGTAGGGTACACTATAACCCTGTAATATAATACGTGGTCCAATTTAAAAATTATAGGTCAATATTAACGTCCGATACCGTGCCGTTAGTTAACATAGAAAAGTGTCTTCGTATTTCCTTGTTTTATTGCACTATTTAAAATATACATAGTGTACCCCCTAATTGACCAATATATATTTCCTGTGGTAGGGTACACTATTACCCTGTAATATAATAGGTGGTCCAATTTAAAAATTAGAGGTCAATATTAAGGTCCGATACCGTGCCGTTAGTTAACATAGAAAAATGACTTTGAATTTTTAAAGCATTTTAGAACGCTTATTTCCTCATTTTAAGCTTCTCAGAACACTTTATTTCGCATAGGCATACATAGTAAACTTTAGGGTCACTCTGTGTACCCCCTAATTGACCTATAATTATTTCCTGTGGTAGGGTACACTATAACCCTGTAATGTAATACGTGGTCCAATTTAAAAATTATAGGTCAATATTAAGGTCCGATACCGTGCCGTTAGTTAACATAGAAAAGTGTCTTCGTATTTCCTTGTTTTAATGCACTATTTAAAATATACATAGTGTACCCCCTAATTGACCTATATATATTTCCTGCGGTAGGGTTCACTATTACCCTGTAATATAATACCTGGTCCAATTTAAATATTATTGGTCAATATTAAGGTCTGATATTGCGCCTTGCGTTAGTTAACCATTGAAAGATGTCTTTGAATTTTTAAATTATTTAGAACGCTTATTTCTTCATTTTAAGCATCTCAGAACACTCTATTTTGCATAGGCATACATAGTAAAATTTAGGGTCACGCTGTGTACCCCCTAAATCACCTATAATTATTTCCTGTGGTAGGGTACACTATAACCCTGTAATATAATACGTGGTCCAATTTAAAAATTATAGGTCAATATTAACGTCCGATACCGTGCCGTTAGTTAACATAGAAAAGTGTCTTCGTATTTCCTTGTTTTAATGCACTATTTAAAATATACATAGTGTACCCCCTAATTGACCTATATATATTTCCTGTGGTAGGGTACACTATTACCCTGTAATATAATAGGTGGTCCAATTTAAAAATTATAGGTCAATATTAAGGTCCGATACCGTGCCGTTAGTTAACATAGAAAAATGTCTTTGAATTTTTAAAGCATTTTAGAACGCTTATTTCCTCATTTTAAGCTTCTCAGAACACTTTATTTCGCATAGGCATACATAATAAACTTTAGGGTCACTCTGTGTACCCCCTAATTGACCTATAATTATTTCCTGTGGTAGGGTACACTATAACCCTGTAATATAATACGTGGTCCAATTTAAAAATTATAGGTCAATATTTAGGTCCGATACCGTGCCTTTAGTTAACATAGAAAAGTGTCTTCGTATTTCCTTGTTTTAATGCACTATTTAAAATATACATAGTGTACCCCCTAATTGACCTATATATATTTCCTGTGGTAGGGTTCACTATTACCCTGTAATATAATACCTGGTCCAATTTAAATATTATGGGTCAATATTAAGGTCTGATATTGCGCCTTGCGTTAGTTAACCATTGAAAGATGTCTTTGAATTTTTAAAGCATTTTAGAACGCTTATTTCTTCATTTTAAGCATCTCAGAACACTCTATTTCGCATAGGCATACATAGTAAAATTTAGGGTCACACTTTGTACCCCCAAAATGACCTATAATTATTTCCTGTGGTAGGGTACACTATAACCCTGTTATATAATACGTGGTCCAATTTAAAAATTATAGGTCAATATTAAGGTCCGATACCGTGCCGTTAGTTAACATAGAAAAGTGTCTTCGTATTTCCTTGTTTTAATGCACTATTTAAAATATACATAGTGTACCCCCTAATTGACCTATATATATTTCCTGAGGTAGGGTACACTATTACCCTGTAATATAATAGGTGGTCCAATTTAAAAATTATAGGTCAATATTAAGGTCCGATACCTTGCCGTTAGTTAACATAGAAAAATGTCTTTGAATTTTTAAAGCATTTTAGAACGCTTATTTCCTCATTTTAAGCTTCTCAGAACACTTTATTTCGCATAGGCATACATAGTAAACTTTAGGGTCACTCTGTGTACCCCCTAATTGACCTATAATTGTTTCCTGTGGTAGGGTACACTATAACCCTGTAATATAATACGTGGTCCAATTTAAAAATTATTGGTCAATATTAAGGTCCGATACCGTGCCGTTAGTTAACATAGAAAAGTGTCTTCGTATTTCCTTGTTTTAATGCACTATTTAAAATATACATAGTGTACCCCCTAATTGACCTATATATATTTCCTGTGGTAGGGTACACTATTACCCTGTAATTTAATACCTGGTCCAATTTAAATATTATGGGTCAATATTAAGGTCTGATATTGCGCCTTGCGTTAGTTAACCATTGAAAGATGTCTTTGAATTTTTAAAGCATTTTAGAACGCTTATTTCTTCATTTTAAGCATCTCAGAACACTCTATTTCGCATAGGCATACATAGTAAAATTTAGGGTCACGCTGTGTACCCCCTAAATGACCTATAATTATTTCCTGTGGTAGGGTACACTATTACCCTGTAATATAATACGTGGTCCAATTTAAAAATTATAGGTCAATATTAAGGTCCGATACCGTGCCGTTAGTTAACATAGAAAAATGTCTCTGAATTTTTAAAGCATTTTAGAACGCTTATTTCCTCATTTTAAGCTTCTCAGAACACTTTATTTCGCATAGGCATGCATAGTAAACTTTAGGGTCACTCTGTGTACTACCTAATTGACCTATAATTATTTCCTGTGGTAGGGAACACTATAACCCTGTAATATAATACGTGGTCCAATTTAAAAATTATAGATCAATATTAAGGTCCGATACCGTGCCGTTAATTAACATAGAAAAGTGTCTTCGTATTTCCTTGTTTTAATGCACTATTTAAAATATACATAGTGTACCCCCTAAATGACCTATAATTATTTCCTGTGGTAGGGTACACTATTACCCCGTAATATAATAGGTGGTCCAATTTAAAAATTATAGGTCAGTATTAAGGTCCGATACCGTGCCGTTAGTTAACATAGAAAAATGTCTTTGAATTTTTAAAGCATTTTAGAACGCTTATTTCCTCATTTTAAGCTTCTCTGAGCACTTTATTTCGCATAGGCATACATAGTAAACTTTGGGGTCAGTCTGTGTACCCCCTAATTGACCTATAATTATTTCCTGTGGTAGGGTACACTATAACCCTGTAATATAATACGTGGTCCAATTTAAAAATTATAGGTCAATATTAAGGTCCGATACCGTGCCGTTAGTTAACATAGAAAAGTGTCTTCGTATTTCCTTGTTTTAATGCACTATTTAAAATATACATAGTGTACCCCCTAATTGACCTATAAATATTTCCTGTGGTAGGGTACACTATTACCCTGTAATATAATACCTGGTCCAATATAAATATTATGGGTCAATATTAAGGTCTGATATTGCGCCTAGCGTTAGTTAACCATTGAAAGATGTCTTTGAATTTTTAAAGCATTTTAGAACTCTTATTTCTTCCTTTTTTAGCTTCTCAGAACACTTTATTTCGCATACGCATACATAGTAAACTTTAGGGTCACGCTGTGTACCCCCTAATTGACATATAATTATTTCCTGTGGTAGGGTACACTATTACCCTGTAATATAATAGGTTGTCCAATTTAAAAATTATAGGTCAATATTAATGTTCGATACCGTGCCGTTAGTTAACATAGAAAAATGTCTTTGAATTTTTAAAGCATTTTAGAACGCTTATTTCCTCATTTTAAGCTTCTCAAAACACTTTATTTCGCATAGGCATACATAGTAAACTTTAGGGTCACTCTGTGTACCCCCTAATTGACCTATAATTATTTCCTGTATTAGGGTACACTATAACCCTGCAATATAATACGTGGTCCAATTTAAATATTATGGGTCAATATTAAGGTCTGATATTGCGCCTTGCGTTAGTTAACCATTGAAAGATGTCTTTGAATTTTTAAAGCATTTTAGAACGCTTATTTCTTCATTTTAAGCATCTCAGAACACTCTATTTCGCATAGGCATACATAGTAAAATTTAGGGTCACGCTGTGTACCCCCTAATTGACCTATAATTATTTCCTGCGGTAGGGTACACTATAACCCTGTAATATAATAGGTGGTTCAATTTAAAAATTTTAGGTCAATATTAAGGTCCGATACCGTGCCGTTAGTTAACATAGAAAAGAGTCTTCGAATTTCCTTGTTTTAATGCACTATTTAAAATATACATAGTGTACCCCCTAATTGACCTATAATTATTTCCTGTTGTAGGGTACACTATTACCCTGTAATATAATACCTGGTCCAATTTAAATATTATGGTTCCATATTAAGGTCTGATATCGCGCCTTGTGTTAGTTAACCATTGAAAGATGTTTTTGAATTTTTAAAGCATTTTAGAATGCTTATTTCTTCATTTTAAGCTTCTCAGAGCACTCTATTTCGCATAGGCATACATAGTAAACTTTAGGGTCACGCTGTGTACCCCCTAATTGACATATAATTATTTCCTGTGGTAGGGTACACTATTACCCTGTAATATAATAGGTGGTCCAATTTAAAAATTATAGGTCAATATTAAGGTCCGATACCGTGCCGTTAGTTAACATAGAAAAATGTCTTTGAATTTTTAAAGCATTTTAGAACGCTTATTTCCTCATTTTAAGCTTCTCAGAACACTTTATTTTGCATAGGCATACATAGTAAACTTTAGGGTCACTCTGTGTACCCCCTAATTGACCTATAATTATTTCCTGTGGTAGGGTACACTATAACCCTGTAATATAATACGTGGTCCAATTTAAAAATTATAGGTCAATATTAAGGTCCGATACCGTGCCGTTAGTTAACATAGAAAACTGTCTTCGTATTTCCTTGTTTTAATGCACTATTTAAAATATACATAGTGTACCCCCTAATTGACCTATATATATTTCCTGTGGTAGGGTACACTATTACCCTGTAATATAATAGGTGGTCCAATTTAAAAATTATAGGTCAATATTAAGGTCCGATACCGTGCCGTTAGTTAACATAGAAAAATGACTTTGAATTTTTAAAGCATTTTAGAACGCTTATTTCCTCATTTTAAGCTTCTCAGAACACTTTATTTCGCATAGGCATACATAGTAAACTTTAGGGTCACTCTGTGTACCCCCTAATTGACCTATAATTATTTCCTGTGGTAGGGTACACTATAACCCTGTAATGTAATACGTGGTCCAATTTAAAAATTATAGGTCAATATTAAGGTCCGATACCGTGCCGTTAGTTAACATAGAAAAGTGTCTTCGTATTTCCTTGTTTTAATGCACTATTTAAAATATACATAGTGTACCCCCTAATTGACCTATATATATTTCCTGCGGTAGGGTTCACTATTACCCTGTAATATAATACCTGGTCCAATTTAAATATTATGGGTCAATATTAAGGTCTGATATTGCGCCTTGCGTTAGTTAACCATTGAAAGATGTCTTTGAATTTTTAAATTATTTAGAACGCTTATTTCTTCATTTTAAGCATCTCAGAACACTCTATTTTGCATAGGCATACATAGTAAAATTTAGGGTCACGCTGTGTACCCCCTAAATCACCTATAATTATTTCCTGTGGTAGGGTACACTATAACCCTGTAATATAATACGTGGTCCAATTTAAAAATTATAGGTCAATATTAACGTCCGATACCGTGCCGTTAGTTAACATAGAAAAGTGTCTTCGTATTTCCTTGTTTTAATGCACTATTTAAAATATACATAGTGTACCCCCTAATTGACCTATATATATTTCCTGTGGTAGGGTACACTATTACCCTGTAATATAATAGGTGGTCCAATTTAAAAATTATAGGTCAATATTAAGGTCCGATACCGTGCCGTTAGTTAACATAGAAAAATGTCTTTGAATTTTTAAAGCATTTTAGAACGCTTATTTCCTCATTTTAAGCTTCTCAGAACACTTTATTTCGCATAGGCATACATAGTAAACTTTAGGGTCACTCTGTGTACCCCCTAATTGACCTATAATTATTTCCTGTGGTAGGGTACACTATAACCCTGTAATATAATACGTGGTCCAATTTAAAAATTATAGGTCAATATTTAGGTCCGATACCGTGCCTTTAGTTAACATAGAAAAGTGTCTTCGTATTTCCTTGTTTTAATGCACTATTTAAAATATACATAGTGTACCCCCTAATTGACCTATATATATTTCCTGTGGTAGGGTTCACTATTACCCTGTAATATAATACCTGGTCCAATTTAAATATTATGGGTCAATATTAAGGTCTGATATTGCGCCTTGCGTTAGTTAACCATTGAAAGATGTCTTTGAATTTTTAAAGCATTTTAGAACGCTTATTTCTTCATTTTAAGCATCTCAGAACACTCTATTTCGCATAGGCATACATAGTAAAATTTAGGGTCACGCTGTGTACCCCCAAAATGACCTATAATTATTTCCTGTGGTAGGGTACACTATAACCCTGTTATATAATACGTGGTCCAATTTAAAAATTATAGGTCAATATTAAGGTCCGATACCGTGCCGTTAGTTAACATAGAAAAGTGTCTTCGTATTTCCTTGTTTTAATGCACTATTTAAAATATACATAGTGTACCCCCTAATTGACCTATATATATTTCCTGAGGTAGGGTACACTATTACCCTGTAATATAATAGGTGGTCCAATTTAAAAATTATAGGTCAATATTAAGGTCCGATACCTTGCCGTTAGTTAACATAGAAAAATGTCTTTGAATTTTTAAAGCATTTTAGAACGCTTATTTCCTCATTTTAAGCTTCTCAGAACACTTTATTTCGCATAGGCATACATAGTAAACTTTAGGGTCACTCTGTGTACCCCCTAATTGACCTATAATTGTTTCCTGTTTTAGGGTACACTATAACCCTGTAATATAATACGTGGTCCAATTTAAAAATTATTGGTCAATATTAAGGTCCGATACCGTGCCGTTAGTTAACATAGAAAAGTGTCTTCGTATTTCCTTGTTTTAATGCACTATTTAAAATATACATAGTGTACCCCCTAATTGACCTATATATATTTCCTGTGGTAGGGTACACTATTACCCTGTAATTTAATACCTGGTCCAATTTAAATATTATGGGTCAATATTAAGGTCTGATATTGCGCTTTGCGTTAGTTAACCATTGAAAGATGTCTTTGAATTTTTAAAGCATTTTAGAACGCTTATTTCTTCATTTTAAGCATCTCAGAACACTCTATTTCGCATAGGCATACATAGTAAAATTTAGGGTCACGCTGTGTACCCCCTAAATGACCTATAATTATTTCCTGTGGTAGGGTACACTATTACCCTGTAATATAATACGTGGTCCAATTTAAAAATTATAGGTCAATATTAAGGTCCGATACCGTGCCGTTAGTTAACATAGAAAAATGTCTCTGAATTTTTAAAGCTTTTTAGAACGCTTATTTCCTCATTTTAAGCTTCTCAGAACACTTTATTTCGCATAGGCATACATAGTAAACTTTAGGGTCACTCTGTGTACTACCTAATTGACCTATAATTATTTCCTGTGGTAGGGTACACTATAACCCTGTAATATAATACGTGGTCCAATTTAAAAATTATAGATCAATATTAAGGTCCGATACCGTGCCGTTAATTAACATAGAAAAGTGTCTTCGTATTTCCTTGTTTTAATGCACTATTTAAAATATACATAGTGTACCCCCTAAATGACCTATAATTATTTCCTGTGGTAGGGTACACTATTACCCCGTAATATAATAGGTGGTCCAATTTAAAAATTATAGGTCAGTATTAAGGTCCGATACCGTGCCGTTAGTTAACATAGAAAAATGTCTTTGAATTTTTAAAGCATTTTAGAACGCTTATTTCCTCATTTTAAGCTTCTCTGAGCACTTTATTTCGCATAGGCATACATAGTAAACTTTGGGGTCAGTCTGTGTACCCCCTAATTGACCTATAATTATTTCCTGTGGTAGGGTACACTATAACCCTGTAATATAATACGTGGTCCAATTTAAAAATTATAGGTCAATATTAAGGTCCGATACCGTGCCGTTAGTTAACATAGAAAAGTGTCTTCGTATTTCCTTGTTTTAATGCACTATTTAAAATATACATAGTGTACCCCCTAATTGACCTATAAATATTTCCTGTGGTAGGGTACACTATTACCCTGTAATATAATACCTGGTCCAATATAAATATTATGGGTCAATATTAAGGTCTGATATTGCGCCTTGCGTTAGTTAACCATTGAAAGATGTCTTTGAATTTTTAAAGCATTTTAGAACTCTTATTTCTTCCTTTTTTAGCTTCTCAGAACACTTTATTTCGCATACGCATACATAGTAAACTTTAGGGTCACGCTGTGTACCCCCTAATTGACATATAATTATTTCCTGTGGTAGGGTACACTATTACCCTGTAATATAATAGGTTGTCCAATTTAAAAATTATAGGTCAATATTAATGTTCGATACCGTGCCGTTAGTTAACATAGAAAAATGTCTTTGAATTTTTAAAGCATTTTAGAACGCTTATTTCCTCATTTTAAGCTTCTCAAAACACTTTATTTCGCATAGGCATACATAGTAAACTTTAGGGTCACTCTGTGTACCCCCTAATTGACCTATAATTATTTCCTGTATTAGGGTACACTATAACCCTGCAATATAATACGTGGTCCAATTTAAATATTATGGGTCAATATTAAGGTCTGATATTGCGCCTTGCATTAGTTAACCATTGAAAGATGTCTTTGAATTTTTAAAGCATTTTAGAACGCTTATTTCTTCATTTTAAGCATCTCAGAACACTCTATTTCGCATAGGCATACATAGTAAAATTTAGGGTCACGCTGTGTACCCCCTAATTGACCTATAATTATTTCCTGCGGTAGGGTACACTATAACCCTGTAATATAATAGGTGGTTCAATTTAAAAATTTTAGGTCAATATTAAGGTCCGATACCGTGCCGTTAGTTAACATAGAAAAGTGTATTCGAATTTCCTTGTTTTAATGCACTATTTAAAATATACATAGTGTACCCCCTAATTGACCTATAATTATTTCCTGTGGTAGTTTACACTATTACCCTGTAATATAATACCTGGTCCAATTTAAATATTATGGGTCAATATTAAGGTCTGATATTGCGCCTTGCGCTAGTTAACCATTGAAAGATGTCTTTGAATTTTAAAAGCATTTTAGAACGCATATTTCTTCATTTTAAGCTTCTCAGAACACTTTATTTCGCATAGGCATACATAGTAAACTTTAGGGTCACGCTGTGTACCCCCTAAGTGACCTATAATTATTTCCCGTGGTAGGGAACAATATTACCCTGTAATATAATACGTGGTCCAATTTAAAAATTATAGGTCAATATTAAGGTCCGATACCGTACCGTTAGTTAACATAGAAAAATGTCTTTGAATTTTTAAAGCATTTTAGAACGCTTATTTCCTCATTTTAAGCTTCTCAGAACTCTTTATTTCGCATAGGCATACATAGTAAACTTTAGTGTCACGCTGTTTACCCCCTAATTGACCTATAATTATTTCCTTTGGAAGGGTACACTATAACCCTGTAATATAATACGCGGTCCAATTTAAAAATTATAGGTCAATATTAAGGTCTGATATTGCGCCTTGCGTTAGCTAACCATTGAAAGATGTCTTTGAATTTTTAAAGCATTTTAGAACGCTTATTTCTTCATTTTAAGCTTCTCAGAACATTCTATTTCGCATAGGCATTCATAGTAAACTTTAGGGACACGCTGTATACCCCCTGATTGAAATATAATTATTTCCTGTGGTAGGGTACACTATAACCCTGTAATATAATACGTGGTCCAATTTAAAAATTATAGGTCAATATTAAGTTCCGATACCGTGCCGTTAGTTAACATAGAAAAATGTCTTCGAATTTCCTTGTTTTAAAGCACTATTTAAAATATACATAGTGTACCCCCAATTGACCTATAATTATTTTCTGTGGTAGGGTACACTATTGCCCTGTAATATAATACCTGGTCCAATTTAAATATTATGGGTCAATATTAAGGTCTGATATCGCGCCTTGCGTTAGTTAACCATTGAAAGAAGTCTTTGAATTTTTAAAGCATTTTAGAACGCTTATTTCCTCATTTTAAGCTTCTCAGAACACTTTATTTCGCAAAGGCATACATAGTAAACTTTAGGGTCACGCTGTGTACACTCTAAGAGACCTATAATTATTTCCCGTGGTAGAGAACAATATTACACTGTAATATATTACGTGGTCCAATTTAAAAATTATAGGTCAATATTAAGGTCCGATACCGTACCGTTAGTTAACATAGAAAAATGTCTTTGAATTTTTAAAGCATTTTAGAACGCTTATTTCCTCATTTTAAGCTTCTCAGAACACTTTATTTCGCATAGGCATACATAGTAACCTTTAGGGTCACGCTGTGTACCCCCTAATTGACCTATAATTATTTCCTGTGATAGGGTACACTATAACCCTGTAATATAATACGTGGTCCAATTTAAAAATTATAGGTCAATATTAAGGTCCGATACCGTACCGTTAGTTAACATAGAAAAATGTCTTTGAATTTTTAAAGCATTTTAGAACGCTTATTTCCTCATTTTAAGCTTCTCAGAACACTTTATTTCGCATAGGCATACATAGTAAACATTAGGGTCACGCTGTGTACCCCCTAATTGACCTATAATTATTTCCTGTGGTAGGGTACACTATAACCCTGTAATATAATACGTGGTCCAATTTAAAAATTATAGGTCAATATTAAGGTCTGATATTGCGCCTTGCGTTAGTTAACCATTGAAAGATGTCTTTGAATTTTTAAAGCATTTTAGAACGCTTATTTCTTCATTTTAAGCTTCTCAAAACATTTTATTTCGCATAGGCATACTTAGTAAAATTAAGGGTAACGCTGTGTACCCCCTAAATGACCTATAATTATTTCCTGTGGTAGGGTACACTATTACCCTGTAATATAATACGAGGTCCAATTTAAAAATTATAGGTCAATATTAAGTTCCGATACCGTGCCGTTAGTTAACATAGAAAAATGTCTTCGAATTTCCTTGTTTTAAAGCACTATTTAAAATATACATAGTGTACCCCCCAATTGACCTATAATTATTTCCTGTGGTAGGGTACACTATTGCCCTGTAATATAATACCTGGTCCAATTTAAATATTATGGGTCAATATTAAGGTCTGATATCGCGCCTTGCGTTGGTTAACCATTGAAAGATGTCTTTGAATTTTTAAAGCATTTTAGAACGCTTATTTCTTCATTTTAAGCTTCTCAGAACATTCTATTTCGCATAGGCCTTCATAGTAAACTTTTGGGACACGCTGTATACCCCCTGATTGAAATATAATTATTTCCTGCGGTAGGGTACACTATAACCCTGTAATATAATACGTGGTCCAATTTAAAAATTATAGGTCAATATTAAGGTCCGATACCGTGCCGTTAGTTAACATAGAAAAGAGTCTTCGAATTTCCTTGTTTTAATGCACTATTTAAAATATACATAGTGTACCCCCTAATTGACCTATAATTATTTCCTGTTGTAGGGTACACTATTACCCTGTAATATAATACCTGGTCCAATTAAAATATTATGGTTCCATATTAAGGTCTGATATCGCGCCTTGCGTTAGTTAACCATTGAAAGATGTCTTTGAATTTTTAAAGCATTTTAGAACGCTTATTTCCTCATTTTAAGCTTCTCAGAACACTTTATTTCGCAAAGGCATACATAGTTATCTTTAGGGTCACGCTGTGTACCCTCTAAGAGACCTATAATTATTTCCCGTGGTAGGGAACAATATTACCCTGTAATATAATAGGTGGTCCATTTTTTGCCACTAATTAGAGTGGAAGCCGAACTGAAGAGTAAAGGAACAGGCGTGTAGTAGTAGGACAGTGTATAGTCCGATATTTTGGGCCACCGCAACGCGGCACTACAGCCGTGCACGTGCCGAAATAGGGCCGGGGAGTGTTCGCCATCTTTGGCCACGGATTAGAGCGGAAGCTCAACTGAGGAGAAAAAGCACAGGCGTTTCGTTGTAGGGCAGTGTAGAGTCCATTATTTTGGGGCACCGCAACGCGACACTACAGTCGCGGACGAGCTGCTGTAGGGCTATGGAGTGTCCGCCATCTTTGGCCACTGATTAGAGCGGAAGCTCATCTGAGGAGTAAAGCCACAGGCGTGTCGTTGTAGGGCAGTGTAGAGTCCGCCATTTAGGGGCACCGCAACGTGGCACTACAGCCGCAGACGTGCCGCAGTAGGGCTATAGAATGTCCGCCATCTTTAGCCACTGATTTAAGCGGAAGCCCTACTGAGGAGTAAAGGAACAGGCGTGTCGTAGTAGGGCAGTGTAGAGTCCGATATTTTGGGGCAACGCAACGCGACACTACAGCCGCGCGCTTGCTGCAGAAGGGCCATGGAGGGTCCGCCATATTTGGCCTCTGATTTAAGCGGAAGCGCAACTGAGAACTTAAGTCTTTGGTAGAGTCTAGTAGGGCAGTGTAGTGTCCGCCATTTCGGGCCACCGCAACGCGGCACAACAGCCTATTACGTGCCGCAGTAGGGCCGTGGAGTGTCCTCCATTTTTGGCCACTGATTAGAGCGGAAGCCGAACTGAGGAGTAAAGGCACTGGCGTGTCGTAGTCGGAAAGTGTTGCGTCCGACATGTTTGGCCACTGCAACGCGGCACTACAGCCGTGCAAGTGCCGCATTAGGGCCGGGGAGTGTTCGCCATCTTTGGTCCCGGATAAGAGCGGAAGCCCTGCTCAGGAGTAAAGGCACTGGCGTGTGGTAGTAGGGCAGTGTAGAGTCCGCCATTTTGGGGCAACGCAGCGCGACACTACAGCCACGGACGTGCCGCAGTAGGGCTATAGACTGTCCGCCATCTTTGGCCATTAATTAGAGCGGAAGCCGAACTGAGGATGAAAGGCACTGACGTGTAGTAGTAGGGCAGTGAAAAGTCCTATATTTTGTTCCACCGCAACGGGGCAATAAAGCCACGCACGTGTCGCAGTAGGGCCGTGGAGTGTCCGCCATCTTTGGCCACTGATTAGAGCGGAAGCCGAACTGTGGAGAAAAGGCACTGGCGTGTCGTAGTCGGGCAGTGTGGAGTACGCCATTTTGGGTCACTGAAACGCGGCACTTTAGCAGCGCACGTGCCGCTGAAGGGCCATGGAGTGTCCGACATCTTTTTCCATTAGTTAGAGTGGAAGCAGAACTGAGGAGAAAAGGCACTGGCGTGTAGTAGTATGGCAGTGTAGTATCCTGTCATTTTGGCCACCACTACGCAGCACTACAGCCGCGGACGTGCCGCAGTAGGGCTATAGACTGTCCGCCATCTTTAGCCACTGATTTAAGCGGAAGCCCTTCTGAGGAGTAAAGGAACAGGCGTGTCGTAGTAGGGCAGTGTAGAGTCCGATAGTTTGGGGCAACGCAACGCGACACTACAGCCGCGGACGTGACGCAGTAAGGCTATAGACTGTCCGCCATCTTTGGCCATTAATTAGAGCGGAAGCAGAACTGAGGAGTAAAGGCACTGACGTGTAGTAGTAGGGCAGTGTAGAGTCCGATATTTTGGGGCTACGCAACGCGACACTACAGCCGCGCGCTTGCCGCAGTAGGGTCAAGAAGGGGCCGCCATATTTGGGAGCTGATTAAAGCGGAAGCGCAACTGAGAACTTAAGTCTTTGGTAGAGTCTAGAAGGGCAGTGCAGTGTCCGCCCTTTTGGGCCACCGCAACGCGTCACTATAGCCACGCACGTGCAGCAGTAGGGCCGTGGAGGGTCCGCCATTTTTGACCATTGATTCGAGCGGAAGCCGATCTGAGGAGTAAAGGCACTGGCGTGTCGTAGTCGGACAGTGTTGCGTCCGACATGTTGGGCCACTGCAACGCGGCACTTCAGCAGCGCACGTGCCGCCGAAGGGCCATGGAGTGTCCGACATCTTTTTCCACTATTTATAGCGGAAGCCGAACTGAGGAGAAAAGGCACTGGCGTGTAGTAGTAGGTCAGAGTAGAGTCCGATATTTTGGGCCACCGCAACGGGACACTACAGCCGTGCACGTGCCGCGTTAAGGCTATGGATTGTCCGCCATCTTTGGCCACAAATTAGAGCGGAAGCTCATCTGAGGAGTAAAGCCACAGGCGTGTCGTAGTAGGGCAGTGTAGAGTCCGCCATTCAGGGGCACCGCAACGCGGCACGACAGCCGCAGACGTGCCACAGTAGGGCCACGGAGGGTCCGCCATATTAGGCCACTGATTTAAGCGGAAGCGCAACTGAGAACTTAAGTCTTTGGTAGAGTCTAGTAGGGCAGTGTAGAGTTCGACATTTTGGGGCTCCGCATCGCGGCACTACAGCCGCGGACGTGCTGCAGTAGGGCCATGGAGGATCCGCCATATTTGGCCACTGATTTAAGCGAAAGCCCAACTGAGGAGTAAAGGAACAGGCGTGTCGTAGTAGGGCAGTAAAGTGTCCACCATTTTGGGGCACCGCAACGCGGCACTACAGCCGCGGACGTGCCGCAGAAGGTCTATAGACTATTCGACATCTTTGGCCAGTGATTAGAGCGGAAGCCGAACTGAGGAGTAAAGGCACTGATGTGTAGTAGTAGGGCAGAGTAGAGTCCAAAATTTTGGGGCAACACAACGTGGCACTTCAGCTTACACGTGCCGCAGAAGGGCCATGGAGTGTCCGCCATCTTTTTCCATTAGTTAGATTGGAAGACGAACTGAGGAGAAATGGCACTGGCGTGTAGTAGTAGGGCAGTGTAGTATCCTGTCATTTTGGCCAACGCTACGCAGCACTACAGCCGCGGACGTGCCGCAGTAGGGCTATAGACTGTCCGCCATCTTTAGCCACTGATTTAAGCGGTAGCCCTACTGAGGAGTAAAGGAACAGGCGTGTCGTAGTAGGGCAGTGTAGAGTCCGATATTTTGGGGCAACGCAACGCGACACTACAGCCGCGCGCTTGCCGCAGTAGGGCCATGGAGGGTCCGCCAAATTTGGCCTCTGATTTAAGCGGAAGCGCAACTGAGAACTTAAGTCTTTGGTAGAGTCTAGTAGGGCAGTGTAGTGTCCGCCATTTCGGACCACCGCAACGCGGCACAACAGCCTATTACGTGCCGCAGTAGGGCCGTGGAGTGTCCGCCATTTTTGGCCACTGATTAGAGCGGAAGCCGAACTGAGGAGTAATGGCACTGGCGTGTCGTAGTCGCACAGTGTTCCGTCCGACATGTTGGGCCACTGCAACGCGGCACTTCAGCAGCACACGTGCCGCCGAAGGGCCATGGAGTGTCCGACATCTTTTTCCACTATTTAGAGCGGAAGCAGATCTGAGGAGAAAAGGCACTGGCATGTAGTAGTAGGGCAGTGTAGAGTCCACCATTTTGGGGCACCGCAACGTGACACTACAGCCGCGGACGTGCCGCGGTAAGGCTATGGACTGTCCGCGATCTTTGGCCACTAATATGAGCGGAAGCCGAACTGAAGAGTAAAGGCGCTGGCGTGTAGTAGTAGGTCAGAGTAGTGTCCGATATTTTGGGCCACCGCAACGTGACTCTACAGCCGTGCACGTGCCGCGGTAAGGCTATGGATTGTCCGCCATCTTTGGCCACAAATTAGAGCGGAAGCTCATCTGAGGAGTAAAGCCACAGGCGTGTCGTTGTAGGGCAGTGTAGAGTCCGCCATTTAGGGGCACCGCAACGCGGCACTACAGCCGCAGACGTGCCACAGTAGGGCCACGGAGGGTCCGCCATATTAGGCCACTGATTTAAGCGGAAGCGCAACTGAGAACTTAAGTCTTTGGTAGAGTCTAGTAGGGCAGTGTAGAGTTCGACATTTTGGGGCACCGCATCGCGGCACTACAGCCGCGGACGTGCTGCAGTAGGGCCATGGAGGATCCGCCATATTTGGCCACTGATTTAAGCGAAAGCCCAACTGAGGAGTAAAGGAACAGGCGTGTCGTAGTAGGGCAGTAAAGTGTCCACCATTTTGGGGCACCGCAACGCGGCACTACAGCCGCGGACGTGCCGCAGAAGGTCTATAGACTATTCGACATCTTTGGCCAGTGATTAGAGCGGAAGCCGAACTGAGGAGTAAAGGCACTGATGTGTAGTAGTAGGGCAGAGTAGAGTCCAAAATTTTGGGGCAACACAACGTGGCACTTCAGCTTACACGTGCCGCAGAAGGGCCATGGAGTGTCCGCCATCTTTTTCCATTAGTTAGATTGGAAGACGAACTGAGGAGAAATGGCACTGGCGTGTAGTAGTAGGGCAGTGTAGTATCCTGTCATTTTGGCCAACGCTACGCAGCACTACAGCCGCGGACGTGCCGCAGTAGGGCTATAGACTGTCCGCCATCTTTAGCCACTGATTTAAGCGGTAGCCCTACTGAGGAGTAAAGGAACAGGCGTGTCGTAGTAGGGCAGTGTAGAGTCCGATATTTTGGGGCAACGCAACGCGACACTACAGCCGCGCGCTTGCCGCAGTAGGGCCATGGAGGGTCCGCCAAATTTGGCCTCTGATTTAAGCGGAAGCGCAACTGAGAACTTAAGTCTTTGGTAGAGTCTAGTAGGGCAGTGTAGTGTCCGCCATTTCGGACCACCGCAACGCGGCACAACAGCCTATTACGTGCCGCAGTAGGGCCGTGGAGTGTCCGCCATTTTTGGCCACTGATTAGAGCGGAAGCCGAACTGAGGAGTAATGGCACTGGCGTGTCGTAGTCGCACAGTGTTCCGTCCGACATGTTGGGCCACTGCAACGCGGCACTTCAGCAGCACACGTGCCGCCGAAGGGCCATGGAGTGTCCGACATCTTTTTCCACTATTTAGAGCGGAAGCAGATCTGAGGAGAAAAGGCACTGGCATGTAGTAGTAGGGCAGTGTAGAGTCCACCATTTTGGGGCACCGCAACGTGACACTACAGCCGCGGACGTGCCGCGGTAAGGCTATGGACTGTCCGCGATCTTTGGCCACTAATATGAGCGGAAGCCGAACTGAAGAGTAAAGGCGCTGGCGTGTAGTAGTAGGTCAGAGTAGTGTCCGATATTTTGGGCCACCGCAACGTGACTCTACAGCCGTGCACGTGCCGCGGTAAGGCTATGGATTGTCCGCCATCTTTGGCCACAAATTAGAGCGGAAGCTCATCTGAGGAGTAAAGCCACAGGCGTGTCGTTGTAGGGCAGTGTAGAGTCCGCCATTTAGGGGCACCGCAACGCGGCACTACAGCCGCAGACGTGCCACAGTAGGGCCACGGAGGGTCCGCCATATTAGGCCACTGATTTAAGCGGAAGCGCAACTGAGAACTTAAGTCTTTGGTAGAGTCTAGTAGGGCAGTGTAGAGTTCGACATTTTGGGGCACCGCATCGCGGCACTACAGCCGCGGACGTGCTGCAGTAGGGCCATTTAGGGTCCGCCATATTTGGCCACTGATTTAAGCGAAAGCCCAACTGAGGAGTAAAGGAACAGGCGTGTCGCAGTGCCTTTACTCCTCAGTTCGGCTTCCGCTCGAATCAATGGTCAAAAATGGCGGACACTCCACGGCCCTACTGCTGCACGTGCGTGGCTGTAGTGCCGCGTTGCGGTGGCCCAAAATAGCGGACTCTACACTGCCCTACTGCGACACGCCTGTTCCTTTACTCCTCAGTTGGGCTTCCGCTTAAATCAGTGACTAAAGATGGCGGACAGTCTATAGCCCTACTGCGGCACGTCCGCGGCTGTAGTGCTGAGCAGTGGTGGCTAAAATGGCAGGATACTACACTGTCCTACTACTACACGCCAGTGCCTTTTCTCCTCAGTTCGGCTTCCAATCTAACTAATGGAGAAAGATGGCGGACACTCCATGGCCCTTCTGCGGCACGTGTAAGCTGAAGTGCCACGTTGTGTTGCCCCAAAATATCGGACTCTACTCTGCCCTACTACTACACGTCAGTGCCTTTACTCCTCAGTTCGGCTTCCGCTCTAATCCCTGGCCAAAGATGGCGAACACTCCCCGACCCTGATGCGGCACATCACGGCTGTAGTGCCGTGTTGCGGAGGCCCTAAATATCGGACTCTACACTGCCCTACGACGACACGTCAGTGCCTTTACTCCTTAAATCGACTTCCGCTCAAATCAGTGGCCAAAGATGGCGAATAGTCTATAGATCTTCTGCAGTGAAGTGTCCGCCATTTTGGACTGATTTGAGCGGAAGTCGAAATAAGGAGTAAAGGCACTGACGAGTCGTCGTAGGGCAGTGTAGAGTCCGATATTTTAGGCCGCCGCAACGCGGCAATAAAGCCGCGCACGTGCCGCAGAAGGGCCACGGAGAGTCCGCCATATTTGGCCACTGATTAAAGCGGAAGCGCAACTGAGAACTTAAGTCTTTGGTAGAGTCTAGCAGGGCAGTGTTGTGTCCGCCATTTTGGGCCACCGCCATTTTGGTTCACCGCAACGCGTCACTTCAGCAGCGCACGTGCCGCTGAAGGGCCATGGAGTGTCCGACATCTTTTTCCACTATTAAGAGCGGAAGCCGATCTGAGGAGTAAAGCCACAGGCGTGTCGTAGTCGGGCAGTGTTGCGTCCGACATGTTGGGCCGCGCTACGCGGCGCTACAGCTTACACGTGCCGCTGAAGGGCCATGGAGTGTCCGCCATCTTTTTCAATTAGTTAGATTGGAAGCCGAACTGAGGAGAAAAGGCACTGGCGTGTAGTAGTAGGGCAGTGTAGTATCCTGCCATTTTGGCCACCACTCTTCAGCACTACAGCTGCGGACGTGCCGCAGTAGGGCTATAGACTGTCCGCCATCTTTAGCCACTGATTTAAGCGGAAGCCCAACTGAGGAATAAAGGAACAGGTGTGTCGCAGTAGGGCAGTGTAGAGTCCGCTATTTTGGGGCACCGCAACACGGCACTTCAGCCGCGGACGTGCCGCAGTAGAGCTATGGAATGTCCGCCATCTTTGGTAATGGATAAGAGCGGAAGCTCAACTGAGGAGTAAAGGCACAGGCGTATCGTAGTAGGGCAGTGTAGAGTCCGCCATTTTAGGGAACCGCAACGCGACACTACAGCCGCGGACGTGACGCAGCAGGGCTATAGACTGTCCGCCATCTTTGGCCATTAATTAGAGCGGAAGCCGAACTGAGGAGTAAAGGCACTGACGTGTAGTAGTAGGGCAGTGTAGAGTCCGATATTTTGGGGCAACGCAACGCGGCAATAAAGCCGCGCACGTGCCGAAGAAGGGCCACGGAGGGTCCGCCTTATTTGGCCACAGATTAAAGCGGAAGCGCAACTGAGAACATGTCTTTGGTAGAGTCTAGCAGGACAGTGTTGTGTCCGCCATTTTGGGCCACCGCAACGCGGCCCTACAGCCACGCACGTGCCACAGTTGGGCCGTGGAGTATCCGCCATCTTTGGCCACGGATTGTAGTGGAAGCTTTACTGAGGAGTAAAGGCACTCGCGTGTCACAGTAAGGCAGTGTAGAGTCCGCCAATTTTTGGGCACCGCAACACGGCACTACAGCCGCGGACGTGCCGCAGTTGGGCTATGGAATGTCCGCCATCTTTGGAAAACGGATAAGAGCGGAAGCTCAAGTGAGGAGTAAAGGCACAGGCGTGTCGTAGTAGGGCAGAGTAGAGTCCGATATTTTGGGCCACCGCAACGTGACACTACAGCCGTGCATGTGCCGCGGTAAGGCTATGGATTGTCCGCCAACTTTGGCCACAAATTAGAGCGGAAGCCGAACTGAAGAGTAAAGGCACTTGCGTGTCGTGGTAGGGCAGTGTATAGTCCGACATTTTGGGCCACCGCACCGCGGCACTACAGCCGCGCACGTGCCGCTGAAGGGCCATGGAGTGTCCGACATCTTTTTCCACTATTAAGAGCGGAAGCCGAACTGAGGAGAAAAGGCACTGGCTTGTAGTAGTAGGGTAGTGTAGAGTCCGATATTTTGGGGCAACACAACGTGGCACTTCAGCAGCGCACGTGCCGCTGAAGGGCCATGGAGTGTCCGACATCTTTTTCCACTATTAAGAGCGGAAGCCGATTTAAGGAGTAAAGGAACTTACGCGTCGTCTTAGGGCAGTGTAGAGTCCGATATTTTGGGCCACCGCAGCACGGCACTACAGCCGTGATGTGCCGCATTATGGCCGGGGAGGATTCGCCATCTTTGGCCAGGGATTAGAGCGGAAGCCGAACAGAGGAGTAAAAACACTGACGTGTAGTAGTAGGGCAGAGTAGAGTCCGATATTTTGGGGCAACACAACGTGGCACTTCAGCAGCGCACGTACCGCTGAAGGGCCATGGAGTGTCCGACATCTTTTTCCACTATTAAGAGCGGAAGCCGAACTGAGGAGAAAAGGCACTGGCGTGTAGTAGTAGGGTAGTGTAGAGTCCGATATTTTGGGCCATCGCAACACGGCACTACTGCCGTGCACGTGCCGCAATAGGGCCGGGGAGTGTTCATCATCTTTCAACACGGATTAGAGCGGAAGCCCAACTGAGGAGTAAAGCCACAGGCGTGTCGTAGTCGGGCAGTGTTGCGTCCGACATGTTGGGCCGCAGCAACGCGGCACTACAGCCGTGCAAGTGCCGCATTAGGGCCGGGGAGTGTTCATCATCTTTGGACAAGGATTAGAGCGGAAGCCGAACTGTGGAGTAAAGGCACTGGCGTGTCGTAGTCGGGCAGTGTAGAGTACGCCATTTTCGGCCACTGCAACGCGGCACTTTAGCAGCGCACGTGCCGCTGAAGGGCCATGGAGTGTCCGACATCTTTTTCCATTAGTTAGAGTGGAAGCAGAACTGAGGAGAAAAGGCACTGGCGTGTAGTAGTAGGGCAGTGTAGTATCCTGTCATTTTGGCCACCGCTACGCAGCACTACAGCCGCGGACGTGCCGCAGTAGAGCTATAGACTGTCCGCCATCTTTAGCCACTGATTTAAGCGGAAGCCCTACTGAGGAGTAAAGGAACAGGCCTGTCGTAGTAGGGCAGTGTAGAGTCCGATATTTTGGGGCAACGCAACGCGACACTACAGCCGCGCGCTTGCCGCAGTAGGGCAATGGAGGGTCCGCCATATTTGGCCTCTGATTTAAGCGGAAGCGCAACTGAGAACTTAAGTCTTTGGTAGAGTCTAGTAGGGCATTTTAGTGTCCGCCTTGTCGCGGCACAACAGCCTATTACGTGCCGCAGTAGGGCCGTGGAGTGTCCGCCATTTTTGGCCACTGATTAGAGCGGAAGCCGAACTGAGGAGTAAAGGCACTGGCGTGTCGTAGTCGGACAGTGTTGCGTCCGACATGTTGGGCCACTGCAACGCAGCACTTCAGCAGCGCACGTGCCGCCGAAGGGCCATGGAGTGTCCGACATCTTTTTCCACTATTTAGAGCGGAAGCAGATCTGAGGAGAAAAGGCACTGGCGTGTAGTAGTAGGGCAGTGTAGAGTCCGATATTTTGGGCCACCGCAACGTGACACTACAGCCGTGCACGTGCCGCGGTATGGCTATGGATTGTCCTCCATCTTTGGCCACAAATTAGAGCGGAAGCTCATCTGAGGAGTAAAGCCACAGGCGTGTCGTAGTAGGGCAGTGTAGAGTCCGCCATTTAGGGGCACCGCAACGCGGCACTACAGCCGCAGACGTGCCACAGTAGGGCCACGGAGGGTCCGCCATATTAGGCCACTGATTTAAGCGAAAGCCCAACTGAGGAGTAAAGGAACAGGCGTGTCGTAGTAGGGCAGTGACGTGTCCGCCATTTTGGGGCACCGCAACGCGGCACTACAGCCGCGGACGTGCCGCAGAAGGTCCATAGACTATTCGCCATCTTTGGCCACTGATTTGAGCGGAAGTCGATTTAAGGAGTAAAGGCACTGACGTGTCGTCGTAGGACAGTGTAGAGTCCGCTATTTTGGGGCACCGCAACACGGCACTACAGCCGCGGACGTGCCGCAGTAGGGCTATGGATTGTCCGCCAACTTTGACCACAAATTAGAGCGGAAGCCGAACTGAAGAGTAAAGGCACTTGCGTGTCGTAGTAGGGCAGTGAAGTGTCCGCCATTTTGGGGCCCCGCAACGCGGCACTACAGCCGCGGACGTGCCGCAGAAGGTCTATAGACTATTCGCCATCTTTGGCCACTGATTTGAGCGGAAGTCGATTTAAGGAGTAAAGGCACTGACGTGTCGTCGTAGGGCAGTGTAGAGTCCGATATTTAGGGCCACCGCTACACGGAACTACAGCCGTGATGTGCCGCATTAGGGCCGGGGAGTGTTCGCCATCTTTGGCCAGGGATTAGAGCGGAAGCCGAACTGAGGAATAAAGGCACTGACGTGTAGTAGTAGGGCAGAGTAGAGTCCGATATTTTGGGGCAACACAACGTGGCACTTCAGCTTACACGTGCCGCGGAAGGGCCATGGAGTGTCCGCCATCTTTTTCCATTAGTTAGATTGGAAGCCGAACTGAGGAGAAAAGGCACTGGCATGTAGTAGTAGGGCAGTGTAGTATCCTGCCATTTTAGCCACCACTGCTCAGCACTACAGCCGCGGACGTGCCTCAGTAGGGCTATAGACGGTCCGCCATCTTTAGTCACTGATTTAAGCGGAAGCCCAACTGAGGAGTAAAGGAACAGGCGTGTCGCAGTAGGGCAGTGTAGAGTCCGCTATTTTGGGACACCGCGACACGGCACTACAGCCGCGGACGTGCCGCAGTAGGGCTATGGAATATCCGCCATCTTTGGTAACGGATAAGAGCGGAAGCTCAACTGAGGAGTAAAGGCACAGGCGTGTCGTAGTAGGGCGAAGTGGAGTCAGCCATTTTAGGGCACCGCAACGCGACACTACTGCCGCGGACGTGACGCAGTAGGGTTATAGACTGTCCGCCATCTTTGGCCATTAATTAGAGCGGAAGCCGAACTGAGGAGTAAAGGCACTGACGTGTAGTAGTAGGGCAGTGTAGAGTCCGATATTTTGGGGCAACGCAACGCGACAATAAAGCAGCGCACGTGCCGCAGAAGGGCCACGGAGGGTCCGCCATATTTGGCCACAGATTAAAGCGGAAGCGCAACTGAGGAGAAAAGGCACTCGCGTGTCACAGTAATGCAGTGTAGAGTCCGCCATTTTAGGGCACCGCAACGTGACACTACAGCCACGGACGTGCCGCAGTAGGGCTATAGACTGTCCGCCATCTTTAGCCACTGATTAGAGCGGAAGCCGAACTGAGGAGTAAAGGCACGGGCGTATCGTAGTCGGGCAGTGTAGCGTCCGACTTGTTGGGCCACTGCAACGCGGCACTACAGCCGTGCACGTTCCGCAGTAGGTCCGGGGAGTGTTCGCCATCTTTGGAAACGGATTAGAGCTGAATCCCAACTGAGCAGTAAAGGCACTGGCATGTCGTAGTAAGGTAGTGTAGAGTCCGACATTTTGGGCCTCTGCAAGGTGGCACTACAGCTACGCACGTGCCGCAGAAGGGCCGTGGAGTGTACACCATCTTTATCCACTGATTAGAGCGGAATCCCAACTGAGGAGTAAAGGCACTGGCGAGCCGTAGTAAGGCAGTGTAGAGTACGACATTTTGGGCCACTGCAACGCGACAATACAGCCACGGACGTGCCGCAGTAGGGCTATAGACTGTCCACCATCTTTGGTCATTAATTAGAGCGGAAGCCCAACTGAGGAGTAAAGGAACAGGCGTGTCGCAGTAGGGCAGTGTAGAGTCCGCTATTTTGGGGCACCGCAACACGGCACTACAGCCGCGGACGTGCCGCAGTAGGGCTATGGAATGTCCGCCATCTTTGGAAAACGGATAAGAGCGGAAGCTCAAGTGAGGAGTAAAGGCACAGGCGTGTCGTAGTAGGGCAGAGTAGAGTCCGATATTTTGGGCCACTGCAACGTGACACTACAGCCGTGCATGTGCCGCGGTAAGGCTATGGATTGTCCGACAACTTTGGCCACAAATTAGAGCGGAAGCCGAACTGAAGAGTAAAGGCACTTGCGTGTCGTGGTAGGGCAGTGTATAGTCCGACATTTTGGGCCACCGCACCGCGGCACTACAGTCGCGGACGTGCTGCTGTAGGGCCATAGACTGTTCGCCATCTTTGGCCACGGAGTTGTGCGGAAGCCCAACTGAGGAGTAAAGGCACTGTCGTGTCGTAGTTGGGCAGTGCAGAATCCGACATTTTGGACTACCGCAAAGCGGCACTACAGCCGCGCACGTGCCGCAGAAATGCCATAGAGTGTCCGCCTTCTTTGGTCACAGATTAGATTGGAAGCCGAACTGAGGAGTAAAGGCACAGGCGTGTGGTAGTAGGGCTGGGAAGAGTCCGACATGTTGGTCCACCGAAACGCGGCGCTACAGCCGTGCACGTGTCGCTGAAGGGCCATGGAGTGTCTGCCATCTTTTTCCACTATTTAGAGCGGAAGCCGAACAGAGGAGTAAAGGCACTGGTGTGTCGTAGTAGGGCAGTGTAGAGTCCGACATTTTGGGCCACCGCAACGCGGCACTACAGTCGCGCATCTGCCGCAATAGGGCCATGGAGTGTCCGTCTTCTTTGGTCACTAATTTGAGCGGAAGTCGAAATGAGGAGTAAAGGCACTGGCGTGTAGAAATAGGGCAGTGTAGTTTCCTGCCATTTTGGCCACCGCAACGCGGCACTACAGCCGCGCAGGTGCCGCAGAAATGCCATAGAGTGTCCGCCTTCTTTGGTCACAGATTAGAGCGGAAGCCGAACTGAGGAGTAAAGGCACAGGCGTGTCGTAGTAGGGCAGTGAAGTGTCCGCCATTTTGGGGCCCCGCAACGCGGCACTACAGCCGCGGACGTGCCGCAGAAGGTCTATAGACTATTCGCCATCTTTGGCCACTGATTTAAGCAAAAGCCCAACTGAGGAGTAAAGGAACAGGCGTGTCGCAGTAGGGCAGTGTAGAGTCCGATATTTAGGGCCACCGCAACACGGAACTACATCCGTGATGTGCCGCATTAGGGCCGGGGAGTGTTCGCCATCTTTGGCCAGGGATTAGAGCGGAAACCGAACTGAGGAGAAAAGGCACTGGCGTGTAGTAGTAGGGCAGTGTAGTATCCTTCCATTTTAGCCACCACTGCTCAGCACTACAGCCGCGGACGTGCCTCAGTAGGGCTATAGACGGTCCGCCATCTTTAGTCACTGATTTAAGCAAAAGCCCAACTGAGGAGTAAAGGAACAGGCGTGTCGCAGTAGGGCAGTGTAGAGTCCGCTATTTTGGGACGCCGCAACATGGCACTACAGCCGCGGACGTGCCGCAGTAGGGCTATGGAATATCCGCCATCTTTGGTAACGGATAAGAGTGGAAGCTCAACTGAGGAGTAAAGGCACAGGCGTGTCGTAGTAGGGCAGTGTAGAGTCCGCCATTTTAGGGCACCGCAACGCGACACTACTGCCGCGGACGTGACGCAGTAGGGTTATAGACTGTCCGCCATCTTTGGCCATTAATTAGAGCGGAAACCGAACTGAGGAGTAAAGGCACTGACGTGTAGTAGTAGGGCAGTGTAGAGTCCGATATTTTGGGGCAACGCAACGCGACAATAAAGCCGCGCACGTGCCGCAGAAGGACCACGGAGGGTCCGCCATATTTGGCCACAGATTAAAGCGGAAGCGCAACTGAGCAGTAAAGGCACTGGCATGTCGTAGTAAGGTAGTGTAGAGTCCGACATTTTGGGCCTCTGCAACGCGACAATACAGCCACGGACGTGCCGCAGTAGGGCTATAGACTGTCCACCATCTTTGGCCATTAATTAGAGCGGAAGCCGAACTGAGGAGTAAAGGCACTGACGTGTAGTAGTAGGGCAGTGAAGAGTCCTATAATTTGTTCCACCGCAACGGGGCAATATAGCCACGCACGTGTCGCAGTAGGGCCGTGGAGTGTCCGCAACATTTAGTCACTGATTTAAGCGGAAGCCCAACTGAGGAGTAAAGGAACAGGCGTGTCGCAGTAGGGCAGTGTAGAGTCCGCTATTTTGGGGCACCGCAACACGGCACTACAGCCGCGGACGTGCCGCAGTAGGGCTATGGAATGCCCGCCATCTTTGGTAACGGATAAGAGCGGAAGCCGAACTGAAGAGTAAAGACACTTGCGTGTCGTGCTACGGCAGTGTATAGTCCGAAATTTTGGGCCACCGCACCGCGGCACTACAGTCGCGGACGTGCTGCTGTAGGGCTATGGAGTGTCCACCATCTTTGGCCACTGATTAGAGCGGAAACTCATCTGAGGAATAAAGCCACAGGCGTGTCGTAGTAGGGCAGTGTAGAGTCCGACATTTTGGGGCACTGCATCGCGGCACTACAGCCGCGGACGTGCTGCAGTAGGGCCATGGAGGGTCCGCTATATTTAACCACTGATTTAAGCGAAAGCCGAACTGAGGAGTAAAGGAACAGGCGTGTCGTAGTAGGGCAGTGAAGTGTCCGCCATTTTGGGCCACCGCAACACGGCACTACAGCCGTGATGTGCCGCATTAGGGCCGGGAAGTGTTCGCCATCTTTGGCCAGGGATTAGAGCGGAAGCCGAACTGAGGAGTAAAGGCACTGACGTGAAGTAGTAGGGCAGAGTAGAGTCCGATATTTTGGGGCAACACAACGCGACACTACTGCCGCGGACGTGACGCAGTAGGGCTATAGACTGTCCGCCATCTTTGGCCACTAATATGAGCGGAAGCCGAACTGAAGAGTAAAGGCGCTGGCGTGTAGTAGTAGGGCAGTGTATAGTCCGACATTTTGAGCCACCGCACCGCGGCACTACAGTCGCGGACGTGCTGCTGTAGGGCTATGGAGTGTCCGCCATATTAGGCCACTGATTTAAGCGGAAGCGCAATTGAGAACTTAAGTCTCTGGTAGAGTCTAGTAGGGCAGTGTAGAGTCTGACATTTTGGGGCACCGCAACGCGGCACTACAGCCGCGGACGTGCCGCAGAAGGTCTATAGACTATTCGCCATCTTTGGCCACTGATTTGAGCGGAAGTTGAATTAAGTTGTAAAGGCACTGACGTGTCGTCGTAGGGCAGTGTAGAGTCCGATATTTTTGGCCATCGCAACATGGCACTACTGCCGTGCACGTGCCGCATTAGGGCCGGGGACTGTTCATCATCTTTGGACACGGATTAGAGCGGAAGCCCTACTGAGGAGTAAAGTCACAGGCGTGTCGTAGTAGGGCAGTGTAGAGTCCGCCATTTTAGGGCACCGCAACGCGACACTACTGCCGCGGACGTGCCGCAGTAGGGCTATAGACTGTCCGCCATCTTTAGCCACTGATTTAAGCGGAAGCCCAACTGAGGAGTAAAGGAACAGGCGTGTCGCAGTAGGGCAGTGTAGAGACCGCTGTTTTGGGGCACCGCAACACGGCACTACAGCCGCGCACGTGCCGCTGAAGGGCCATGGAGTGTCCGACATCTTTTTCCACTATTAAGAGCGGAAGCCGAACTGAGGAGAAAAGGCACTGGCTTGTAGTAGTAGGGTAGTGTAGAGTCCGATATTTTGGGGCAACACAACGTGGCACTTCAGCAGCGCACGTGCCGCTGAAGGGCCATGGAGTGTCCGACATCTTTTTCCACTATTAAGAGCGGAAGCCGATTTAAGGAGTAAAGGAACTTACGCGTCGTCTTAGGGCAGTGTAGAGTCCGATATTTTGGGCCACCGCAGCACGGCACTACAGCCGTGATGTGCCGCATTAGGGCCGGGGAGTGTTCGCCATCTTTGGCCAGGGATTAGAGCGGAAGCCGAACAGAGGAGTAAAAACACTGACGTGTAGTTGTAGGGCAGAGTAGAGTCCGATATTTTGGGGCAACACAACGTGGCACTTCAGCAGCGCACGTGCCGCTGAAGGGCCATGGAGTGTCCGACATCTTTTTCCACTATTAAGAGCGGAAGCCGATTTAAGGAGTAAAGGAACTTACGTGTCGTCGTAGGACAGTGTAGAGTCCGCTATTTTGGGGCACCGCAACACGGCACTACAGCCGCGGACGTGCCGCAGTAGGGCTATGGATTGTCCGCCAACTTTGGCCACAAATTAGAGCGGAAGCCGAACTGAAGAGTAAAGGCACTTGCGTGTCGTAGTAGGGCAGTGAAGTGTCCGCCATTTTGGGGCCCCGCAACGCGGCACTACAGCCGCGGACGTGCCGCAGAAGGTCTATAGACTATTCGCCATCTTTGGCCACTGATTTGAGCGGAAGTCGATTTAAGGAGTAAAGGCACTGACGTGTCGTCGTAGGGCAGTGTAGAGTCCGATATTTAGGGCCACCGCTACACGGTACTACAGCCGTGATGTGCCGCATTAGGGCCGGGGAGTGTTCGCCATCTTTGGCCAGGGATTAGAGCGGAAGCCGAACTGAGGAGTAAAGGCACTGACGTGTAGTAGTAGGGCAGAGTAGAGTCCGATATTTTGGGGCAACACAACGTGGCACTTCAGCTTACACGTGCCGCGGAAGGGCCATGGAGTGTCCGCCATCTTTTTCCATTAGTTAGAGTGGAAGCAGAACTGAGGAGAAAAGGCACTGGCGTGTAGTAGTAGGGCAGTGTAGTATCCTGTCATTTTGGCCACCGCTACGCAGCACTACAGCCGCGGACGTGCCGCAGTAGAGCTATAGACTGTCCGCCATCTTTAGCCACTGATTTAAGCGGAAGCCCTACTGAGGAGTAAAGGAACAGGCCTGTCGTAGTAGGGCAGTGTAGAGTCCGATATTTTGGGGCAACGCAACGCGACACTACAGCCGCGCGCTTGCCGCAGTAGGGCAATGGAGGGTCCGCCATATTTGGCCTCTGATTTAAGCGGAAGCGCAACTGAGAACTTAAGTCTTTGGTAGAGTCTAGTAGGGCATTTTAGTGTCCGCCTTGTCGCGGCACAACAGCCTATTACGTGCCGCAGTAGGGCCGTGGAGTGTCCGCCATTTTTGGCCACTGATTAGAGCGGAAGCCGAACTGAGGAGTAAAGGCACTGGCGTGTCGTAGTCGGACAGTGTTGCGTCCGACATGTTGGGCCACTGCAACGCAGCACTTCAGCAGCGCACGTGCCGCCGAAGGGCCATGGAGTGTCCGGCATCTTTTTCCACTATTTAGAGCGGAAGCAGATCTGAGGAGAAAAGGCACTGGCGTGTAGTAGTAGGGCAGTGTAGAGTCCGATATTTTGGGCCACCGCAACGTGACACTACAGCCGTGCACGTGCCGCGGTATGGCTATGGATTGTCCTCCATCTTTGGCCACAAATTAGAGCGGAAGCTCATCTGAGGAGTAAAGCCACAGGCGTGTCGTAGTAGGGCAGTGTAGAGTCCGCCATTTAGGGGCACCGCAACGCGGCACTACAGCCGCAGACGTGCCACAGTAGGGCCACGGAGGGTCCGCCATATTAGGCCACTGATTTAAGCGAAAGCCCAACTGAGGAGTAAAGGAACAGGCGTGTCGTAGTAGGGCAGTGACGTGTCCGCCATTTTGGGGCACCGCAACGCGGCACTACAGCCGCGGACGTGCCGCAGAAGGTCCATAGACTATTCGCCATCTTTGGCCACTGATTTGAGCGGAAGTCGATTTAAGGAGTAAAGGCACTGACGTGTCGTCGTAGGACAGTGTAGAGTCCGCTATTTTGGGGCACCGCAACACGGCACTACAGCCGCGGACGTGCCGCAGTAGGGCTATGGATTGTCCGCCAACTTTGACCACAAATTAGAGCGGAAGCCGAACTGAAGAGTAAAGGCACTTGCGTGTCGTAGTAGGGCAGTGAAGTGTCCGCCATTTTGGGGCCCCGCAACGCGGCACTACAGCCGCGGACGTGCCGCAGAAGGTCTATAGACTATTCGCCATCTTTGGCCACTGATTTGAGCGGAAGTCGATTTAAGGAGTAAAGGCACTGACGTGTCGTCGTAGGGCAGTGTAGAGTCCGATATTTAGGGCCACCGCTACACGGAACTACAGCCGTGATGTGCCGCATTAGGGCCGGGGAGTGTTCGCCATCTTTGGCCAGGGATTAGAGCGGAAGCCGAACTGAGGAATAAAGGCACTGACGTGTAGTAGTAGGGCAGAGTAGAGTCCGATATTTTGGGGCAACACAACGTGGCACTTCAGCTTACACGTGCCGCGGAAGGGCCATGGAGTGTCCGCCATCTTTTTCCATTAGTTAGATTGGAAGCCGAACTGAGGAGAAAAGGCACTGGCATGTAGTAGTAGGGCAGTGTAGTATCCTGCCATTTTAGCCACCACTGCTCAGCACTACAGCCGCGGACGTGCCTCAGTAGGGCTATAGACGGTCCGCCATCTTTAGTCACTGATTTAAGCGGAAGCCCAACTGAGGAGTAAAGGAACAGGCGTGTCGCAGTAGGGCAGTGTAGAGTCCGCTATTTTGGGACACCGCGACACGGCACTACAGCCGCGGACGTGCCGCAGTAGGGCTATGGAATATCCGCCATCTTTGGTAACGGATAAGAGCGGAAGCTCAACTGAGGAGTAAAGGCACAGGCGTGTCGTAGTAGGGCGAAGTGGAGTCAGCCATTTTAGGGCACCACAACGCGACACTACTGCCGCGGACGTGACGCAGTAGGGTTATAGACTGTCCGCCATCTTTGGCCATTAATTAGAGCGGAAGCCGAACTGAGGAGTAAAGGCACTGACGTGTAGTAGTAGGGCAGTGTAGAGTCCGATATTTTGGGGCAACGCAACGCGACAATAAAGCAGCGCACGTGCCGCAGAAGGGCCACGGAGGGTCCGCCATATTTGGCCACAGATTAAAGCGGAAGCGCAACTGAGGAGAAAAGGCACTCGCGTGTCACAGTAATGCAGTGTAGAGTCCGCCATTTTAGGGCACCGCAACGTGACACTACAGCCACGGACGTGCCGCAGTAGGGCTATAGACTGTCCGCCATCTTTAGCCACTGATTAGAGCGGAAGCCGAACTGAGGAGTAAAGGCACGGGCGTATCGTAGTCGGGCAGTGTAGCGTCCGACTTGTTGGGCCACTGCAACGCGGCACTACAGCCGTGCACGTTCCGCAGTAGGTCCGGGGAGTGTTCGCCATCTTTGGAAACGGATTAGAGCTGAATCCCAACTGAGCAGTAAAGGCACTGGCATGTCGTAGTAAGGTAGTGTAGAGTCCGACATTTTGGGCCTCTGCAAGGTGGCACTACAGCTACGCACGTGCCGCAGAAGGGCCGTGGAGTGTACGCCATCTTTATCCACTGATTAGAGCGGAATCCCAACTGAGGAGTAAAGGCACTGGCGAGCCGTAGTAAGGCAGTGTAGAGTACGACATTTTGGGCCACTGCAACGCGACAATACAGCCACGGACGTGCCGCAGTAGGGCTATAGACTGTCCACCATCTTTGGTCATTAATTAGAGCGGAAGCCCAACTGAGGAGTAAAGGAACAGGCGTGTCGCAGTAGGGCAGTGTAGAGTCCGCTATTTTGGGGCACCGCAACACGGCACTACAGCCGCGGACGTGCCGCAGTAGGGCTATGGAATGTCCGCCATCTTTGGAAAACGGATAAGAGCGGAAGCTCAAGTGAGGAGTAAAGGCACAGGCGTGTCGTAGTAGGGCAGAGTAGAGTCCGATATTTTGGGCCACTGCAACGTGACACTACAGCCGTGCATGTGCCGCGGTAAGGCTATGGATTGTCCGACAACTTTGGCCACAAATTAGAGCGGAAGCCGAACTGAAGAGTAAAGGCACTTGCGTGTCGTGGTAGGGCAGTGTATAGTCCGACATTTTGGGCCACCGCACCGCGGCACTACAGTCGCGGACGTGCTGCTGTAGGGCCATAGACTGTTCGCCATCTTTGGCCACGGAGTTGTGCGGAAGCCCAACTGAGGAGTAAAGGCACTGTCGTGTCGTAGTTGGGCAGTGCAGAATCCGACATTTTGGACTACCGCAAAGCGGCACTACAGCCGCGCACGTGCCGCAGAAATGCCATAGAGTGTCCGCCTTCTTTGGTCACAGATTAGATTGGAAGCCGAACTGAGGAGTAAAGGCACAGGCGTGTGGTAGTAGGGCTGGGAAGAGTCCGACATGTTGGTCCACCGAAACGCGGCGCTACAGCCGTGCACGTGTCGCTGAAGGGCCATGGAGTGTCTGCCATCTTTTTCCACTATTTAGAGCGGAAGCCGAACAGAGGAGTAAAGGCACTGGTGTGTCGTAGTAGGGCAGTGTAGAGTCCGACATTTTGGGCCACCGCAACGCGGCACTACAGTCGCGCATCTGCCGCAATAGGGCCATGGAGTGTCCGTCTTCTTTGGTCACTAATTTGAGCGGAAGTCGAAATGAGGAGTAAAGGCACTGGCGTGTAGAAATAGGGCAGTGTAGTTTCCTGCCATTTTGGCCACCGCAACGCGGCACTACAGCCGCGCAGGTGCCGCAGAAATGCCATAGAGTGTCCGCCTTCTTTGGTCACAGATTAGAGCGGAAGCCGAACTGAGGAGTAAAGGCACAGGCGTGTCGTAGTAGGGCAGTGAAGTGTCCGCCATTTTGGGGCCCCGCAACGCGGCACTACAGCCGCGGACGTGCCGCAGAAGGTCTATAGACTATTCGCCATCTTTGGCCACTGATTTAAGCAAAAGCCCAACTGAGGAGTAAAGGAACAGGCGTGTCGCAGTAGGGCAGTGTAGAGTCCGATATTTAGGGCCACCGCAACACGGAACTACATCCGTGATGTGCCGCATTAGGGCCGGGGAGTGTTCGCCATCTTTGGCCAGGGATTAGAGCGGAAACCGAACTGAGGAGAAAAGGCACTGGCGTGTAGTAGTAGGGCAGTGTAGTATCCTTCCATTTTAGCCACCACTGCTCAGCACTACAGCCGCGGACGTGCCTCAGTTGGGCTATAGACGGTCCGCCATCTTTAGTCACTGATTTAAGCAAAAGCCCAACTGAGGAGTAAAGGAACAGGCGTGTCGCAGTAGGGCAGTGTAGAGTCCGCTATTTTGGGACGCCGCAACATGGCACTACAGCCGCGGACGTGCCGCAGTAGGGCTATGGAATATCCGCCATCTTTGGTAACGGATAAGAGTGGAAGCTCAACTGAGGAGTAAAGGCACAGGCGTGTCGTAGTAGGGCAGTGTAGAGTCCGCCATTTTAGGGCACCGCAACGCGACACTACTGCCGCGGACGTGACGCAGTAGGGTTATAGACTGTCCGCCATCTTTGGCCATTAATTAGAGCGGAAACCGAACTGAGGAGTAAAGGCACTGACGTGTAGTAGTAGGGCAGTGTAGAGTCCGATATTTTGGGGCAACGCAACGCGACAATAAAGCCGCGCACGTGCCGCAGAAGGACCACGGAGGGTCCGCCATATTTGGCCACAGATTAAAGCGGAAGCGCAACTGAGCAGTAAAGGCACTGGCATGTCGTAGTAAGGTAGTGTAGAGTCCGACATTTTGGGCCTCTGCAACGCGACAATACAGCCACGGACGTGCCGCAGTAGGGCTATAGACTGTCCACCATCTTTGGCCATTAATTAGAGCGGAAGCCGAACTGAGGAGTAAAGGCACTGACGTGTAGTAGTAGGGCAGTGAAGAGTCCTATAATTTGTTCCACCGCAACGGGGCAATATAGCCACGCACGTGTCGCAGTAGGGCCGTGGAGTGTCCGCAACATTTAGTCACTGATTTAAGCGGAAGCCCAACTGAGGAGTAAAGGAACAGGCGTGTCGCAGTAGGGCAGTGTAGAGTCCGCTATTTTGGGGCACCGCAACACGGCACTACAGCCGCGGACGTGCCGCAGTAGGGCTATGGAATGCCCGCCATCTTTGGTAACGGATAAGAGCGGAAGCCGAACTGAAGAGTAAAGACACTTGCGTGTCGTGCTACGGCAGTGTATAGTCCGAAATTTTGGGCCACCGCACCGCGGCACTACAGTCGCGGACGTGCTGCTGTAGGGCTATGGAGTGTCCACCATCTTTGGCCACTGATTAGAGCGGAAACTCATCTGAGGAATAAAGCCACAGGCGTGTCGTAGTAGGGCAGTGTAGAGTCCGACATTTTGGGGCACTGCATCGCGGCACTACAGCCGCGGACGTGCTGCAGTAGGGCCATGGAGGGTCCGCTATATTTAACCACTGATTTAAGCGAAAGCCGAACTGAGGAGTAAAGGAACAGGCGTGTCGTAGTAGGGCAGTGAAGTGTCCGCCATTTTGGGCCACCGCAACACGGCACTACAGCCGTGATGTGCCGCATTAGGGCCGGGGAGTGTTCGCCATCTTTGGCCAGGGATTAGAGCGGAAGCCGAACTGAGGAGTAAAGGCACTGACGTGAAGTAGTAGGGCAGAGTAGAGTCCGATATTTTGGGGCAACACAACGCGACACTACTGCCGCGGACGTGACGCAGTAGGGCTATAGACTGTCCGCCATCTTTGGCCACTAATATGAGCGGAAGCCGAACTGAAGAGTAAAGGCGCTGGCGTGTAGTAGTAGGGCAGTGTATAGTCCGACATTTTGAGCCACCGCACCGCGGCACTACAGTCGCGGACGTGCTGCTGTAGGGCTATGGAGTGTCCGCCATATTAGGCCACTGATTTAAGCGGAAGCGCAATTGAGAACTTAAGTCTCTGGTAGAGTCTAGTAGGGCAGTGTAGAGTCTGACATTTTGGGGCACCGCAACGCGGCACTACAGCCGCGGACGTGCCGCAGAAGGTCTATAGACTATTCGCCATCTTTGGCCACTGATTTGAGCGGAAGTTGAATTAAGTTGTAAAGGCACTGACGTGTCGTCGTAGGGCAGTGTAGAGTCCGATATTTTTGGCCATCGCAACATGGCACTACTGCCGTGCACGTGCCGCATTAGGGCCGGGGACTGTTCATCATCTTTGGACACGGATTAGAGCGGAAGCCCTACTGAGGAGTAAAGTCACAGGCGTGTCGTAGTAGGGCAGTGTAGAGTCCGCCATTTTAGGGCACCGCAACGCGACACTACTGCCGCGGACGTGCCGCAGTAGGGCTATAGACTGTCCGCCATCTTTAGCCACTGATTTAAGCGGAAGCCCAACTGAGGAGTAAAGGAACAGGCGTGTCGCAGTAGGGCAGTGTAGAGACCGCTGTTTTGGGGCACCGCAACACGGCACTACAGCCGCGCACGTGCCGCTGAAGGGCCATGGAGTGTCCGACATCTTTTTCCACTATTAAGAGCGGAAGCCGAACTGAGGAGAAAAGGCACTGGCTTGTAGTAGTAGGGTAGTGTAGAGTCCGATATTTTGGGGCAACACAACGTGGCACTTCAGCAGCGCACGTGCCGCTGAAGGGCCATGGAGTGTCCGACATCTTTTTCCACTATTAAGAGCGGAAGCCGATTTAAGGAGTAAAGGAACTTACGCGTCGTCTTAGGGCAGTGTAGAGTCCGATATTTTGGGCCACCGCAGCACGGCACTACAGCCGTGATGTGCCGCATTAGGGCCGGGGAGTGTTCGCCATCTTTGGCCAGGGATTAGAGCGGAAGCCGAACAGAGGAGTAAAAACACTGACGTGTAGTTGTAGGGCAGAGTAGAGTCCGATATTTTGGGGCAACACAACGTGGCACTTCAGCAGCGCACGTGCCGCTGAAGGGCCATGGAGTGTCCGACATCTTTTTCCACTATTAAGAGCGGAAGCCGATTTAAGGAGTAAAGGAACTTACGTGTCGTCGTAGGACAGTGTAGAGTCCGCTATTTTGGGGCACCGCAACACGGCACTACAGCCGCGGACGTGCCGCAGTAGGGCTATGGATTGTCCGCCAACTTTGGCCACAAATTAGAGCGGAAGCCGAACTGAAGAGTAAAGGCACTTGCGTGTCGTAGTAGGGCAGTGAAGTGTCCGCCATTTTGGGGCCCCGCAACGCGGCACTACAGCCGCGGACGTGCCGCAGAAGGTCTATAGACTATTCGCCATCTTTGGCCACTGATTTGAGCGGAAGTCGATTTAAGGAGTAAAGGCACTGACGTGTCGTCGTAGGGCAGTGTAGAGTCCGATATTTAGGGCCACCGCTACACGGTACTACAGCCGTGATGTGCCGCATTAGGGCCGGGGAGTGTTCGCCATCTTTGGCCAGGGATTAGAGCGGAAGCCGAACTGAGGAGTAAAGGCACTGACGTGTAGTAGTAGGGCAGAGTAGAGTCCGATATTTTGGGGCAACACAACGTGGCACTTCAGCTTACACGTGCCGCGGAAGGGCCATGGAGTGTCCGCCATCTTTTTCCATTAGTTAGATTGGAAGCCGAACTGAGGAGAAAAGGCACTGGCATGTAGTAGTAGGGCAGTGTAGTATCCTGCCATTTTAGCCACCACTGCTCAGCACTACAGCCGCGGACGTGCCTCAGTAGGGCTATAGACGGTCCGCCATCTTTAGTCACTGATTTAAGCGGAAGCCCAACTGAGGAGTAAAGGAACAGGCGTGTCGCAGTAGGGCAGTGTAGAGTCCGCTATTTTGGGACACCGCAACACGGCACTACAGCCGCAGACGTGCCGCAGTAGGGCTATGGAATATCCGCCATATTTGGCCACAGATTAAAGCGGAAGCGCAACTGAGGAGAAAAGGCACTCGCGTGTCACAGTAATGCAGTGTAGAGTCCGCCATTTTGGGCCTCTGCAACGCGGCACTACAGCCGTGCACGTTCCGCAGTAGGTCCGGGGAGTGTTCGCCATCTTTGGAAACGGATTAGAGCTGAATCCCAACTGAGCAGTAAAGGCACTGGCATGTCGTAGTAAGGTAGTGTAGAGTCCGACATTTTGGGCCTCTGCAAGGTGGCACTACAGCTACGCACGTGCCGCAGAAGGGCCGTGGAGTGTACGCCATCTTTATCCACTGATTAGAGCGGAATCCCAACTGAGGAGTAAAGGCACTGGCGAGCCGTAGTAAGGCAGTGTAGAGTACGACATTTTGGGCCACTGCAACGCGACAATACAGCCACGGACGTGCCGCAGTAGGGCTATAGACTGTCCACCATCTTTGGTCATTAATTAGAGCGGAAGCCCAACTGAGGAGTAAAGGAACAGGCGTGTCGCAGTAGGGCAGTGTAGAGTCCGCTATTTTGGGGCACCGCAACACGGCACTACAGCCGCGGACGTGCCGCAGTAGGGCTATGGAATGTCCGCCATCTTTGGAAAACGGATAAGAGCGGAAGCTCAAGTGAGGAGTAAAGGCACAGGCGTGTCGTAGTAGGGCAGAGTAGAGTCCGATATTTTGGGCCACTGCAACGTGACACTACAGCCGTGCATGTGCCGCGGTAAGGCTATGGATTGTCCGCCAACTTTGGCCACAAATTAGAGCGGAAGCCGAACTGAAGAGTAAAGGCACTTGCGTGTCGTGGTAGGGCAGTGTATAGTCCGACATTTTGGGCCACCGCACCGCGGCACTACAGTCGCGGACGTGCTGCTGTAGGGCCATAGACTGTTCGCCATCTTTGGCCACGGAGTTGTGCGGAAGCCCAACTGAGGAGTAAAGGCACTGTCGTGTCGTAGTTGGGCAGTGCAGAATCCGACATTTTGGACTACCGCAAAGCGGCACTACAGCCGCGCACGTGCCGCAGAAATGCCATAGAGTGTCCGCCTTCTTTGGTCACAGATTAGATTGGAAGCCGAACTGAGGAGTAAAGGCACAGGCGTGTGGTAGTAGGGCTGGGAAGAGTCCGACATGTTGGTCCACCGAAACGCGGCGCTACAGCCGTGCACGTGTCGCTGAAGGGCCATGGAGTGTCTGCCATCTTTTTCCACTATTTAGAGCGGAAGCCGAACAGAGGAGTAAAGGCACTGGTGTGTCGTAGTAGGGCAGTGTAGAGTCCGACATTTTGGGCCACCGCAACGCGGCACTACAGTCGCGCATCTGCCGCAATAGGGCCATGGAGTGTCCGCCTTCTTTGGTCACTAATTTGAGCGGAAGTCGAAGTGAGGAGTAAAGGCACTGGCGTGTAGAAATAGGGCAGTGTAGTTTCCTGCCATTTTGGCCACCGCAACGCGGCACTACAGCCGCGCAGGTGCCGCAGAAATGCCATAGAGTGTCCGCCTTCTTTGGTCACAGATTAGAGCGGAAGCCGAACTGAGGAGTAAAGGCACAGGCGTGTCGTAGTAGGGCAGTGAAGTGTCCGCCATTTTGGGGCCCCGCAACGCGACAATAAAGCCACGCACGTGCCGCAGAAGGGCCACGGAGGGTCCGCCATATTTTGCCACAGATTAAAGCGGAAGCGCAACTGAGGAGAAAAGGCACTCGCGTGTCACAGTAATGCCGTGTAGAGTCCGCCATTTTTGGGCACCGCAACGCGACACTACAGCCACGGACGTGCCGCAGTAGGGCTATAGACTGTCCGCCATCTTTAGCCACTGATTAGAGCGGAAGCCGAACTGAGGAGTAAAGGCACGGGCGTATCGTAGTCGGGCAGTGTAGCGTCCGACTTGTTGGGCCACTGCAACGCGGCACTACAGCCATGCACGTTCCGCACTAGGTCCGGGGAGTGTTCGCCATCTTTGGAAACGGATTAGAGCTGAATCCCAACTGAGCAGTAAAGGCACTGGCATGTCGTAGTAAGGTAGTGTAGAGTCCGACATTTTGGGCCTCTGAAAGGTGGCACTACAGCTACGCACGTGCCGCAGAAGGGCCGTGGAGTGTACGCCATCTTTATCCACTGATTAGAGCGGAATCCCAACTGAGGAGTAAAGGCACTGGCGTGCCGTAGTAAGGCAGTGCAGAGTCCGACATTTTGGGCCACTGCAACGCGACAATACAGCCACGGACGTGCCGCAGTAGGGCTATAGACTGTCCACCATCTTTGGCCATTAATTAGAGCGGAAGCCGAACTGAGGAGTAAAGGCACTGACGTGTAGTAGTAGGGCAGTGAAGAGTCCTATAATTTGTTCCACCGCAACGGGGCAATAAAGCCACGCACGTGTCGCAGTAGGGCCGTGGAGTGTCCGCCATATTTGGCCACTGATTTAAGCGAAAGCCCATCTGAGGACTAAAGGAACAGGCGTGTCGTAGTAGGGCAGTGAAGTGTCCGCCATTTTGGGGCACCGCAACGCGGCACTACAGCCGCGGACATGCCGCAGAAGGTCTATAGACTATTCGCCATCTTTGGCCACTGATTTGAGCGGAAGTCAATTTAAGGAGTAAAGGCACTGACGTGTCGTCGTAGGACAGTGTACAGTCCGATATTTTTGGCCACCACTGCTCAGCACTACAGCCGCGGACGTGCCGCAGTAGCGCTATAGACTGTCCGCAACCTTTAGCCACTGATTTAAGCGGAAGCCCAACTGAGGAGTAAAGGAACAGGCGTGTCGCAGTAGGGCAGTGTAGAGTCTGCTATTTTGGGGCACCGCAACACGGCACTACAGCCGCGGACGTGCCGCAGTAGGGCTATGGAATGCCCGCCATCTTTGGTAACGGATAAGAGCGGAAGCCGAACTGAAGAGTAAAGACACTTGCGTGTCGTGCTAGGGCAGTGTATAGTCCGAAATTTTGGGCCACCGCACCGCGGCACTACAGTCGCGGACGTGCTGCTGTAGGGCTATGGAGTGTCCACCATCTTTGGCCACTGATTAGAGCGGAAACTCATCTGAGGAATAAAGCCACAGGCGTGTCGTAGTAGGGCAGTGTAGAGTCCGACATTTTGGGGCACTGCATCGCGGCACTACAGCCGCGGACGTGCTGCAGTAGGGCCATGGAGGGTCCGCTATATTTAAAAACTGATTTAAGCGAAAGCCGAACTGAGGAGTAAAGGAACAGGCGTGTCGTAGTAGGGCAGTGAAGTGTCCGCCATTTTGGGCCACCGCAACACGGCACTACAGCCGTGATGTGCCGCATTAGGGCCGGGGAGTGTTCGCCATCTTTGGCCAGGGATTAGAGCGGAAGCCGAACTGAGGAGTAAAGGCACTGACGTGTAGTAGTAGGGCAGAGTAGAGTCCGATATTTTGGGGCAACACAACGCGACACTACTGCCGCGGACGTGACGCAGTAGGGCTATAGACTGTCCGTTATCTTTGGCCACTAATATGAGCGGAAGCCGAACTGAAGAGTAAAGGCGCTGGCGTGTAGTAGTAGGGCAGTGTATAGTCCGACATTTTGAGCCACCGCACCGCGGCACTACAGTCGCGGACGTGCTGCTGTAGGGCTATGGAGTGTCCGCCATATTAGGCCACTGATTTAAGCGGAAGCGCAACTGAGAACTTAAGTCTCTGGTAGAGTCTAGTAGGGCAGTGTAGAGTCTGACATTTTGGGGCACCGCAACGCGGCACTACAGCCGCGGACGTGCCGCAGAAGGTCTATAGACTATTCGCCATCTTTGGCCATTGATTTGAGCGGAAGTTGAATTAAGTTGTAAAGGCACTGACGTGTCGTCGTAGGGCAGTGTAGAGTCCGATATTTTTGGCCATCGCAACATGGCACTACTGCCGTGCACGTGCCGCATTAGGGCCGGGGAGTGTTCATCATCTTTGGACACGGATTAAAGCGGAAGCCCTACTGAGGAGTAAAGCCACAGGCGTGTCGTAGTAGGGCAGTGTAGAGTCCGCCATTTTAGGGCACCGCAACGCGACACTACTGCCGCGGACGTGCCGCAGTAGGGCTATAGACTGTCCGCCATCTTTAGCCACTGATTTAAGCGGAAGCCCAACTGAGGAGTAAAGGAACAGGCGTGTCGCAGTAGGGCAGTGTAGAGTCCGCTATTTTGGGGCACCGCAACACGGCACTACAGCCGCGGACGTGCCGCAGTAGGGCTATGGAATGTCCACCATCTTTGGAAAACGGATAAGAGCGAAAGCTCAACTGAGGAGTAAAGGCACAGGCGTGTCGTAGTAGGGCAGAGTAGAGTCCGATATTTTGGGCCACCGCAACGTGACACTACAGCCGTGCATGTGCCGCGGTAAGGCTATGGATTGTCCACCAACTTTGGAAACAAATTAGAGCGGAAGCCGAACTGAAGAGAAAAGGCACTTGCGTGTCGTGGTAGGGCAGTGTATAGTCCGACATTTTGGGCCACCGCACCGCGGCACTACAGTCGCGGACGTGCTGCTGTATGGCCATAGACTGTTCGCCATCTTTGGCCACGGAGTGGTGCGGAAGCCCAACTGAGGAGTAAAGGCACTGTCGTGTCGTAGTTGGGCAGTGCAGAATCCGACATTTTGGACTACCGCAAAGCGGCACTACAGCCGCGCACGTGCCACAGAAATGCCATAGAGTGTCCGCCTTCTTTGGTCACAGATTAGATTGGAAGCCGAACTGAGGAGTAAAGGCACAGGCGTGTGGTAGTAGGGCTGGGAAGAGTCCGACATGTTGGTCCACGGAAACGCGGCGCTACAGCCGTGCACGTGTCGCTGAAGGGCCATGGAGTGTCTGCCATCTTTTTCCACTATTTAGAGCGGAAGCCGAACAGAGGAGTAAAGGCACTGGTGTGTCGTAGTAGGGCAGTGTAGAGTCTGACATTTTGGGCCACCGCAACGCGGCACTACAGTCGCGCATCTGCCGCAATAGGGCCATGGAGTGTCCGCCTTCTTTGGTCACTAATTTGAGCGGAAGTCGAAATGAGGAGCAAAGGCACTGGCGTGTAGAAATAGGGCAGTGTAGTTTCCTGCCATTTTGGCCACCGCAACGCGGCACTACAGCCGTGCACGTGCAGCAGAAATGCCATAGAGTGTCCGCCTTTTTTGGTCACAGATTAGAGCGGAAGCCGAACTGAGGAGTAACGGCACAGGCGTGTCGTAGTAGGGCAGTGTAGAGTCCGACATTTTGGGCCACCGCAACGCGGCACTACAGCCGCGGACCTGCCGCACTAGGGCCATAGACTGTTCGCCATCTTTGGCCACGGAGTGGTGCGGAAGCCCAAATTAGGAGTAAAGGCACTGTCGTGTCGTAATTGGGCAGTGCAGAATCCGACATTATGGACTACCGCAAAGCGGCACTACAGCCGCGCAGGTGCCGCAGAAATGCCATAGAGTGTCCGCCTTCTTTGGTCACAGATTAGAGCGGAAGCCGAACTGAGGAGTAAAGGCACAGGCGTGTGGTAGTAGGGCTGGGAAGAGTCCGACATGTTGGTCCACCGAAACGCGGCGCTACAGCCGTGCACGTGCCGCTGAAGGGCCATGGAGTGTCTGCCATCTTTTTCCACTATTTAGAGCGGAAGCCGAACAGAGGAGTAAAGGCACTGGCGTGTAGTAGTTGGGCAGTGCAGTTTCCTGCCATTTTCGCCACTGCAACGCGGCGCTACAGCCGTGCACGTGCGGCATTAGGGGGCGGGAGTATTCGCCATCTTTGGCCACGGATTAGAGCGGAAGCCCAACTAAGGAGTAAAGACACTGGCGAGTCGTAGTAGTACAGTGTAATTTCCTGCCATTTTGGCCCCCGCAACGCGGCTATAAAGCCGCACATGTGCCGCAGTAGGGCCATGGAGGGTCCGCCATATTTGGCCACTGATTAGGGCGGAAGCCGACCTGAGGAGTAAAGGCACTCGCGTGCCGTAGTAGGGCAGTGTAGTTTCCGCCATTATGGCAACTGCAACGCGGAACTACAGCCGCGGACGTGCCGCATTTGAGCTATGGAGTGTCCGCCATCTTTGGCAACGGATTAGAGCGAAAGCCCAACTGAGGAATAAAGGCACTGGTGTGCTGTAGTAGGGCAGTGTAGTTTCCTGCCATTCTGGCCTCCGCAACGCGGCGCTACAGCCGTGCTCGTGCCGCTGAAGGGCCTTGGAGTGTCCGCCAACTTTTTCCACTATTTATAGCGGAAGCCGAACTGAGGAGTAAAGGTACTGGTGTGTCGTAGTAGGGCAGTGTAGAGTCCGACATTTCGGGAAACCGCAACGCGGCACTACAGCATCGCATGTGCCGCAATAGGGCCATTGAGTGTCCGCCTTCTATGGTCACTAATTTGAACGGAAGTCGAACTGAGGAGTAAAGGCTAGGCGTGTAGAAATAGGGCAGTGTAGTTTCCAGCCATTTTGGCCACCGCAACGCGGCTTTACAGCCGTGCACTTGCAGCATTAGAGCTATGGAGTGTCCGCCATCTTTGGCCAATGATAGGGCGGAAGCCGACCTGAGGAATAAAGGCACTCGCGTGTCGTAGTAGGGCAGTGTAGTTTCCACCATTTTGGCCACTGACACCTGGCACTTCAGCTACGCACAAACCGCAATAGGACCGTGGAGTGTCCGCAATCTTTGGCAACGGATTAGAGCGAAAGCCCAGCTGAGGGGTTAAGGGACTGGCGTGTCGTAGTAGGACAGCGTAGAGTCCGACAATTTGGGCAACCACAACGCGGCACTACAGCCGCGAACGTGCCGCAGTAGAGTTATGGAGTGACCGCCATCTTTGGCCACTGATTAGAGCGGAAGCCGAACTGTGGAGTAAAGGCACTGGCCTGTTGTAGTCGGAAAGTGTAGCGTCCGACAAGTTGGGCCACCGCAACGCGGTACTACAACCGTGCACGTGCCGCTGATTGGGCCATGGAAGTTCCACCATCTTTTTCCACTTTTAAGAGCGGAAGCCGATCAGAGGAGTAAAGGCACTGGTGTGTAGTAGATGGGCAGTGTAGTTTCCTGCCATTTTCGCCACTGCAACGCGGCACTACAGCCATGCACGTGCGGCATTAGTGGGCGGTAGTGTTCGCCATCTTTAGCCACGGATTATAGCGGAAGCCCAACTGAGGAGTAAAGGCACTGGCGGTTCATAGTAGGGCAGTGTAGAGTCCACCATTTTGGTTCACCGCAACCCGCCACTACAGCCGCGCATGTGCCACGGATGGGCCATGGAGAGTCCGCCATTTTTGGTCACTGATTAGGGCGGAAGCCGACCTGAGGAGTAAAGGCACTCGCGTGTCGTAGTAGGGCAGTGTAGTTTCCACCATTTTGGCCACTGCAACGCGGCACTTCAGCTACGCACAAACCGCAATAGGACCGTGGAGTGTCCGCAATCTTTGGCAACGGATTAGAACGAAAGCCCAACTGAGGGGTTAAGGGACTGGCGTGTCGTAGTAGGACAGCGAAGTGTCCGACAATTTGGGCCACCGCAACAAGGCACTACAGCCGCCGACGTGCCGCATTAGAGCTATGGAGTGTCCGCCATCTTTGGTCAATGACTAGAGGGGAAGCGCAATTGAGAGCTTAAGTCTTTAGTAGGGTCATGAAGGGCAGTGTAGTGACCGCTATTTTGGGCCACCACAACGCGGCACTTCAGATGCGCATGTGCCGCAGTTGGACCATGGAGTGTCCGAAATCTTTGGACAGTGATTAGAGTGGAAGCCCAACTGAGGAGTAAAGGCACTGGCGGTTCGTAGTAGGGCAGTGTAGAGTCCACCATTTTGGTTCACCGCAACCCGCCACTACAGCCGCGCATGTGCCACGGATGGGCCATGGAGAGTCCGCCATTTTTGGTCACTGATTAGGGCGGAAGCCGACCTGAGGAGTAAAGGCACTCGCGTGTCGTAGTAGGGCAGTGTAGTTTCCACCATTTTGGCCACTGCAACGCGGCACTTCAGCTACGCACAAACCGCAATAGGACCGTGGAGTGTCCGCAATCTTTGGCAACGGATTAGAACGAAAGCCCAACTGAGGGGTTAAGGGACTGGCGTGTCGTAGTAGGACAGCGAAGTGTCCGACAATTTGGGCCACCGCAACAAGGCACTACAGCCGCCGACGTGCCGCATTAGAGCTATGGAGTGTCCGCCATCTTTGGTCAATGACTAGAGGGGAAGCGCAATTGAGAGCTTAAGTCTTTAGTAGGGTCATGAAGGGCAGTGTAGTGACCGCTATTTTGGGCCACCACAACGCGGCACTTCAGATGCGCATGTGCCGCAGTTGGACCATGGAGTGTCCGAAATCTTTGGACAGTGATTAGAGTGGAAGCCCAACTGAGGAGTAAAGGCACTGGCGGTTCGTAGTAGGGCAGTGTAGAGTCCACCATTTTGGTTCACCGCAACCCGCCACTACAGCCGCGCATGTGCCACGGATGGGCCATGGAGAGTCCGCCATTTTTGGTCACTGATTAGGGCGGAAGCCGACCTGAGGAGTAAAGGCACTCGCGTGTCGTAGTAGGGCAGTGTAGTTTCCACCATTTTGGCCACTGCAACGCGGCACTTCAGCTACGCACAAACCGCAATAGGACCGTGGAGTGTCCGCAATCTTTGGCAACGGATTAGAACGAAAGCCCAACTGAGGGGTTAAGGGACTGGCGTGTCGTAGTAGGACAGCGAAGTGTCCGACAATTTGGGCCACCGCAACAAGGCACTACAGCCGCCGACGTGCCGCATTAGAGCTATGGAGTGTCCGCCATCTTTGGTCAATGACTAGAGGGGAAGCGCAATTGAGAGCTTAAGTCTTTAGTAGGGTCATGAAGGGCAGTGTAGTGACCGCTATTTTGGGCCACCACAACGCGGCACTTCAGATGCGCATGTGCCGCAGTTGGACCATGGAGTGTCCGAAATCTTTGGACAGTGATTAGAGTGGAAGCCCAACTGAGGAGTAAAGGCACTGGCTTGTCGTAGTAGGGCAGCGTAGAGTCTGACATTTTGGGCCACCGCAATGCGGCTATAACTCCGCACACGTGCCGAAGAAGGGCCATGGAGGGTCCGCCATATTTGGCCACTGATTAGAGCGGAAGCGCTACTGAGAACTTAAGTATTTGGTAGGGTCTCGAAGGGCAGTGTAGTGTCCACCATTTTGGGCAAACGCAACTTGGCACATTCAGCCGTGGACGTGCCGCATTAGAGCTATGGAGTGTCCGCCATCTTTGGCCAATGCTTAGTGTGGAAGCGAAACTGAGGTGTAAAGGCACTTTCGTGTCGTAGTAGGGCAGTGTATTTTCCTGCATTTTTGGCCCCCGCAACGCGGCGCTACAGCCGTGCACGTGTCGCTGAAGGGCCATGGAGTGTCCGCCATCTTTTTCCACTATTTAGAGCGGAAGCCGAACAGAGGAGTAGTGGAAAAGGCGTGTAGAAAAAGGGCAGGGTAGTTTCCCGCCATTTTGGCCACCACAACGCGGCACTACAGCCGTGCACGTGCCGCATTAGAGCCTTGGAGTGTTCGCCATTTTTTGGCCACGGATTAGAGCGGAAGACCAACTGAGGAATAAAGGCACTTTCGTGTCGTAGTAGGGCAGTGTATTTTCCTGCATTTTTTGCCCCCGCAACGCGGCGCTAAACCCGTGCACGTGCCGCTGAAGGGCCATGGAGTGTCCGCCATCTTTCCCCACTATTTTGAGCGGAAGCCGAACAGAGGAGTAAAGGCACTGGTGTGTCGTAGTAGGGCAGTGTAGAGTCCGACAATTTGGGCCACCGTAACGCGGCACTACAGCCGCGGACCTGCCGCACTAGGGCCATAGACTGTTCGCCATCTTTGGCCACGGAGTGGTGCGGAAGCCCAACTTAGGAGTAAAGGCACTGTCGTGTCGTAGTTGGGCAGTGCAGAATCCGACATTATGGACTACCGCAAAGTGGCACTACAGCCGCGCAGGTGCCGCAGAAATGCCATAGAGTGTCCGCCTTCTTTGGTCACAGATTAGAGCGGAAGCCGAACTGAGGAGTAAAGGCACAGGCGTGTGGTAGTAGGGCTGGGAAGAGTCCGACATGTTGGTCCACCGAAACGCGGCGCTACAGCCGTGCACGTGCCGCTGAAGGGCCATGGAGTGTCTGCCATCTTTTTCCACTATTTAGAGCGGAAGCCGAACAGAGGAGTAAAGGCACTGGCGTGTAGTAGTTGGGCAGTGCAGTTTCCTGCCATTTTCGCCACTGCAACGCGGCGCTACAGCCGTGCACGTGCGGCATTAGGGGGCGGGAGTATTCGCCATCTTTGGCCACGGATTAGAGCGGAAGCCCAACTAAGGAGTAAAGACACTGGCGAGTCGTAGTAGTACAGTGTAATTTCCTGCCATTTTGGCCCCCGCAACGCGGCTATAAAGCCGCACATGTGCCGCAGTAGGGCCATGGAGGGTCCGCCATATTTGGCCACTGATTAGGGCGGAAGCCGACCTGAGGAGTAAAGGCACTCGCGTGCCGTAGTAGGGCAGTGTAGTTTCCGCCATTATGGCCACTGCAACGCGGCACTACAGCCGCGGACGTGCCGCATTTGAGCTATGGAGTGTCCGCCATCTTTGGCAACGGATTAGAGCGAAAGCCCAACTGAGGAATAAAGGCACTGGTGTGCTGTAGTAGGGCAGTGTAGTTTCCTGCCATTCTGGCCTCCGCAACGCGGCGCTACAGCCGTGCTCGTGCCGCTGAAGGGCCTTGGAGTGTCCGCCATCTTTTTCCACTATTTATAGCGGAAGCCGAACTGAGGAGTAAAGGTACTGGTGTGTCGTAGTAGGGCAGTGTAGAGTCCGACATTTCGGGAAACCGCAACGCGGCACTACAGCATCGCATGTGCCGCAATAGGGCCATTGAGTGTCCGCCTTCTATGGTCACTAATTTGAACGGAAGTCGAACTGAGGAGTAAAGGCTAGGCGTGTAGAAATAGGGCAGTGTAGTTTCCAGCCATTTTGGCCACCGCAACGCGGCTTTACAGCCGTGCACTTGCAGCATTAGAGCTATGGAGTGTCCGCCATCTTTGGCCAATGATAGGGCGGAAGCCGACCTGAGGAATAAAGGCACTCGCGTGTCGTAGTAGGGCAGTGTAGATTCCACCATTTTGGCCACTGACACCTGGCACTTCAGCTACGCACAAACCGCAATAGGACCGTGGAGTGTCCGCAATCTTTGGCAACGGATTAGAGCGAAAGCCCAGCTGAGGGGTTAAGGGACTGGCGTGTCGTAGTAGGACAGCGTAGAGTCCGACAATTTGGGCAACCACAACGCGGCACTACAGCCGCGAACGTGCCGCAGTAGAGTTATGGAGTGACCGCCATCTTTGGCCACTGATTACAGCGGAAGCCGAACTGTGGAGTAAAGGCACTGGCCTGTTGTAGTCGGAAAGTGTAGCGTCCGACAAGTTGGGCCACCGCAACGCGGTACTACAACCGTGCACGTGCCGCTGATGGGCCATGGAAGTTCCACCATCTTTTTCCACTTTTAAGAGCGGAAGCCGATCAGAGGAGTAAAGGCACTGGTGTGTAGTAGATGGGCAGTGTAGTTTCCTGCCATTTTCGCCACTGCAACGCGGCACTACAGCCATGCACGTGCGGCATTAGTGGGCGGTAGTGTTCGCCATCTTTAGCCACGGATTATAGCGGAAGCCCAACTGAGGAGTAAAGGCACTGGCGGTTCGTAGTAGGGCAGTGTAGAGTCCACCATTTTGGTTCACCGCAACCCGCCACTACAGCCGCGCATGTGCCACGGATGGGCCATGGAGAGTCCGCCATTTTTGGTCACTGATTAGGGCGGAAGCCGACCTGAGGAGTAAAGGCACTCGCGTGTCGTAGTAGGGCAGTGTAGTTTCCACCATTTTGGCCACTGCAACGCGGCACTTCAGCTACGCACAAACCGCAATAGGACCGTGGAGTGTCCGCAATCTTTGGCAACGGATTAGAACGAAAGCCCAACTGAGGGGTTAAGGGACTGGCGTGTCGTAGTAGGACAGCGAAGTGTCCGACAATTTGGGCCACCGCAACAAGGCACTACAGCCGCCGACGTGCCGCATTAGAGCTATGGAGTGTCCGCCATCTTTGGTCAATGACTAGAGGGGAAGCGCAATTGAGAGCTTAAGTCTTTAGTAGGGTCATGAAGGGCAGTGTAGTGACCGCTATTTTGGGCCACCACAACGCGGCACTTCAGTTGCGCATGTGCCGCAGTTGGACCATGGAGTGTCCGAAATCTTTGGACAGTGATTAGAGTGGAAGCCCAACTGAGGAGTAAAGGCACTGGCTTGTCGTAGTAGGGCAGCGTAGAGTCTGACATTTTGGGCCACCGCAATGCGGCTATAACTCCGCACACGTGCCGAAGAAGGGCCATGGAGGGTCCGCCATATTTGGCCACTGATTAGAGCGGAAGCGCTACTGAGAACTTAAGTATTTGGTAGGGTCTCGAAGGGCAGTGTAGTGTCCACCATTTTGGGCAATCGCAACTTGGCACATTCAGCCGTGGACGTGCCGCATTAGAGCTATGGAGTGTCCGCCATCTTTGGCCAATGCTTAGTGTGGAAGCGAAACTGAGGTGTAAAGGCACTTTCGTGTCGTAGTAGGGCAGTGTATTTTCCTGCATTTTTGGCCCCCGCAACGCGGCGCTACAGCCGTGCACGTGTCGCTGAAGGGCCATGGAGTGTCCGCCATCTTTTTCCACTATTTAGAGCGGAAGCCGAACAGAGGAGTAGTGGAAAAGGCGTGTAGAAAAAGGGCAGGGTAGTTTCCCGCCATTTTTGCCACCACAACGCGGCACTACAGCCGTGCACGTGCCGCATTAGAGCCTTGGAGTGTTCGCCATTTTTTGGCCACGGATTAGAGCGGAAGACCAACTGAGGAATAAAGGCACTTTCGTGTCGTAGTAGGGCAGTGTATTTTCCTGCATTTTTGGCCCCCGCAACGCGGCGCTAAACCCGTGCACGTGCCGCTGAAGGGCCATGGAGTGTCCGCCATCTTTCCCCACTATTTTGAGCGGAAGCCGAACAGAGGAGTAAAGGCACTGGTGTGTCGTAGTAGGGCAGTGTAGAGTCCGACAATTTGGGCCACCGTAACGCGGCACTACAGCCGAGCATGTGCCACAATAGGGCCATAGAGTGTCCGCCTTCTTTGTTCACTAATTTGAGCGGAAGTCGAACTGAGGAGTAAAGGCACTGGCGAGTAGAAATAGGGCAGTGTAGTTTCCTGCCATTTTGGCCACCGCAACGCGGAAATACAGCGGTGCAAGTGCAGCATTAGGACCATGGAGTGTCCGCAATCTTTGGCTACGGATTAGAGCGGAAACCCATCAGAGGGGTAAAGGGACTGGCGTGTCGTAGTAGGGCAGCGTAGAGTCCGACAATTTGGGCTACCGCAACACGGCACTACAGCCGCGAACGTGCCGCAGTAGAGCTATGGAGTGTCCGCCATCTTTGACCACGGATTAGAGCGGAAGCGCAACTGAGAACTTAAGTCTTTGGTAGGGTCTTGTAGTTCAGTGTAGTGTCCGCTATTTGGGGAAACCACAACGCGGCACTACAGCCACGCACGTGGTGCACTAGGACCATGGAGTGTTCGCCATTTTTTGGCCACGGATTAGAGCGGAAGTCCAACTGAGGAGTAAAGTCACTGGCGTGTCGTAGTTGGGCAGTGTAGAGTCCGACATTTTGGACACCGCAACGCGGCACTACAGCCGCGGACGTGCCGCTGAAGGGCCATAGAGTGTCCGCCTTCTTTGGTCACTAAAGAGAGCGGAGGCAGAACTGAGGAGTAAATGCACTGGTGTGTAGAAATAGGGCAAAGTAGTTTCCTGCCAATTTGGCCACCGCAACGCGGCACTACAGCCGTGCACGTGCAGCATTAGGGCCTAGGAGAGTTCGCCATTTTTTAGCCTGGGATTAGAGCGGAAGCCCAACTGAGGAGTAAAGGCACTGGCGTGTCGTAGTAGGGCAGTGCAGAGTCCGACATTTTGGGCTACCGCAACGTTGCACTACAGCCGCGCACGTGCTGCAGAAATGCCTTAGAGTGTCCGCCTTCTTTCGTCACAGATTAGAGTGGAAGCCGAACTGAGGAGTAAAGGCACCGGCGTGTGGTAGTAGGGCAGGGAAGAGTCCGACATGTTGGTCCACCGAAACGCGGCACTACAGCCGTGCGAGTGCCGCTGAAGGGCCATGGAGTGTCCGCCATATTTGGCCACGGATTGGTGCGGAAGCCCAACTGAGGAGTAAAGGCACTGTCGTGTCGTAGTTGGGCAGTGCAGAATCCGACATTTTGGACTACCGCAAAGCGGCACTACAGCCGCGCACGTGCCGCAGAAATGCCATAGAGTGTCCGCCTTCTTTCGTCACAGATTAGAGCGGAAGCCGAACTGAGGAGTAAAGGCACCGGCGTGTGGTAGTAGGGCTGGGAAGAGTCCGACATGTTGGTCCACCGAAACGCGGCGCTACAGCCGTGCGAGTGCCGCTGAAGGGCCATGGAGTGTCCGCCATATTTTTCCACTATTTAGAGCGGAAGCCGAACGGAGGAGTAATGGCACTGGCGTGTAGTAGTTGGGCATTGTAGAGTCCGAAATTTTGGGCCGCTGCAACGCGACACAATAGCCGCGCATGTGCCGCAATAGGGCGATAGAGTGTCCGCCTTCTTTGTTCACTACTTTGACGGAAGTCGAACTGAGGAATAAAGGTACTGGCGAGTAGAAATAGGGCAGTATTGTTTCCTGCCATTTTGGCCACCGCAACGCGGTAATACAGCCGTGCACGTGCAGCATTAGGACCGTGGAGTGTCCGCCATATTTTTCCACTATTTAGAGCGGAAGCCGAACTGAGGAGTAAAGGCACCGGCGTGTGGTAGTAGGGCTGGGAAGAGTCCGACATGTTGGTCCACCGAAACGCGGCACTACAGCCGCGCATGTGCCGCAATAGGGCCATGAGTGTCCGCCTTCCTTGGTCACTAATTAGAGCGGAAGCCGAACTGAGGAGTAAAGGCACTGGTGTGTAGAAATAGGGCAGTGTAGTTTCCTGCCATTTTGGCCACCGCAACGCGGCACTACAGCCGTGCACGTGCCGCAGAAATGCCATAGAGTGTCCGCCATATTTTTCCACTATTTAGAGCGGAAGCCGAACTGAGGAGTAATGGCACTGGCTGTAATAGTTGGGCAGTGTAGTTTCCTGCCATTTTCGCCTCTGCAACGCGGCACTACAGCCATGCACGTGCAGCATTAGGGCCTTGGAGTGGTTGCCATTTTTTAGCCTGGGATTAGAGCGGAAGACCAACTGAGGAGTAAAGGCACTGGTTTGTCGTAGTAGGGCAGTGTAGAGTCCGACATTTTGGGCCACTGCAACGCGGCAGTACAGCCGCGGACGTGCCACACTAGGGCTATAGACTGTTCGCCATCTTTGGCCACGGAGTGGAGCGGAAGCCCAACTGAGGAGTAAAGGCACAGTCGTGTCGTAGTTGGGCATTGCAGAATCCGTCAATTTGAGCTACATCAACGCGGCACTACAGCCGCGCACGTGCCGCAGAAATGCCATAGAGTGTCCGCCTTCTTTGGTCACAGATTAGAGCGGAAGCCGAACTGAGGAGTAAAGGCACAGGCGTGTGGTAGTAGGGCTGGGAAGAGTCCGACATGTTGGGCCACCGAAACGCGGCTCTACAGCCGCGCGAGTGCCGCTGAAGGGCCATGGAGTGTCCGCCATCTTTTTCCACTATTTAGAGCGGAAGCCGAACTGAGGAGTAACGGCAGTGGCGTGTAGTAGTTGGGCAGTGTAGTTTCCTGCCATTTTCGCCACTGCAACGCGGCACTACAGCCGTGCACGTGCGGCATTAGGGGGCGGTAGTGTTCGCCATCTTTGGCCACGGATTAGAGCGGAAGCCCAACTGAGGAGTAAAGGCACTGGCGTGTCGTAGTAGGGCAGTGTAATTTCCTGCCATTTTGGCCCCCGCAACGCGGCTATAAAGCCGCACACGTGCCGCAGTAGGGCCATGGAGGGTCCGCCATATTTGGCCACTGTTTAGAGCGGAAGCGCTACTGAGAACTTAAGTCTTTGGTAGGGTCTTGTAGGGCAGTGTAGAGTCCCACATTTTGGACCCCGCATTGCGGCACTACAGCCGCTGACGTGCCACACTGGGGCTATAGACTGTTCGCCATCTTTGGCCACTATTTAGAGCGGAATCCGAGCTGAGGAGTAAAGACACTGGCGTGCAGTAGTAGGGCAGTGTAGTTTCCTGCCATTTTCGATACTGCAACACGGCACTACAGCCGTGCACGTGCCGCATTAGGGAGCGGGAGTGTTCGCCATCTTTGGCCACGGATTAGAGCGGTAGCCCAACTGAGGAGTAACGGCTCTGGCGTGTCGTAGTTGGGCAGTGTAGCTTCCTGACATTTTGGCCTACGCAACGTGGCTATAAAGCCACACACGTGGCGCAGTAGGGCTATAAAGTGTCCGCCTTCCTTGGACACTAATTATAGCGGAAGCCGAACTGAGGAGTAAAGGCACTGGTGTGTAAAAATAGGGCAGTGTAGTTTCCTGCCATTTTGGCCACCGCAACGCAGCACTACAGCCGTGCACGTGCCGCAGAAATGCCATAGAGTATCTGCCTTCTTTGGTCACAGATTAGAGCGGAAGCCGAACTGAGGAGTAAAGGCACAGGCGTGTCGTAGTAGGGCAGTGTAGAGTCCGACATTTTGGGCCCCCGCAACGCGGCACTACAGCCGCGGACCTGCTGCTCTAGGGCCATAGACTGTTCGCCATCTTTGGCCACGGAGTGGTGCGGAAGCCCAACTGAGGGGTAAAGGCACTGTCGTGCCGTAGTTCGGCAGTGCAGAATCCGACATTTTGGACTACCGCAAAGCGGCACTACAGCCGCGCACGTGCCGCAGAAATGCCTTAGAGTGTCCGCCTTCTTTCGTCAAAGATTAGAGCGGAAGCCGAACTGAGGAGTAAAGGCACCGGCTTGTGGTAGTAGGGCAGGGAAGAGTCCGACATGTTGGTCCACCGAAACGCGGCACTACAGCCGTGCGAGTGCCGCTGAAGGGCCATGGAGTGTCCGCCATATTGGGCCGCGGAGTGGTGCGGAAGCCCAACTGAGGAGTAAAGGCACCGTCGTGTCGTAGTTGGGCAGTGCAGAATCCGACATTTTGGTCTACCGCAAAGCGGCACTACAGCCGCGCACGTGCCGCAGAAATGCCATAGAGTGTCCGCCTTCTTTCGTCACAGATTAGAGCGGAAGCCGAACGGAGGAGTAATGGCACTGGCGTGTAGTAGTTGGGCATTGTAGAGTCCGAAATTTTGGGCCGCTGCAACGCGACACAATAGCCGCGCATGTGCCGCAATAGGGCCATAGAGTGTCTGCCTTCTTTGTTCACTAATTTGACGGAAGTCGAACTGAGGAATAAAGGTACTGGCGTGTAGAAATAGGGCAGTATTGTTTCCTGCCATTTTGGCCACCGCAACGCGGTAATACAGCCGCTGACGTGCCACACTAGGGCTATAGACTGTTCGCCATCTTTGGCCACTATTTAGAGCGGAATCCGAGCTGAGGAGAAAAGGCACTGGCGTGCAGTAGTAGGGCAGTGTAGCTTCCTGACATTTTGGCCTACGCTACGTGGCTATAAAGCCGCACACGTGGCGCAGTAGGGCCATAGAGGCTCCGCCAACTTTGGCCACGGATTAGAGCGGAAGCGCAACTGAGGAGTGAAGGCACAGGCGTGGCGCAACTGAGAACTTAAGTCTTTGGTAGGGTCTTGTAGGGCGGTGTAGTTTCCTGCCATTTTGGCCATCGCAACGCGGTGCTACAGCCGTGCACGTGCAGCATTAGGACAGTGGAGCGTCCGCCATCTTTTTCTACTATTTAGAGCGGAAGCCGAACGGAGGAGTAAAGGCACTGGTGTGTCGTAGTAGAGCAGTGTTGAGTCTGACATTTTGGGCCACCGCAACGCGGCACTACTGCCGCGCATGTGCCGCAATAGGGCCATAAAGTGTCCGCCTTCATTGGACACTAATTATAGCGGAAGCCGAACTGAGGAGTAAAGGCACTGGTGTGTAGAAATAGGGCAGTGTAGTTTCCTGCCATTTTGGTCTCCGAAACGCGGCACTACAGCCGTGCGAGTGCCGCTGAAGGGCCATGGAGTGTCCGCCATATTTGGCCACGGAGTGGTGCGGAAGCCCAACTGAGGAGTAAAGGCACTGTCGTGTTGTAGTTGGGCAGTGCAGAATCCGACATTTTGGACTACCGCAAAGCGGCACAACAGCCGCGCACGTGCCGCAGAAATGCTATAGAGTGTCCGCCTTCTTTCGTCACAGATTAGAGCGGAAGCCGAACTGAGGAGTAAAGGCACAGGCGTGTCGTAGTAGGGCAGTGTAGAGTCCGACATTTTGGGCCACCGCAACGCGGCACTACAGCCGCGCGAGTGCCGCTGAAGGGCCATGGAGGGTCCGCTATATTTGGCCACTGATTAGAGCGGAAGCGCTACTGAGAACTTAAGTCTTTGGTAGGATCTAGAAGGGCAGTGTTGTGTCCGCCATTTTGGGCAATCGCAACTTGGCACATTCAGCCGTGGACGTGCTGCAGAAGGGCTATAGACTGTTTCGCCATCTTTGGCCACTGATTAGAGCGGAAGTCGAACTGAGGAGTAAAGTCACTGGCGTGTCGTAGTCGGGCAGTGTAGCGTCCGACATGTTGGGCCACCGCAACGCGTCACTAAAGCCGCGCACGTGCCGCAAGAGGACCATGAGTGTCCCCCTTCTTTGGACACAGATTGGAGCGGATGCCCTACTGAGGAGTAAAGGCACTGGTGTGTAGAAATTGGACAGTGTAGTTTCCTGCCATTTTGGCCACCGCAACGCGGCACTAAAGCCGTGCACGTGCCGCAGAAATGCCATAGAGTGTCCGCCATATTTTCCCACTATTTAGAGCGGAAGCCGAACTGAGGAGTAATGGCACTGGCGTGTAGTAGTTGGGCAGTGTAGTTTCCTGCCATTTTCGCCACTGCAACGCGGCACTACAGCCGTGCACGTGCAGCATTAGGGCCTTGGAGTGTTCGCCATTTTTTAGCCTGGGATTAGAGCGGAAGACCAACTGAGGAGTAAAGGTACTGCCGTGTCGTAGTAGGGCAGTGTAGAGTCCGACATTTTGGGCCACCGCAACGCGGCACTACAGCCGCGGACGTGCCACACTAGGGCTATAGACTGTTCGCATTCTTTGGCCACGGAGTGGAGTGGAAGCCCAACTGAGGAGTAAAGGCACAGTCGTGTCGTAGTTGGGCAGTGCAGAATCCGACAATTTGAGCTACAGCAACGCGGCACTACAGCGGCGCACGTGCCGCTGAAGGGCCATGGAGTGTCCACCATATTTTCCCACTATTTATAGCGGATGCCGAACTGAGGAGGAAATGCACTGGTGTGTAGAAATAGGGCAGTGTAATTTCCTGCCATTTAGGCCACCGCAACGCGGCACTACAGCCGTGCACGTGCAGCATTAGGGCCTTGGAGTGTTCGCCATTTTTTAGCCTGGGATTAGAGCGGAAGCCCAACTGTGGAGTAAAGGCTCTGGCGTGTCGAAGTAGGTCTGTGTAGAGTCCACCATTTTGGTTCACCGCAACCCGGCACTACAGCCGCACATGTGCCGCAATAGGGCCATAGAGTGTCCGCCTTCTTTGGTCACTAATTAGAGCGGAATCCGAACTGAGGAGTAAAGGCACTGGTGTGTAGAAACAGGACAGTGTAATTTCCTGCCATTTCGGCCACCGCAACGCGGCACTACTGCCGCGGACGTGCCACACTAGGGCTATAGACAGTTCGCCATCTTTGGCCACGGAGTGGAGCGGAAGCCCAACTGAGGAGTAAAGGCACTGTCGTGTCGCATTTGGGCAGTGCTGAATCCGACAATTTGGGCTACCGCTACGCGGAACTACAGCCGCGCACGTGCCGCAGAAATGCCATAGAGTGTCCGCCTTCTTTGGTCACAGATTAGAGCGGAAGCCGAACTGAGGAGTAAAGCCACAGGCGTGTGGTCGTAGGACTGGGAAGAGTCCGACATATTGGGCCACCGAAACGCGGCACTTCAGCCGCGCGAGTGCCGCTGAAGGGCCATGGAGTGTCCGCAATATTTTTCCACTATTTAGAGCGGAAGCCGAACTGAAAAGTAAAGGCACTGGCGTGTAGTAGTTGGGCAGTGTAGTTTCCTGCCATTTTCTTCACTGCAACGCGGCACTACAGCCGTTCACGTGCCGCAGTAGGGCTATAGACAGTCTGCAATCTTTGGCCACTGATTAGAGCGGAAGCCGAACTGAGGAGTAAAGGCACAGGCGTGCCGTAGTCGGGCAGTGTAGCGTCCGACATGTTGGGCCACCGCAACGCGTCACTAAAGCCGCGCACGTGCCGCAGTAGGACCATGGAGTGCCCGCCATATTTTTCCACTATTTAGAGCGGAAGCCGAACTGAGGAGTGAAAGCACTGGCGTGTCGTAGACGGGCAGTGTAGCGTCAGACATGCTGGGCCACCGCATCGCCTGACTACAGCCGCGCACGAGCCGCAGGAGGACCATGGAGTGTCCGCCATATTTTTCCACTATTTAGAGCGGAAGCCGAACTGAGGAGTAAATTCACTGGCGTGTCGTAGTAGGTCTGTGTAGATTCCTGCCATTTTCGCCTCTGCAACGCGGCACTACAGCCGTGCACGTGCAGCATTAGGGCCTTGGAGTGTTCGCCATTTTTTAGCCTGGGATTAGAGCGGAAGACCAACTGAGGAGTAAAGGCACTGGCGTGTCGTAGTAAGGCAGTGTAGAGTCCGACAATTTGGGCCACTGCAACGCAGCACTACAGCCGCGGACATGCCACACTAGGGCTATAGACTGTTCGCCATCTTTGGCCACGGAGTGGAGCGGAAGCCCAACTGAGGAGAAAAGGCACAGTCGTGTCGTAGTTGGGCAGTGCAGAATCCGTCAATTTGAGCTACAGCAACGCGGCACTACAGCCGCGCACGTGCCGCAGAAATGCCATAGAGTGTCCGCCTTGTTTGGTTACAGATTAGAGCGGAAGCCGAACTGAGGAGTAAAGGCACAGGCGTGTGGTAGTAGGGCTGGGAAGAGTCCGACATGTTGGGCCACAGAAACGCGGCTCTACAGCCGCGCGAGTGCCGCTGAAGGGCCATGGAGTGTCCGCCATATTTTTCCACTATTTAGAGCGGAAGCCGAACTGAGGAGTAAAGGCACTGGCGTGTAGTAGTTGGGCAGTGTAGTTTTCTGCCATTTTCGCCACTGCAGCGCAGCACTACAGCCGTGCACGTGCGGCATTAGGGGGCGGTAGTGTTCGCCATCTTTGGCCACGGATTAGAGCGGAAGCCCAACTGAGGAGTAAAGGCACTGGCGTGTCGTAGTAGGGCAGTGTAATTTCCTGCCATTTTGGCCCCCGCAACGCGGCTATAAAGCCGCACACGTGCTGCAGTAGGGCTATAAACAGTCCGCAATCTTTGGCCACTGATTAGAGCGGAAGCCGAACTGAGGAGTAAAGGCACAGGCGTGCCGTAGTCGGGCAGTGTAGCGTCCGACATGTTGGGCCACCGCAACGCGTCACTAAAGCCGCGCACGTGCCGCAGTAGGACCATGGAGTGCCCGCCATATTTTTCCACTATTTAGAGCGGAAGCCGAACTGAGGAGTGAAGGCACTGGCGTGTCGTAGTCGGGCAGTGTAGCGTCAGACATGCTGGGCCACCGCATCGCCTGACTACAGCCACGCACGAGCCGCAGGAGGACCATGGAGTGTCCGCCATATTTTTCCACTATTTAGAGCGGAAGCCGAACTGAGGAGTAAATTTACTGGCGTGTCGTAGTAGGTCTGTGTAGATTCCACCATTTTGGTTCACCGCAACGCGGCACTACAGCCGCGCATGTGCCGCAATAGGGCCATAGAGTGTCCGCCTTCCTTGGTCACTAATTAGAGCGGAAGCCGAACTGAGGAGTAAAGGCATTGGTGTGTAGAAATAGGGCAGTGTAGTTTCCTGCCATTTTCGCCTCAGCAACGCGGAACTACAGCCGTGCACGTGCAGCATTAGGGCCTTGGAGTGCTCGCCATTTTTTAGCCTGGGATTAGAGCGGAAGAACTTCTGAGGAGTAAAGGCACTGGCGTGTAGAAATAGGGCAGTGTAGTTTCCTGCCATTTTGGCCACCGCAACGCGGCACTACAGCCGTGCACGTGCAGAATTAGGACCGTGGAGTGTCCGCAATCTTTGGCAACGGATGAGAGTGGAAGTCCAACTGAGGAGTAAAGTCACTGGAGTGTCGTAGTTGGGCAGTGTAGAGTCCGACATTTTGGACACCGCAACGCGGCACTTCAGCCGCGGACATGCCGCACTAGGGCTATAAACTGTTCGCCATCTTTGGCCACTGATTAGAGCTGAAGCCCAACTGTGGAGTAAAGGCACTGGCGTTTTGTAGTCGGACTGTGTAGCGTCCAACAAGTTGGGCCACCTCAACGCGGCACTACAGCCGTGCACGTGCCGCAGAAGGGCCATAGAGTGTCCGCCTTCTTTGGTCACTAAAGAGAGCGGAGGCAGAACTGAGGAGTAAATGCACTGTTGTGTAGAAATTGGGCACTGTAGTTTCCTGCCAATTTGGCCACCGTGACGCGGCACTACAGCCGTGCACGTGCAGCATTAGGGCCTTGGAGAGTTCGCCATTTTTTATCCTGGGATTAGAGCGGAAGCCCAACTGAGGAGTAAGGGCACTGGCGTGTCGTAGTAGGGCAGTGTAGAGTCTGACATTTTGGGCCACCGCAACGCGGCACTACAGCCGCGGGCGTGCCGCTCTAGGGCTATAGACTGTTCGCCATCTTTGGCCACGGAGTGGAGCGGAAGCCCAACTGAGGAGTAAAGGCACTGGCGTGTCGTAGTAGGGCAGTGCAGAATCCGACATTTTGGGCTACCGCAACGCGGCACTACAGCCGCGCACGTGCCGCAGTATTGCCATAGAGTGTCTGCCTTCTTTGGTCACAGATTAGAGCGGAAGCCGAACTGAGGAGTAAAGGCACTGGTGTGTATAAATAGGGCAATGTAGTTTCCTGCCATTTTGGCCACCGCAACGCGGCACTAAAGCCGTGCATATGCCGCAGAAATGCCATAGAGTGTCCGCCATATTTTTCCACTATTTAGAGCGGAAGCCGAACTGAGGAGTAATGGCACTGGCGTGTAGTAGTTGGGCAGTGTAGTTTCCTGCCATTTTCGCCACTGCTACGCGGCACTACAGCCGTGCACATGCCGCAGTACGACCATGGAGTGTCCGCCATATTTTTCCACTATTTAGAGCGGAAGCCGATCTGAGGAGTAAAGGCACTGGCGTGTAGCAGTTGGGCAGTGTAGTTTCCTGCCATTTTCGCCACTGCAACGCGGCACTACAGCCGTTCACGTGCCGCAGTAGGGCTATAGACAGTCCGCAATCTTTGGCCACTGATTAGAGCGGAAGCCGAACTGAGGAGTAAAGGCACAGGCGTGCCGTAGTCGGGCAGTGTAGCGTCCGACATGTTGGGCCACCGCAACGCGTCACTAAAGCCGCGCACGTGCCGCAGTAGGACCATGGAGTGCCCGCCATATTTTTCCACTATTTAGAGCGGAAGCCGAACTGAGGAGTGAAAGCACTGGCGTGTCGTAGACGGGCAGTGTAGCGTCAGACATGCTGGGCCACCGCATCGCCTGACTACAGCCGCGCACGAGCCGCAGGAGGACCATGGAGTGTCCGCCATATTTTTCCACTATTTAGAGCGGAAGCCGAACTGAGGAGTAAATTCACTGGCGTGTCGTAGTAGGTCTGTGTAGATTCCACCATTTTGGTTCACCGCAACGCGGCACTACAGCCCCGCATGTGCTGCAATAGGGCCATAGAGTTTCCGCCTTCCTTGGTCACTATTTAGAGCGGAAGCCGAACTGAGGGGTAAAGGCATTGGTGTGTAGAAATAGGGCAGTGTAGTTTCCTGCCATTTTCGCCTCTGCAACGCGGAACTACAGCCGTGCACGTGCGGCATTAGGGGGCGGTAGTGTTCGCCATGTTTGGCCACGGATTAGAGCGGAAGCCCAACTGAGGAGTAAAGGCACTGGCGTGTCGTAGTAGGGCAGTGTAATTTCCTGCCATTTCGGCCCCCGCAACGCGGCTATAAAGCCGCACACGTGCTGCAGTACTGCCATGGAGGGTCCGCCATGTTTGGCCACTGATTAGAGCGGAAGCGCTACTGAGAACTTAAGTGTTTGGTAGGGTCTATAAGGGCAGTGTAGTGTCCAGCTGTAGTTTAAGCTTCTCAGAACACTTTATTTCGCATAGGCATACATATTAAACTTTAGGGTCACGCTGTGTACCCCCTAATTGACCTATAATTATTTCCTGTAGTAGGTTACACTATTACCCTATAATATAGTACGTGGTCCAATTTAAAAATTCTAGTTCAATATTAAGGTCCGATACCGTGCCGTTAGTTAACATAGAAAAGTGTCTTCGAATTTCCTTGTTTCAATGCACTATTTAAAATATACATAGTGTACCCCCTAATTGACCTGTAATTATTTCCTGTGGTAGGGTACACTATTACCCTGTAATATAATACCTGGTCCAATTTAAATATTATGGTTCCATATTAAGGTCTGATATCGCGCCTTGTGTTAGTTAACCATTGAAAGATGTCTTTGAATTTTTAAAGCATTTTAGAACGCTTATTTCTTCATTTTAAGCTTCTCAGAACGCTTTATTTCGCATAGGCATACATAGTAAACTTTAGGGTCACGCTGCGTACCCCCTAATTGACCTATAATTATTTTCTGTGGTAGGGTACACTATCACCCTGTAATATAATACGTGGTCCAATTTAAAAATTTTGGGTCAATATTAAGGTCCGATACCCTACCGTTAGTTAACATAGAAAAGAGTCTTCGAATTTCCTTGTTTTAATGCACTATTTAAAATATACATAGTGCACCCTCTAATTGACCTATAATTATTTCCTGTTGTAGGGTACACTATTACCCTGTAATATAATACCTGGTCCAATTTAAATAATATGGTTCCATATTAAGGTCTGATATCGCGCCTTGCGTTAGTTAACCATTGAAAGATGTCTTTGAATTTTTAAAGCATTTTAGAACGCTTATTTCTTCATTTTAAGCTTCTCAGAACACTCTATTTCGCATAGGCATACATAGTAAACTTTAGGGTCACGCTGTGTACCCCCTAAATGACCTATTATTATTTCCTGTGGTAGGGTACACTATTACCCTGTAATATAATTCGTGGTCCAATTTAAAAAGTATAGGTCAATATTAAGGTCCGATACCGTGCCGTTAGTTAACATAGAAAAGTGTCTTCGTATTTCCTTGTTTTAATGCACTATTTAAAATATACATAGTGTACCCCCTAATTGACCTATAATTATTTCCTGTGGTACGGTACTTTATTACCCTGTAATATAATACCTGGTCCAATTTAAATAATATGGGTCAATATTAAGGTCTGATATTGCGCCTTGCGTTAGTTATCCATTGAAAGATGTCTTTGAATTTTTAAAGCATTTTAGAACGCTTATTTCTTCATTTTAAGCTTCTCAGAACCCCTTATTTCGCATAGGCATACATAGTAAACTTTAGGGTCACGCTGTGTACCCCTAATTGACCTATAATTATTTTCTGTGGTAGGGTACACTATCACCCTGTAATATAATACGTGGTCCAATTTAAAAATTATAGGTCAATATTAAGGTCCGATACCGTGCCGTTAGTTAACATAGAAAAGTGTCTTCGTTTTTCCTTGTTTTAATGCACTATTTAAAATATACAAAGTGTACCCCCTAATTGACCTATAATTATTTCCTGTGGTAGGGTACACTATTACCCTGTAATATAATACCTGGTCCAATTTAAATGATATGGGTCAATATTAAGGTCTGATATTGCGCCTTGCGTTAGTTAACCATTGAAAGATGTCTTTGAATTTTTAAAGTATTTTAGAACGCTTATTTCTTTATTTTAAGCTTCTCAGAACACTCTATATCGCATAGGCATACATAGTAAAATTTAGGGTCACGCTGTGTCCCCCCTAAATGACATATATTTATTTCCTGTGGTAGGGTACACTATTACCCTGTAATATAATACGTGGTCCAATTTAAAAATTATAGGTCAATATTAAGGTCTGATACCGTGCCGTTAGTTAACATTGAAAAATGTCTTTGAATTTTTAAAGCATTTTAGAACGCTTAATTCCTCATTTTAAGCTTCTCAGAACACTTTATTTCGCATAGGCATACATTGTAAACTTTAGGGTCACGCTGTGTCCCCCCTAATTGACCTATAATTATTTCCTGTGGTAGGGCACACTATAACCCTGTAATATAATACGTGGTCCAATTTATAAATTATAGGTCAATATTAAGGTCCGATACCGTGCCGTTAGTAAACATAGAAAAGTGTCTTCGAATTTCCTTGTTTTAATGCACTATTTAAAATATACATAGTGTACCCCTAATTGACCTATAATTATTTCCTGTGGTAGGGTACACTATTACCCTGTAATATAATACCTGGTCCAATTTAAATAATATGGGTCAATATTAAGGTCTGATATTGCGCCTTGCGTTAGTTAACCATTGAAAGATGTCTTTGAATTTTTAAAGCATTTTAGAACGCCTATTTCTTCATTTTAAGCTTCTCAGAACACTCTATTTCGCATAGGCATACATAGTAAACTTTGGGGTCACGCTGTGTACCCCCTAATTGACCTATAATTATTTCCTGTGGGAGGGTACACTATTACCCTGTAATATAATTCGTGGTCCAATTTAGAAAATTATAGGTCAATATTAAGGTCCGATACCGTGCCGTTAGTTAACATAGAAAAGTATCTTCGTATTTCCTTGTTTTAATGCACTATTTAAAATATACATAGTGTA